>NW_016811596.1:3513510-3529193 GCF_001698545.2 Rhinopithecus bieti | reverse complement strand
CCTTTTTGAATTTTATCAATTTTAATTAATTAATTATTTATTTAATTTATTTATTTTTATTATACTTTAAGTCCTGGGGTACATGTGCAGAATGTGCAGGTTTATTACATAGGTATACACAAGCCATTGTGGTTTGCTGCATCCATCAACCCATAATCTATATTAGGTATTTCTCCTAATGCTATCCCTCCCCTAGCCCCCCAACCCCCATCAGGCCCCAGTGTGTGATGGTCCCCTCCCTGTGTCCGTGTGTTCTCATTGTTCAACTCCCACTTATGAATGAGAACATGTGGTGTTTGGTTTTCTGTTCTTGTATTAGTTTGCTGAGAATGATGGTTTTCAGCTTCATCCATGACCCTGCAAAGGACATGAACACATCCTTCTTTATGGCTGCATAGTATTCCATGTGCATATGTATTATATTTTCTTTACCCAGTCTATCATTGATGGGCATTTTGGTTGGTTCCAAGTCTTTGCTATTGTGAACAGTGCCACAACAAACATACGTGTGCATGTGTCTTTATAGTACAATAATTTATAATCCTTTGGGTACACACCCAGTAATGGGATTGCTGGGTTAAATGGTATTTCTGGTTCTAGATCCTTGAGGAATTGTCACACTGTCTTCCACAATGGTTGAACTAATTTACACTCCCACCAAAAGTGTAAAAGTGTTCCTATTTCTCCACATGCTCTCCAGCATCTGTTGTTTCTCACTGTTAATGATTGCCATTCTAACTGGTGTGAGATGATATCTCATTGTGGTTTTGATTTGCATTTCTCTAATGACCAGTGATGATGAGCTTTTTGTCATATGTTTGTTGGCTGCACAAATGTTTTTTTTGGAAAAGTGTCTCTTCATATCCTTTGCCCACTTTTTGATGGGGTTGTTTCTTTTTTTCTTGTAAATTTGCTTAAGGGCTAATATCCAGAATCTACAAAGAACTTAAGCTAAAGGTTTTGCGGCTAGCTACAGCAAAGTTGAGTTTGTGCCCAGCATCCAGGAATTTCTTTGCCACCATCATTACCCTGTTTCTCCAGTAGTTGGAACCTTTAGCATTCTTTTCATAGTCCACATCATAGTAAGCAATAAGTAAGTCCTTGCCCTGTATCAAATCTTTATTGTCTTCTGTCATGTGAGGGCAGATACCGAAAATGTTTTCCTGGATGACCTTTTTAATTTTGCCACTGGTCATTTTTTGCTCTGTATATGCCACAGTCTTGTCCTCAAACTTGTCAGTCAGATGTCAAGGACGAAATAAGATGATACCCTCTCCATTATCATCATACTCGTTCACCAGAGACTTAACATTCGTATGTGCAAATCGGTAGTTATCCCTCAAGTTGCTGGCTGCTTTTAGGAACTCAGAGTGAGCTTCACTGAATAAATCGTCGAAAAAACCTACTACAGACGCATCTTTATCACTAATGAATTTCTTAAATTCTTCCTCAGTCCTGAGAGGCACTGAACATGATCCTGCCTGCTTCTTCAGGTGGCTGACAATTTCATCAGCAGTCCTAGGTCCATCATAAGCACCTGCTTCTTCACCATCTCTAAATATCTTCAGGGTTGGATATCCACTGACTCCGTATTTATTACAGGTGTTAGTGTTGGCAGTGCAATCAACCTTTGCTAATGGGACTATTCCTTTTAATCTGGTAGCTGCAGCTTCATATTCAGGAGCAAGTCTCTTGCAGTGTCCACACCAGGGGGCGAAGAACTCTAGGAGCATGAGGCCCGCAGAGCCCGTGTCGGAGACGCGACTCTCGAAGTTGTCGTCCGTGAGTTCTAGCACATCGGAGGCAGCGGCGAGGCGGGCCGCGGCGAGAAGCAGCGCCACGCCCGGGAACAGCGCAAGGCGGCGAAGGCGCATGGCGGCGAGGTGGGGTGGAGGCGGCCGGAAGGGTCGCGGCTGGGCTGGGACTGCGGAGGTCGTGTGCGCGACCACACACCGGCTGCCTGCGCTCGCGCGTCTGGCCCAGGCCTCTTTGTTTCTTAAGACCAACTTCTTTGTACTTCCTTGTCTCCTAGCTACCTGTTCTGTAAACAACCTTCCTGCCTTTGCTGTGTTCAGACAAGCCCAGATATCGCTTCCGGCCTTGTAACGGACAGTCCCTCTTCCTTCCCACCTAATAAACCCTATTCAATTTTAACCTTAGTCAATCAAGTTAGCTTTAGATTGTGAGGTCCCCAGCCAATGGAGAAAGGACACAGAAGTGCTAGGAACTGTGTTAGCGATAAAAACCCCTGCCCTACCCTGCTCAGTGTGCTCTTGCGATCGTAACTGGCACAAACTGCACCCTTCTGCAGAAGTAAATTTGCCTTGCTGAGGAATTTTTTGCCTACATGCTGGTTTTCTTTGCAGTACCAGACACTTATGTCTAACACTGCTGAGAAATCTGCTGTTAATCTGGTAGGTTTACCTTTATAGGTTACCTGACACTTTTGTCTCACAGTTCTTAAGATTCTTTCCTTTGTCTTTACTTTAGATAACCTGATGACAATGTGCCTCGGTGACGATCTTCTTGCGATGAATTTCCCGGGTGTTCTTTGTGCTTCTTGTATTTGGATGTCTAGGTCTTTAGCAAGGTCAGGGAAATTATCCTAGATTATTCCCCCAAATATGTTTTCCAAACCTTTAGATTTCTCTTATTCCTCAGGAACACAGATTATTTTAATGTTTGGTCATTTAACATAATTTCAGACTACTTGGAGGCTTTGTTCATATTTTCTTATTCTTTTTTGTTCGTCTTTGTCAGATTGGATTAGTTCAAAGACCTTGTATTTGAGCTCTGATTTTTCTTTCATCTACTTGTTCAGTTCTATTTCTGAGACTTTCCAGAGCATTTTGCATTTCTATAAGCGTGTTCAATGTTTCCTGAAGTTTTGATTGTTTTTCCTTTATGCTATCTATTTCCTTAAATATTAGTCCTTTGACTTCTTGTATGGTTTTTTGAATTTCCTTGCATTGCCCGTTCAGTATGATATTGGCTAAGGGTTTGTCATAAATAGCTCTTACTATTTTGAGATATATTTCATCAATACCTAGTTTCATTCCTGGGATGCAAGACTGGTTCAACATATGCAAACCAATAAATGTAATCCATCACATAAAGAGAACCAATGACAAAAGCCACATGATTATCTCAATAGATGCAGAAAAGGCCTTTGATAAAACTCAACACCCCGTCGGGCTAAAAACTCATATTAAAGTCTATTTTACCTTATGTAGCATAGTTCTCCCCTGTTCTCTTTTGGTTTTCAGATGCATAGAATATCTTTTTCCATCCCTCCACTTTCAATCTATGTGTGTCCTTAAAGCTGAAGTGAGTCCCTTATAGGCAATATATAGTGGGGTCTTGTTTTTATCTATTCAGCCACTGTATATCTTTTGGTTGGATAATTTATTTTCATTCAAGAGAATGATTAATAGACAAGAACTTACTGTTGCCATTTTAATTGTTTTCTGGCTGTTTGTAGATTCTTTGTTTTTTTCTTCCTGTCTTGTCTTCCTTTGTGATTCAATGATTTTCTGTATTGGTATGTTTTGATTCCTTTATCATTTCTGTATCTACTATGGATTTTATTTTGTGGTTACTATGAGGTTTACGTATAATATTTTTTAGTTAGAATAGTCTATTTTTAGCTGATAACTGCTTCACTTTGATAGTACATTAAAATCATATTTTTTTATTGTCCCCCCCAACGTTTTATATTTTATGTTGCTACAACTTACATCTTTTTTAAAAATTATACTTTAAGTTCTAGGGTACATGTACACAATGTACAGGTTTTTTATATAGGTATACATGTGCCATGTTGCTTTGCTGCACCTATCAACTCGTCATTTACATCAGGTATTTCTCCTAATGCTAACCCTCCCCTAGCCTCCAAACACCTGACGGGCCCCAATGTGTGATGTTCTCCGCCCTGTGTCCATGTGTTCCTATTGTTCATTTCCCACCTATGACTGAGAGCATGCAGTGTTTGGTTTTCTGTCCTTGTGATAGTTTGCTGAGAATGATGGTTTCCAGCTTCATTCCATGTCCCTACAAAGGACATGAACTCATCCTTTTTTATGGCTGCGTAGTATTCCATGGTGTATATGTGCCACATTTTCTTTACCCAGTCTATCATTGATGGACATTTGGGTTGGTTCCCAGTTTTTGCTATTGTGAATAGTGCCACAGTAAACATCCGTGTGCATATGTCTTTATAGTAGCCATCTCTCTCATAATCTCTAACAATAGTATAAATCCCAGTATTATGGGATGGCTGTTGGTCAATGGTATAGATTTAGTTTATATCTTCTTGAGTAATCTGCCACACTGTCTTTCAGTACCAGATGGTTGAACTAGTCATACAGAGCCACCAACAGTGTATCAAAGCGTTCCAGAATTTCTGCATCGACGTCCTTTCCAGCATCTTATTGTTTCCTGACTTTTTAATGGATTGACATTCTAACTGGTGTGAGAGGTTATCCAGACATATCTCATTGTGGTTTTGGTTTGCATTTCTCTGATGGCCAGTGATGATGAACTGCTCTAAATTATAGATATGCTTCAATTTCAAAGAGAAAAAAATCAGAATTTTGCCTCATAAGTGGAAATCTAATAAAAGGGGTCGATTTCAGAGAAAATTAAGTGTTTAAAATTTCAAAAGCACAAATTTGGAAAAATAATTAATTTTGCTGACGGCAGAGCTCTAGGTTTAAGATCCATGAATGCTTTTGTGTCTCAGATTCTCCAAGCTACATTAACCCCATCCTTGTGGGGCCTGGTTGTGCTGCTCTATGGATTCTGGGAAATTCACAAGTAGCCTTCCTATATATTCATTTTCATTAGCAGTTTTAGCAAGCTTCTTTGTTTTCTTTTCTTTTCTTTTCTTTCTTTATTTTTATTTTTATTTTTTTTGAGACAGGATCTCACTGTCACCCAGGCTAAAGTGAAGTGGCATGACCACAGCTCACAGCACAACCTCCTGGGCTCAGGTGATCTTCCCATCTCAGCCTCCCGAGTAGTTGGAATTACAGGCAAGCACCACTACGCCCAGCTAATTTTTTGTATCTTTAGTAGAGATGAGATTTCACCATGTTTTCCAGGCTGGTCTGGAACTCCTGGGCTCAAACAATTTGCTTACCTGGGCCTCCCAAAGTGCTGAGATTACAGGAGTGAGCTACCATGCCTGGCTCACAAACTTATTTCTGTCACTTACAAATGAAAATGTAACACAACACACAAATTATCTAGATAACAAGAAGTAGGGAAATGATAACCTGAGATGGATTAGAATGAAATATAAAATTGTAGTGCTTTGGGGAAATGACTATGACCTTGAAAGGAAAGTTAAGTATGCCCATGTCTATAAAAGAACTAGAGATATAAATGTATAATCTGTGTTTCCTAAGGAGTTCATCTCCTACATATATACCGCAGCAGTAGCCTGGAAGTATGGATGCTGTCTCACTACTTGAAGACAGTTCTTCTATTTAAAATGTCTCTGACTGCAATCTGCCCTCTAGAATGTGTCAGAAGTACTTTTGGAAAGAAAAAGTGATCTTTACTCTAAGTCTAGACAAACTCATTTGTAAACATTTCTGAGTTACCCCGGCCAAGAAACGTATTACCCCAGATCACTATTCTTTACATTTTCCACCCAAAGAGGAAGCTGTGGGTCCCCTTTGAGTCACTGAACTGCTGCTGTGGTTTCCATCTGACTTACTGATACCAGTTTCATCACCACGATTGTTGGTATACATCTGTTCCTTCCTCTGCTTCTTACGCAGTCTCCTTTTCTAGTCTAGTCATGAATTCCAACATTTGATTGCTGGATATTTTCTGATGTTTTAAATTTATCTGTTAGTGTTTATTGGTGGCTTTTTAACTCGTAAGTTGTCCTTTTTTTTTCTCAGAGGATTATAACCTAGAGGTTACCAATATGAGCTTGAGTGTTATGTAGCCTAAATCTGAATTCCAGTTCTAGCATATTCCAGCACTCTTCAGGAGCTCAGGCAAGTTTTTAACTTTTCAAAGTGTTGGGTATGTTATTTGTAAAATGGCAGTAATAGCATTTACCTCATTTTGTGAAAATTAAACAAGTTAATTACTGTTCAGTGCTTAGAGCAGTGCCTGACATATCAACATATGTTACCTATCATTGTTTTAGAGGTACATCTTCCATAATGCTCCGAGATTAGAACTCGCATCAGCTGGAATGCATCTTCTTATTGGTGTATTGCTTTGGATACTTGTACTAAGTTTTGTTTTTTTTTTTTTGACCAAGGAAATTCTTTTTTGTCCTTCTCCATGAATTCTCCGTGAAAAAACCAATATTTAAATTAAAAAGTGCTCAGAGATTTTCTCAAGCAGACTAAATCTTTGTTTTTTTTTTTATATACTTTATTTTTTAAGTTCTGGGGTACATGTGCAGGATGTGCAGGTTTGTTACATAGGTAAATGTGTACCATGGTAGCTTGCTGCACCTATCAACCCATCACCTAGGTATTAAGCCCAGCATGCATTAGTTCTTTTCCCCAATGGTCTACCCCTTCCTATCCTCTCCTGACAGGCCCCAGTAAGTGTTTTTCCCCTCCGTATGTCCATGTGTTCTCATTGTTCAACTCCCACTTATGAATGAGAACATGCGGTGTTTGGTTTTCTGTTACCATGTTAGTTTGCTGAGAATGACCATTTCCAGCTTCATCCATGTCCCTGTGAAGGATAGAAACCCATTCTTTATTATGGCTGCATCGTATTCCATGGTGTATGTGCCACATTTTCTTTATCCAGTCTAAGTTGGAACCCACGTTTGGGTTGGTTCCAAGTCTTTGCTATTGTGAATAGTGCCACAGTAAACATACGTGTGCATGTGTCTTTACAGCAGAATGATTTATAATCCTTTGAGTATACACCCAGTAATGGGATTGTTTGATCAAATGGTATTTCTGGTTCTAGATCCTTTAGGAATTGCCACACTGTCTTTCACAATGGTTGAACTAATTTACACTCCCATCAGCAATGTAAAAGCATTTCTATTTCTCCACATCCTCTCCAGCATCTGTTGTTTCCCGACTTTTTAACAATCACCATTCTAACTGGCGTGAGATGGTATATCATCTGTAATGACCACTGATGATGAGCTTTTTTTCGTATGTTTGTTGGCCACGTAAATGTCTTCTTTTGAAAAGTGTCTGTTAATATCCTTTGCCCACTTTTTGATGGGGTTGTTTGTTTCTTTTCTTGTAAATTTGTTTAAGTTCCTTGTAGATTCTGGATATTAACCCTTTGTCAGATGGATAGATTGCAAAAATTTTATACCGTTCTGTAGATAGACTGTTCACTCTGATGATAGTTTATTTTGCTGTGCAGAAGCCCTTTAATTTAATTAGTTCCCATTTGTCAATTTTGTCTTTTGTTGCCATTGCTTTTGGTGTTTTAGTCATGAAGTCTTTGCCCCTGCCTATGTCCTGAATGGTATTGCCTAGCTTTTTTTCTAGAGTTTTTATGGTTTTAAGTCTTACATTTAAATCTTTAATCCATCTTCAGTCAATTTTTATATAAGCAGGATGACTGAATAGGAAGAGCTCTGGTCTGCAGCTCCCAGCAAGACCAACGCAGAAGGTGTGTGATTTCTGCATTTCCGACTGAGGTACCTGGTTCATCTCATTGGAACTGGTTAGACAGTGGGTGCAGCCCACAGAGGGTGAGCAGAAGTAGGGTGGGGCATTGCCTCACCTGGGAAGGGCAAGGGGTCAGGGAACTCCCTCCCCTAGCCAAGGGAAGCCATGATGCACCCTGTGGTGAGGCATTGTGCTATCCAGCCCAGATACTAAGCTTTTCTCCCATGGTCTTTGCAACCCACAGACCAGGAGATTCCCTGGGATGCCTACACCACGAGGGCCCTGGGTTTCAAGCACAAAACTGTGGCTGTTTGGGCAGACACCGAGCTAGCTGCAGGAGTTTTATTTTTCCTACCACAGTAGCATCTGGAAAGCCAGCGAGACAGAACTGTTCACTCCCCTGGAAAGGGGGCTGAAGCCAGGGAGCCAAGTGGTCTTGCTCAGTGCATCCCACCCCCACAGAGCCCATCAAGCTAAGATCCACTGGCTTGAAATTCTTGCTGCCAGCACAGCAGTCTGAAGTCAACTGGGTAAGGGGAGGGACTTCCTCCATTACCGAGGCTTGAGTAGGCGGTTTTCCCCTCATAGTGGAAACAAAGACTCCCGGGAAGTTCGGACTGGCATGACGAAGCCACTGTAGCCAGACTGCTTCTCTAGATTCCTCCTCTCTGGACAAGGCATCTCTGAAAGAAAGGCAGCAGCCCCAGTCAGGGGCTTATAGATAAAATTCCCATCTTCCTGGGACAGAGCATCTGGGGGAAGGGGCAGCTGTGGGTGCAGCTCACTCTCTTGTTAATAGTGGCTATTTTCATCAATAGAGAGGATCAAGTAAGATGCTTTCATTTACATTTTCTAAGCCAAGATGAATGTTACTTAAAAGCCGGTTTCAAAATATCTTACGCTTTGTTTTGCTTTATTGGCAGTTATTGAAATGAAGTTCATCAGTCTGCAGTGAATAAGTGTTGTACTCCTTCCCATGAGGTACATTTCTGCTTCTTTTGCAAACCCTGGGGAGCCTATTTCATCTTTCTAGAAGATGTACTGAGCCACCCAGAGACTTGAGTGTGCTATTGACATGCTAATTTGACAATTGTGGCATTGCCTCAATTCATGATTTTCAAACTTTACACTTGGTTGGCCTTTTGCTTCAAAAAAATTTGACTGAATTTGCCTTCACCACTACCATCAAGGGCTTTTTGGTCTCATTTACATGATTTCAGTTTAAGAACATTTGAACTAGAAAACTATTTTCCTGCACTGCAATAACAACAATGATGTGACTACTCATACAGCACTAAACTTACACTGCCATGGCCCAAATTCCTTAAAATAATTTACGTAAGTTTATTTTTAAAACTCCTTTCATTGAAGATGGGGCAGAGAAAGCCAGAGTTATGTCCTTAGGGGTTATAAACTCTTGACATATAATGTTAGTGGTGGGAGGGCAGGGGACAAACACATTAAAGATCCAACAAAAGATCTAAATAATGAATCAGACACACAACCTGTAAGACCACTTTATTAGGAATCAATTTCCAAAGCATCCATATGTGTCGGTCACTCCTTTTACTCCAGCCTCTTCTGGTTGTATTCACCAATATCGTCTTTTTCCAAACTCAGCTTTGCTGTTTCTGAGTTAACCTGAGAACTCAAAAAGGACATCAGTTCCTCTGAGTAGTAGGACTGATATTAATATTGTACCTGATAGGATCTGATATCTATAGTGTGAGACACTTACATTGTCTATAATTTTTATTTATTTATTTATTTATTTATTGAGACAAGGTTTTACTATGTTGCCCAGGCTAGACTCGATTCCTGAGCTTAAGAAATCTTCCCACCTTGGCCTCCCAAAGTGCTGGGATTACAGGTATGAGCCACCCCTCCCAGCATTGTCTATGAATTTAAAATTCTTTACCTTATACTCACATCATTCCCAAAATACAACCATTTTTAACCCATTGACTATTTTTAACCCATTGATTTGATGTCTGCTTCAGTTTGTTCATGACTCCTGTTTCTTGATGAATTTTGGAATCTGTGCTGAAAACTACTCAATCAACTCTCAATCCTCTTTTCTAACCCCACCTTCATATTCTCTGTACCCATAAGCATCTATTAAAACTTTGAGTGCTGTTACTTGTCCGATTTCAAGTGTGAGCAGTGGTTTGAACTTTCTCCTGCAGCTGAGTTAGACTACATCAGAGACTGACAATATCTTCAACCATAACTGAGTTAGACGTGCTTTCTGGACATTGTATAATAGATCCCCCATTCTTGTTCCTGTTGTCTAATACACTCGGGGGGATTCGTTGTTGCCGTTGCAATGCTTTAATCACTTCTAGTAATTTATATTCCTATATCACCACTTTGAGCAGCATGAAATAATAAAAAGAATGCAAACTCTGACATCATACAGGTCAATAATAAATTTTAAAAATTAACCCCAAAATAAAATATGCACACAGTGATAATTCAAATTGTTCCAAATAGTTTATTATGAAAAGCAACCATCTTTCCTAGCCCTACTGTGCCGATGCAAGTTCTTTAAGCATTTTTTTTTTTTTTTTTAAATTTTGAGATGGAGTCTCGCTCTGTCACCAGGCTGGAGTGCAGTGGCTCGATCTTGGCTCACTGCAACCTCTGCCTCCTGGGTTCAAGAGATTCTTCTGCCTTCACCTCCTGAGTAGCTGGGACTACAGGCATGTGCCACCACGCCCAGCTAATTTTTGTATTTTTAGGGCAGATGGGGTTTCACCATGTTGGTCAGGATGGTCTCGATCTCTTGACCTCATGATCTGCCCGCCTTGGACTCCCAAAGTGCTGGGATTACAAGTGTGAGCCACCATGCCTGGTCAGCTTTTTTTTTTTTTTTAAGTTCTTCTAGTGATTTTTTCCATGATTCCAAATAAAACTCATATTTCTATTTCCACAAATTGCAATCTAGTACTCCCTGCTCCTCTAATTCTTTTCCACTTCCTTTTTTATTTTTGCATTTTCTACTTTGAATTTTGATAATTATGTAATGATATTATTACTTTTCATTAATCTGTTGGTTACTTTTATAATTCTAAATACGTTCTTGGCCATCTATATTTTGCTTCATCTCATTAAAATGAGAACAGTTGTTCCCATACTCCCCTCATGTTCCTTCATGCCTTTCCTTCTTACTTCAGCCACATTTTAAATTGTACCATGTCAAGGTTGTTGACATTTGCATTCTATACTATACCATGGCCAAATGTCCATGCTTTGTCTGAAGGCTAACTCTAATCAATAAATTTTTACATAATCACACTTCTTTTGGGCCAAGATATGGATTACCATTATGTTTTCTTCACTGTGGGTCGTGTGTTTCAATTCCGATTTATTCAGAGGAGATTACTTCCATCACTCAGATCACATGGCCTCTATTTGCTTAGACTCCATCTATTATTTCAACTCAAGCCACGTTTTAATTTGATTCCCATTTAAATCCTGCCTTTCTTGTACTACTTTAATTTTTTTCTGATATTGCTAGTTACCTTTCCTTGAATTATCTGTTATACCCTTGATCTTCAATCCTCCCAATCTTTCTATTATACGACATTGTGCTTTGATCTGTTCTTCTCAGCATCCTCACTAGACTCCTACTACTACTCCTCACCAGACTCACTATCCTTTAGTCCTGTTCATGGTTGTTATCCAAGGACTTCCCTTCCCAGCTCATTTGGTTTAGATCTACTGTTTCTTGTACACTATGCCTTTCTCTTTTTTGTGCTGGGTATAAGTGTCAACATACTTGAGTGTGCAAGGAAATCTGATTCTAAGATCCTGTTATGCCAGCCTGATAGGAAGTTCAATCCCAGTTATTTTGGAACTCTTTTCTCCTCATTGCAATTGCATGAGAATCCAGGAAGGTTATGTGTTGTCCAGGAGGACAGGACAAAGGGAGAAGGGCTTTTAATCTGCAGTGTGCCAGGATCACCACTGATTGTCCCACTGTTCAATGTGGGTTTTGGGTAGATCTGTCCACTTTTGGGAGCTTGTTAGAACTTGTATTCTATACCCCAACGTTACATTTTCTTCTCTGTGGGTCTTGTGTTTCAATTCTGGTTAAGAGAGATTCCTTTATCTTAACCTGCAAAATAGGTGGTGCAGAGGGAAGCTTGAATGTTGTTTTACATGTAGCAGCCACAGGAGGGCAACTTCTTACTTCTTGCTTTGCAGTTAAATTCAATTTGTTTCTTCTCTAAATTATAAACTTTAAAAAATAAAACATTTTGTTTATTTGTCATCCTATTTTGGAGTTCTAAGAGAAGACAGATAAAGAAAAAGAGGGCCATCTTCTAGTTAAATTAATTCTGACAAGGGCCATGTAGAGTTGTTATGGAATTCTCCCGGATTTGATAAAATGCCCACAAAATGAATGTATGTTTAATTTTTTTGGAGGAGGAATGATAAAAGGAGCAATACTCACGAACAGCGTGTTGACTGAAATAGTTAACAACCATTGCATTAGGAGGTATCAACTGCTGACTGTAAGAGGTAGACGTGTGGATTCTTCTTGAGAATGACAAGAAGTGACACTAATGACCTGACAGTGAAGAAGAGAAGGGAACTAAAAAATGCTGTAAGTATAGTTGGGGGGCCTTATTTAATGTAGCAGAAGTTGGTTGTAAGGGGACAAGCATCGGGTATAATCACTGATCTTCAAACTGAGAATGTAGAAGAGTAAAGTTTAAAGGATCTTCATTAACAAAGATGATGGTGTCTTATTTATGCAGTTCTTTACAGTTTTAGAACATGTTTTCCATTGAGGACACATGGACACAAAGAAGGGAATGACAGACACCGGGGCCTACTTGAGGATGGAAGGTGGGAGGATGGAGAGGATCAAATACTACTTACCAGGCCGTACGCTTATTACTTGAGTGATGGAATAATCTGTACATCAAACCCCAGTGACACCCAGTTTACCTATATGACAAACCTACACATGTACCCCGGAACCTAAAATAAAAGTTAAAATATTTAAGAAAATGCATGTTTTCACACAGACCTACCTTTTCGCAGCAACTTTGTGAGATCAGGAGGCAAGCATCATTTTACAGATGAGGCAACTTTGTTTCAGAGAAACCAAGTGACATGCTCCAGATCAATAATTCTGTTTATGATTTTGTGGACTCTGTTTTGTGCGTTAAGACAGCTTTTTATCAAAGAGGGATTAAATTGAAGTGTATCTACTTCAGTTCCTGCAAACTGTTAGACTTTCACCAACTATTAAGTTTCTACAAAAACACATTTAACATTGGATTTCCTGATAAAGTTGAATAGATGGACTGTTACTGGTTACAAGTGGCAGTGCTTGGGTGTACATATTTCTTTGTTCAAAAGTTTAATCTTTTCCTACTTGTATCTCCACTAAACAATTGTATACATATGCCAAGTTTATAGGTAGCTACTAGGAGTTAATTGCTAGGGCTGTTTCTACCTGATAAAAAGAGAAAATTATATAGTGTTAAGTAAAACTCAAGTACACATGTATTAAGTACAGTATAGAAAGCTGGAGTATTAATATAGAGCTAGAAAACAGAACCCAATAAGCATATCAAGGGTTTTCATTTATTTTCCTACTATCATAGTCAACACAGGAATGAATTATTAGGAATAAAGCACTACAGCAAGATGTCAGTAATTTAGAATCCAGGGTTGAAAATATAAATACTGATAAGAACAAAATAATGGAATAGCAAGTACCTAGGAAGAGGTATAAAAGAAAATTGAAGTCATTGGTTAATAAGAGAGTAAGAAGAAAAAATTGTTATATCTTTCAGCATCC
This sequence comes from Rhinopithecus bieti, assembly GCF_001698545.2. Taxonomy (NCBI): domain Eukaryota; kingdom Metazoa; phylum Chordata; class Mammalia; order Primates; family Cercopithecidae; genus Rhinopithecus; species Rhinopithecus bieti. The sequence goes on along the minus strand of NW_016811596.1, from coordinate 3,515,753 downwards.
ACTAATGAAATTATATTATAACATAGATATTATTGACAACATCTCTAATACTTGTGGGGCCTTGGGCACAATTTGGTGCTCAGTGTATAGCTAACAAACAAAAATTTAAAACACAGTGTTTCTTGAGCTTAGATACATGAGCTACATATTTGAAAATTAATTTCTTTAAAAATATTTAAACAACAATAGCAATTTCACATGGTTGAGTTTTTGAACACTTCAAAAACTTCCAGCAGATGTAAATGCAATGATTCCAGAAATTGGTGCTATATTTAAAGGTATTGTAAAGTATCAATATGAAGCCATATGCTTCATTATTTTTTCCAAAACACACGTACTTATTTTTCTAACTGTCTAACTAACGTGCCTCAAATATGTAGTTAGGTGGTCATACTGGCCTACTCCCTCTTCCTGAAAATGTTAGATAAGCTTTCACCTTAGCGTTTTACACAAGCTGTTTCCTCTCTCTCTCTCCTGGAAAGGTTCTTCTCTCTGAAATCCACATGACTAACTCTCATCATTTTTAAGTGCTTACTTGAACATGACCTCGGTGAGACTTTCGCAGATGAATAGATCCGAATTATACCCGTCCCACTCTCAGTAGTTCCAATCCCATTTGCCCTGTTCTATTTTATCTGTTGTTACTTAATATATGATTATCTTTAATTACTTTATCTCATCCTACTAGAATTTAAGTTTTATGTGGGCAGTGATTTTTGCCTCTTTTGTTCCACGTTTCATAAGAGTCTAGAGCTGTGCCGTTTTATAGTGTAGCCTCTGTTCACTTGTGGCTATCTCAAGTTAAGTTAAAAAAAACTTAAATACAATAAAAAATTATTTCCTCAGTCTCACTAGCCACATTTCAAATTCTCAATGGTCTCCTGAGCTTAATGGCTACCATATTGGCCCATCATCACGGCCAGTTCTATCAGACTGTGAAGGGGTAGAGCACTGCCTGTCACAAAACAGGTAACTGGCCTAGTTTGTTTATGCTGCTATAACAGAAGACCAGAAAACAGAGATTTCTTTCTTTCTTACAATCCTGAAGCTGAGAAGTCCAAGGTCGAGGGGCCCACATCTGTTGAGGATCTTCTTGCTGCAACATCCCATGGAAAAAGGTGAAAGGGCAAGAGAGCACATGCGTGAAAGAGAGAGAGAGCAAGAGGGCCAAACTCACTTTTCTAAGAAGCCCACTCTGATGATAACAAACCGACTGTATGATAGCATTAATCCATTCATAAAGGCAGAGCCCTTAGGACCTAATCACCTACCATTAGGCCTCAGCTCCCAATAGTGTTGTGTTGGGGATTAAGTTTCCAATACATGAACTTTGGGGAACACAATTAAACCACAGCAGTGACTGATAAATTGTTGAAGAAATGAGAGCTGAATGGCTAAATGTTAAAATAAACATTTGGAGAAAGCTGAGCTAAAATAAATCTCACATCATAGAATGAATTATTTGGGATAAAAGAATAAATATAAACTTATCAAAAATCATTGCAGCTAAGTTTTTAGTAGTTCAATCACAAGAACTTGAGTATATAGTGTAGCAATAATTACATACCACTCTCAGCTTCTGGATCGTAACAAACACTTACTTTCCAAGAGATTTATGGAGGACTAAAATATCTATCGGGTACTTAATTTTCCTCTAACACTTTCTTTTTTCCTTGATATTACTTGGCCTTAAATATGTCTAGATTGTACAATTTATCATAATTCTTGTACATGATTTTTCCTTATGAATTATGGGGTGTGCTTTATCCTTAAAAGATGTGAAGAATCTACAAAGTGGGAGAGAAACATATCTTAAATGAAATTTATGACTACTATTAGAAATTCTACTTTACCAAACAGTTCTACAAATAATAGAAATATGAAATAATTCCTCTTTTTCTGCTTTGTTGTATTATATGAAGTTTAAAACCATTTGCAAAAAGATCTTTGTCTTCCATCGCTTCTTGGCCTTTTGGCTAAGATCAAGTGAAGATCTTTGTCTTCCTAAAGTATGCTACACTGTCTTTTAGTGTTTATATTCACTGCTGTTTCTTCTTTTGTTGTGTGTTTGATTTCTGTTTTGTTTATTTTAAAACAGCAAAGAAGATATGCACATATTTTAATTTACGCTATGGTTCTGTATAATTTTTTAAAATTATTATATTTTCAGCTCACTGTTGTTTCATTTCCTTATTTAAATATCAAAAGTCTCAATAATTTTAATATAAAATTAGCAATTCTTA
>NW_016811596.1:3500450-3512181 GCF_001698545.2 Rhinopithecus bieti | reverse complement strand
CTTATTAATATTTTATATTATAAAAATCATTTCCCTTTTTGGATCATTATAAGTTCATGAATTTTTATACATTGAAGCAGTTCCAATTAATTATCATAATGAAATAAACAGTTTTTCTACCTAAATTATTTATTTTTAATTAAACAATTTTTTCCTTCCAACTTTTATTTCAGGTTCAAGGGGTACATGTGCAGGTTAGTTACATGGGTAAATTGCATGTCACAGGGATTTGGTGTGCAGATAATTTGCCACCCAGATAAGCAACATAATACTTGACAGGTGGTTTTTTAATCCTCACCTTCCTCCCATCCTCTACCCTCAAGTAGGATCTAGTGTCTATTGTGTCCTTTCTTGTGTCCACGTGTACTCAGTGTTTAGCTTCCACTTATAAGTGAGAACGTTTGATATTTGGTTTTCCATTCCTGTGTTAATTCGCTTAGCATCATGAACTTCAGCTCCAGCAATATTGTAGCAAAGGACATCATCTCATTCTTCTTTATGGCTGCATAGTATTCCATGGTGTATATGTACCACATTTTATTTATTCAGTCCACTATTGATGGGCATCTAGGCTTATTCCATGTCCCTGCAATTGTGAAAAGTGTTGTGATTAACATATATATGCATGTGTCTTTATGGTGGAATAATTTATATTCTTTTGGGTATATACCCAGTAATGGGATTGCTAGATCAAATGGCAGTTCTATTTTAAGTTCTTTGAGAAATTGCTAGACTTCTTTCCGCAGTGCCTGAACCAATTTATATTTGCACCAACAGTGTATCAGCAGTCCCTTTTCTCAGCAACCTCACCATCTATTATTTTTGGCTTTTTAATAGTCATTCTGACTGGTGTGAGATATCTCATTATGGTTTTGATTTGCATTTCCCTAATGATTAGTAATATTGAGCACTTTTTCATATGCTTGTTGGCCATTTATGTCTTCTTTTGAGAAGTATCTGTTCATGTCCTTTGCCCATTTTTTTAACGGGATAGTTTGTTTTTTGCTGGTTGATTTAAGTTCCTTATAGATTCTGGATATTAGACCTTTGTCAGAGGCATAGTTTGCAAACATTTTCTCCCATTCTGTAGGTTGTCTGTTTACTCTGTTGGTTTCTTTTGCTGTTCAGAAACTCTTTAGTTTAATTAGTTCCCATTTTCAATTTTGTTTTGCTGCAATTGATCCTGGAGAATTTGTCATGATACCTTTGCCAAGGCTGATGTCCAGAATGGTATTTCCTAGGTTTTCTTCTAGAGTTTTTATAGTTTTAGATTTTACATTTAAGACTTTAATTCATCTTGAGTTGATTTTTGTATATAGTGAAAGGTAATGGTCCAGTTTCAATCTTTTGCGTATGGCTAGCCAGTTATCCCAGCACCATTTATTGAATAGGGAATCCTTTCCCTATTGCTTGTTACTGTCAGCTTTGTTGAAGATTAGATAGTTGTAGCTGTACAGCTTTATTTCTGGGTCCTCTAACCTGTTCCATTGATCTATCTGTTTCTGTACAAGTGCCACACTCTTTTTTGTTACTGTAGCCTTGTAATATAGCTTGAAGTCAGGTAGCACAATGTCTTCAGTCTCCAGAACTGTTCCTTTTGTTAGGGTTGCTTTGGCTATTCAGGCTCATTTTTTGTTCCATATGACTTTTTAAATAGTTTTTTTTTTTCTAATTTTCTGAAGAATATCATTCGTAGCTTGATAGGATTAGTATTTAATGTGTAAATTGCTTTGGGCAGTGTGGCCACTTTAATATTGGTTCTCTCTATCTATGAGCATGGAAGGTTTTTCCATTTGTTTGTGTCATCTCTGATTTCTTTTGAGCAGTGGTTTGTGATTTTTGTAGAGATCTTTCACTTCCCCAGTGGGGAAGCTGTGTTCTCACGTATTTTATTCTTTTTCTGGCTATTGTGAATTGGATTGTGTTCATGATCTGGCTCTCAGCTTGGGTATTATTGGTGTGTAGAAATGCTACTGATATTTGTATATTGATTTTGTATTCTAAAACTTTGTTGAAATTGTTTATCAGATCTAGGACACTTTGGGCAGAAACTATGAGGATTCCTAGGTATAGAACAGAGATACAATCTGTGAAGAGAGATAGTTTGAGTTCCTCTCTTCCTATTTCAGTGCCTTTTCATTCCTTCTGTTGCCTGATTGCTCTGGCTAGGCCTTCCAGTACTGTATTGAATAGGAGAGGTGAGAGTTGGCATTCTTGTCGCATTCCACTTTTCAAGGGCAATGCTTTCAGCTTTTGCCCATTCAGTATAATGTTGGCTGTGGACTTGTCATAGATGGCTCTTAATTTTTTGAGGTATGTTCCTTCAATGCCTAGTTTGTTGAGAGTTTTTAACATGAATGGATGTTGAATTTTGTTGAAAGCATTTTGTTTATTTATTGTGGTGATCCTGTGGTTTTCGGTTTTAGTTCTGCTTATATGATGAATTACATTTATTGACTTAATATATGTTGAACCAACCTTGCATCCCAAAGATAAAGCCTACTTGATTGTAGTGGATTAGCTTTATGATGTGCTGCTGGATTCAGTTTGCTAGTATTTTGTTGAGAATTTTTGCATTAAGGTTGATCAAGAATATTGGCTTGATGTTTTCTTTGTTTGTTGTGTCTCTGCCAGGTTTTGGTATCAGAATGATGCTGGCCTCATATAATGAGTTAGGAAAGAACTTTTCCTGCTCAATTTTGTGGAAGAGTTTCAGTAGGAATGGTATCAGCTCTTCCTTATACATTTGGTAGAATTTGGCTGTGAATCCATCTGGCCCTGCACTTTTTCTTGTTGGTAGGCTTTTTTTATGAACTCCATTTCAGAACTCGTTATTGATCTGTTTAGGGATTCAATCTCTTCCTGATTCAATCTTGGGAGGTTTTATGTGTTCAGGAATTTATCCATTTTTTCTGGGTTTTTTTAGTGTGCATGCATAGAGGTGTTCATAATAGCCTCTGAGGGTTTTTTTGTATTTCTGTGGTATCAGTGGTAATACCCCCTTTGTCATTTCTGATTGCATTTATTTGGATCTTCTCTTTTTTTTCTTTGTTATTCTAGCTGATGGTATACCAATCTTACTCATTCTTTCAAAAAAACCAACCTTTGCTTTCATTAACCTTTTGTATGTTTTTTTCTTATCTCCATTTTATTCATTTCAGCTCTGATTTTGCTTACTGTATTTCTTTTGCTAGCTTTAGGGTTGGTTTGCTCTTGTTTCTCTAGTTCTTTTAGTCATGATATTAAGTTATTAAATTGAGTTCTTTCTAACGTTTTGATGTGAGCATTTAGTGGCATAAGCTTTCCTCTTAACACTGTTTTAGCTGTCTCAGTGATTCTGGTATGTTGTATCTTTGTTTTCATTAGTTTCAAAATATTTCTTGACTTCTGCCTTAATTTCATTGTTTACCCAAAAGTTATTCAGGAGCCAATTGTTTAATTTCCATGTAATTATATAGTTTTGAGCAATCTTCTTAGTATTTATTTCTATTTTTATTGCACTGTGGACTGAGAGTGTGGATGGTATAATTTCAGTATTTTTGAATTTGTAGAGAATGGCTTAGTGTGTGGTTGATTTTACAGTATGTGCCATGTGGCTATGAGAAGAATGTGTGTTCTATTGTTTTTGGATGAAGAGCTCTGTAGATGCCTGTTAGGTCCATTTGGTCAAATGTTGAGTTCACATCCTGAATATCTTTGTTAGTTTTCTGCCTCGATGACTTGTCCAGTAGTGTCAGTGGGGTGTTGTTTTCTCCCACTACTATTGTGTCATTATCTAAGTCTCTTCTTAAGTCTCTAGCAATTTATTTTATGAATCTGGGTGTTCCAGTGTTGGCCACATATATATTTAGGATAGTTAAGTTTTCTCATTGAGTTGAATCCTTTAGGGCTTTATGTAATGCCCTTCTTTGTCCTTTTTGATCATTGTTTGTTTAAAGTCTGTTTTGTCTGAAATAAGAATAACAACCCCTGCTTCTTTTTGTTTTCTGTTTGTTTGGTAGGTTTTTCTCTGTTTCTTTACTTTGAGCCTATTGGTGTCATTGCATGTGAGAAGACAGCAGCCAGTTGGTTCTTGCTTCTTTATCCAACTTGCCACTCTGTGCCTTTTGATAGGGTGTTCAGCCTGTTTACATTCAAGGTTAATGTTGATATGTGCAGATTTGATCCTCTTATCATGTTGTTAGCTGGTTGTTATGCAGACTTCACTATGTATTTGCTTAAGAGTGCCAATGGTCTATGTTCTTGAATGTGTTTTTGTGGTAACCCGTAATGGTCTTTTCTTTCCATGTTTAGCATTCCCTTAAGGATCTCTGATAGGGCAGGGCTGATGGTAACAAATTCCCTTAGCATTTGCATGTCTGAAAAGGATTCTATTTTTCCTTCACTTATGAAGTTTCATTTGGCTGAATATGAAATTCTTGGTTAAAAAATTCTCTACTTTAAGAATGTTGAATATAGGCCCCCAGTCTCTTCTGGCTTACAGGGTTTCTGCTGAAAGGTTCACTTTTAGCATGATGCAATTCCCTTTGTGTGTTACCTGCACCTTCTCTCTAGCTGCCTTTAATATTTTTTTCTTTTATGTTGACCTGGGGGAATCTGATGACTATGTGTCTTGGGGATAGTTGTCTTGTATAGTATCTTGCAGGGGTTCTCTGAATTTCCTGGATTTGAATGTCAACCTCTCTAGTTAGAATTTTCAAGGACAATATTCTCAAATATTTTTTCCCAGTTGCATGCTCTCTTTCCTTCTCTTTCTGAGACACCAATGAGTTATAGATTTGGTATCTTTACATAATCCCATATTTCCCAGAGGTTTTGTTCATTTTGTAAATTCTTTTTTCTTTATTTTTGTCTGACTGAATTAATTCAAAGAATTGGTCTTCGTGCTCCAAAATTCTTTCCTCAACTTGATCTAGTCTGCTGTTAATAGTTCTAATTGTGTTACGAAATTCTTGAATTGAGTTTTTCATCCATATCAGCTCAACTTGGTTCCTTCTTAAAATAGCTAATTTGTCTTTCATCTCTTGAATTGTTTTACTGGATTTCTTAGATTCCTTGGAATGGGTTTCAACTTTCTTCTGAGTCTCAACGATCTTCATTGTCACCGAGATTCTGATTTTTATGCCTGTCATTCCTTCTGATTAAGAGCCATTGCTGGAGAGCTAGTGCGGTTGTTTGGAGGTAAGGAGACACTCTGGCTTTTAGAGTTGCCGGACTTCTTGCGCCAGTTTTTTTCTCATCTGTGTGGGCCGATGTTCCTTTAACTGTGGTGTAATTTGAGTATAGTCAGTTGGCTTCATTTCTGGATGTTTTCAGAGGACTGGGTCTTTGTATGGGATCTTTATTTGTGACTGAATTCTTATTCTTGTTTTCACAGGGAGGTATGTTAGCAAAGTATTTTTTTATTGAAGTTTTGGCTGGGATGTAATAGATGGTGCCTAAGCATAATGACTGGCAGGCAGGCTGTTGATCATCCATGTGGTTCCCCTGTATTTCATCACATTTGTAGCTGTGCTCTGTCTCAGTGCTCTGATATTGTGGGCTTCTCTAATACTTGAGATTAGTGGCCACAGATCTTGGCTTGGCATTTCCAGGCTGCTCACCACAGCTCTGGGGTGAACTCAGGCATTTTGTTCCTGCCCCTGCTTGGGGGCAGCAAGGCCAGAAACCTTGGCAGTGGCAATGGCAGAGGGCCTGTCACTTGTCTCCATGGGCTCCACTCAGAGAAAAGCATAGCTGCTGCCAATCAGAATGATCAGCATGGGGTGAGGTGGCTGTATTGTGAACCCAAGCCAGGGGGCCCTGCCTGGTGAAGAGCAGCAGGGGCATGAGGCTCATGGGGAAGACAGTCTGGTCTCTCCTCTGTAGTATGACTATGGCATTCTGAAGGTGTAAGCATTCAGACTCTTTGTTCCTTCCCCAGCCTAGTGGCAGCATGGGTAGATACCACTACAGGTAGTGGCAGAGGGGCTGTCAGTTGCTTTTGGGAACTCCACCCCAGAGAGACACACGGCTGCTGCCAGTGGGAATGTTCAGCTGGAGATGGGGTGGCTACGCTATGGGCCCAAGCCCAGGGCCCTGCCTAGTGAAGAGCAGGGGTCAGGGGCTCACAGAGAGGAGAGACTGGCTCACCTCTGTGTGGTGGTTGCGTATGTTGGAGGTGCCAGCAAAGCAATCGGAGTCTGTGTTCATTCCCTAGCCCCAGGGCAGCAAGGACGATACCACTGCAGTGACAGTGGCAAAGTGGCTGTCAGTGGCCTCTGGGAACTCCACCCCAGAGAGATACAGAGCCACTGCCAGTGGGAATACTCAGCTGGGGTGGGGATGCCATGCTGCGGGCCCAAGAGGGGGGCCCTGCCTGGTAAAAAGTAGAGGGCAAGGGATTCACAGGGAAGAAAGACTCGGCCCCTCCTCATACGGTGGCCGTAGCATGCTGGAGGTGCCAGGAAAGCGATCAGTCTCTTTATTCCTTCCCCAGCCCTAGAGCAGCAAGACTAGTATGCTGCCATGTCAATGTAGAGAACCTGTGGTTTGTCTCTGGGATTTCCTCCCCAGAGAAATAAAGAGCTGCCGCCAGCTGAAGTGCCTAGGTCAGGGCAGGGCAGCTGTGCTGGGAGCTCAGGTGGGGAGGCGCTGCCTAGTGAGGAGTAGCAGGCACATGAACTTGCATGGAAAACAGTGTGGCCACTTTTCTGTAAGGCAGTTGATCTATGCTGGAGGCCTGTAATAATCCTCAGGCTCTTCACCCTCTTCCCAGCCTGAAGGCAGTAGGGGCAGGAGCTATGGGAGTGGCAAAATAATGGTGCTCCCACTGTGTTACCTCTGGGAGCTCCATCCCATAGAAATGCAGAGCTGCCACCAGCCCAAGTCCTCAGGCGGGGACGGAGTGGCTGTCCTGGGGGCACAGGCTAGTGGGCTTTGCCTGGCAAGGTTTAGCGGAGGCCTGCAGTCTGTCTGCTCCTCAGCACCATGAATTCGACTCCATGCAGCTCTCCATGTAAGTGCAGGCCTGGTGGAGGACAGGGCTTGGGGGAGTGTCAAGGGGATCTCCTGTGCCCAGGATTGTACAGGTTCATGGCAGAAGTGTGGGTCCCTAGATACTGTCACTCACTCATCATTTTCCCATTGTGGGAAGCCTCCCTTGGCTCCATGCCAATCCCAGGTGGGCAGCTGTCCTGTGTTGCTCTTCTTTGCTCTCTGTGGCTCATGTTACTTCCGTGATGAATCCCAAAGTGTCCTCCTTCAAATTTTGTAAACTTGTTCTTGCAGTCCTGTCAAATTAACCACTTTACCTTTTACCTGTGATAAAGATTGTGTCTACTACAGAATTGCTCTCTCTCTCTTTTTTCTTTTTTTTTGCTTTAACAAGCCTGATTTCTATTATCTAGGAAGATCTTAGTTTTTAATTAACAACTCTGTCATGTCTTCTTCAACTCAAAAACAAAGGTTAATGGAGGTTTTGCTCATTGTTCATATTGTCTTTTTGTAATCTTAACTGTCTTGGACACAGCTTTTCATTCAGCTCAGAGAACTTTCTAGAGTAGAGTTTCCCTCATATTTTTGAAATTATAGTCACTTTCTGAGAACAACAGAATGTACCAGACCTATTCTATTTTTCTCCTGTTCTAAGCAAGATTTGTGTATTCTCTAGGAGTCCCAGGTCCTTTTGATAGAAATAAATATTACTTTAGCCAAAAATCTAGTTTCCAGGGTTGCATATCAGAGTTTGTCATTAGTGCTATTGTTGCTATTGGAATACTTCTTGTAGTGACTGAACAGTGCCGGAAAATATATGGATTGCCAAATTTATAATTTTACCTCCTCCCATCCCCAATTTAACATAGTAAAGTAGCAGTTCACTCAAGATCACAGAATACATATACACACATATAATTAAAGTAATATGTACTTTAGGGAAGAATTCAGGGAAAGGGCTATATTCTGGATTGTAGAAATCTTTCTTAAAGTATCTCTAAGCTGTTATGTACTTATCTGAGTGAGCTTGGGCCACTATCAGAACACCATAGACTGGTTGGTATGAAAGACAGACATTTATTTCTCGTAGTTCTAATAGCTGAAAGTCTAAGGTCAGAGTGCCAGCATGGCAGAAGTGTGGGTCTCCAGGGACTGTCACTCACTCATCATTTTCCCGTTGTGGGGAGCCTCCTTTGGCTCCATGTCAATCCTGGGTGGGCAGCTGTCCTTTCTCACCTTTCTTTACTCTCTGCAGGTCATGTTGCTTCCGTGATGAATCCCAGTGTCCTCTTTCAAATTATGTAAATTTGTTCTTGGAGTCCTGTCAAATTAACCACTTTACCAGTGAGGGCTTTCTTGTAGCCCTGCAGATGGCTGCCTTCTTGAGAACTCTTTGGTCTCTTCTTTTTTTTCTGTTTCTCTCTTTCTAATATTTATATAATTTTCACATAGCTTCATTTCTACAATCGCAACATTCCTGAGGTCAACAGGCAGGGTGTAATCATTCTCTTTTTACAGAGGGAGAACAAGGAACTTAGGGAAATCAAAATGGGGACGCTAACAGGATTTCTGTGGAAACTTAAGTAAATGAGAATTTGTAGTAAATTTTTTTATCTTAAAACAAATAACTCACCTTGGCCGAAAAATGGGATGTTACCCAAGGCCCCCTACTGGGCTGGAGGAGAAAAGGACCTACCTCCTACAGGAGCACAAATAAGGCAGACTAAGACCCAGCAGTCAGCCAAGGCCCAAGCACACAAAAAACAAGCAGAGGCAGGAGGTGGACAGCAAAGATGCTGGCAGCCCTGCGTCTTGCTATGTCTTTATAGCTGTGTCTCTGGATTTGTAGGCCACTCCTCGACTTTTCAGCTCCTGCACGGTTCTTTGGGGCAAGTGACCAGTGACTGATACCACATATACACCTGGCTTAAAGTTATTGACTCGCTGTCACTTGGAGACCCAGCTGTCCTCTGGACTCATCATCGCAATGATTCTATCAAAGGAGGAGCTGGTGCAGTCATATACCATCTCTCAGTTACCCCTCATCTGTAGATATGCATCACAATAGTCACAACTGTCATATTCAAACTGGTCTATAGTACCTTGACCAGTGAATACAGCAAGCAGGCCCACAGATGCCGCAGGTCCCTCAGCACCGTCTCCAGGGCTATCTTCTCCGATGAGAAGAGCAACAGCAAGGAAGACGGCCACAGCCTGCACACCGCAGGAAGTTAACAGCTCGTTAGCCTGGTCTCTTCTTATAATTCCATCATGAGGACCCCATTCTCATGACCTCATAATAAACCCAATTACCTCCCAAACTTTTGGCCTCCAAATGCCATTATGTTGGAGGGTAGGGCTTCCACAAATGAATTTTGAGGAGATACAAACGTTTACTCCCTAACAGTGCTATAAATGAAGTCAGGGACTCTGATGGTGTCTTTAGCACAGAATCTTACATTTTCTTTGTCTTTGCCTTAACACAACTATTTTTGCTCAGGTAGAAAGTTCTTGGGATTTAATTAACAGCTCTATCATCTCTTCCTCAAGTCTAAAACAAAGGTTGCTGTGTCTTCACATACAATGGACACACAATGTATACTTTAAAAGTTTTTGTTCATTGTTCACATTATCTTTTGCTCTCAGACTCAACTTTTTATTCAGTCCAGAGAACTTTTAGTATAGAGCTCACCTCAAGAATATAACTGCCTTTGAAAATACAATATTCACAAAAGAATAACAAAAGAGGGGATATTTACTAAATTTTATTGGGCATAACAATTATTTCTTTTAGGGCGTTGCTGAATTTTTTGTCTTAATGAAAAAAAAACAAATTGAGAAATTCCACATTACACACTGATCTAGTGATCTCAACATACTTGTGGGTTTCTACTAACTGTTGTACTGTTTTTGGGTATTGCTTTCTCAATTTCCTTTTTTTTCTTTTTTGCCTCATCTCCCGGAATGAATCAAAGGAAACCCCAGTCTCTGAAAAAGACTTCTTTTGAGTTAACTTTCTTATATTGGGAACTTTCTAATCTCACTAGAATATGTAACATTGGTGTTCGATCTCAAGTATTTCTGAATATATTCCTCTATCCACAGAAATATACTCTAGGGGAGAAAAATAGAACAAGTTCTTGCCCTCCTGACCATTGAACAAGAGACCAATTAGACAATGGGGCTAGAAAAACCTCAAAGTAAACGTGAGTACTTTCTCTCCTTTCAATTTCAAAGAAGCAGAAGGATTTATAACTAATTTAAAAGATATGGATTGATGGTAATTTTAAAGATTGTTGATGGTGATGGGGAGGAGGAAATGGAAGGAAATAAAAATGACATTGATGAAGAGAAAGGACGTAGAGTCAAATAAGTTGGATAACAGAAACTTCTTCATAAAATGTCGATTGGACCAAGAGGGGAGATAAAATATATAAAAGAGAAATAAGATGAAAAGAAAGAGAGTAATATGAGAAAATTCTTTTAAAGAAAAAAAAAAGAAGATGTAGAAAACGCACTTAGGCTTATGCTGTATCAGAGGCTCTAATTGTCCCATTTTTGTGTTTGACTTAAGTGACACCAGTGGATTTGTATTGTGATAATATTAAATAATATTTTTGATAGACATATAGAACAAACGTGGAAATGTATAAATTAAAATTAAAGTTTTATTGTATCTCATCATCCTACCATGGCAAACTGTAATCACAGCGTGATCCTATTGAATTACCTAAAAATATTATTACCTTTTTAGGTAACATTATTTCTTGGAGATTTTTTGCATCAGTATATACTGATTACATGCTTATTTAATTACTATGTAGCATATAATTGTGTGGCGTGACCATAATTTAGAATTTCCACTATTGATAATACACATGTGAATATTAGATTATAGTATGTTTTTTCTATTTTGAAAAGTACCACAATGAATATCTTTTAACATAAACAAGCTCAATTATTTCTACAGAATAGATACCTATAATTGAAATTATTGTGGCAAATGTAATGCATTTAAAAATGGATAAATGTTACTAAATTGATCCTTCTAAAAGGCATTCCTAATTTTACAGTCGAGGCAGCAGGATTTATTTTCTTACCAAGAGCGCTTATTTCCCCTCAGCCTTGCCAACACTGCATGTATTTAATTGACTTAAAAAATCTGATGTGTGAAAAGTTATACCACAGTCTTGTAGTTTACAGTTCCCTGATTGGGCATATTTTTGTTTGATTAGGGGCTATTTATAACTTCAGCAGATTAAAATTTCAGCAAATTTCCTGCTCAGAGTTTTGCTCAGTTTTCTAGTTGATTTTGAAATACTTTATACAGTCTGGATATTATTATGACAAGACTTTCCTTGTGTATGTTCCTTGACTCTAACATTGCTTGTGTTATATATAAGTTTTAATATTTATGTACTCAAATTATCAATTCTAATGGCTTTTGGGTTTTGTATCTTACTTATAAAATTGTTTTTATTTCAAAATTACCAAGAAATTTTACATTTTTCTTTCTTATTTATTCATCAATAAGCTCTAAAATTGATTTATTTGGAGAAAATACTTATGCTTTTCTCTAGATCTAAAATATTTTGTTTGCTCTCATTTTTAGATTGCTCCTTGGTAGAATTAGCTTTCCTGGCTTGTAGCTGAGAGGAGGTTAATCTCTATTTTTCTTTTGGTTCTAGTGGAAGGAGGCGTGCATTCCCAGTGGATCGCTGAGAGGAGGTTAATCTCTGTTTTTCTTTTGGTTCTA
>NW_016811596.1:3484807-3500023 GCF_001698545.2 Rhinopithecus bieti | reverse complement strand
GGAGGTTAATCTCTGTTTTTCTTTTGGTTCTAGTGGAAGGAGGCGTGCATTCCCAGTGGATCCCTTGGGTTATTGCTACAGTTTTCATCTCACTTCTCAGTGTCTGTTTTATTGCAAGTTGCTTGGGTAAGTTATTAGCCAAAGTAGAACTCTTCTTGAATTATTTTTTCCAAACAACTTTTCTGAGGTTGCTCTAAGCCTTTTGGTATCTTGATTTTTCCTAGCATAACTTATCGATAGTATCTTCAGGGTCTTGCGCTGAATATTCAGAGCTACATTCTTGACTTTCTGTCTTTCGATGGTGCTACCTTGTGATAGGGATTGAATGATGGAATTTAGACCATTTTCTGTACATGTAAAAGTTGGTTACTATGGTAAATTTCCCCCCATTTTGGACTGGGATTACAAAGGGATACATTTTATGAGTAAAGAGTAAGCAGCAGAAAAATAACTTTCAGATAGATGGGCAAAAGGTTGGAAGAATTGTTCTCTGTCTCTCTCCTTCCCTCTCTTTCTTTCTTTTTTTCCCCCTTTCCTTCAACCTCTTTATTGATGTGCAATTGACATATAATAACCTGTACATATTTAATGTATACATCTGAATTTGGGGGATAAGATACACCCTTGAAACCATCACCACCATTAAAAAATTCTTTCTGATATCAAACCTAAAATAATTATAATTAAAGTAATATGATATAGGTGCAGGACAAATAGACTAGAGGAAAATGAAGGAGAGTTCGGTTACAGATTCCGCATGTATATAAGACTCTTTATATAAAACAAAAGAAGATATCTCAGAGATATCGGAAAAGGACAGTTTTGTTCAATTAATGTTGCAGAGTCCATTGATTATTTAAAAGATGAAATTGGTCTCCTGCATCATACTGTCTACAAAAACAAATCTAGAGTGGATTATTGTCCAAAATGTGAAAAGTAAATCAATAAAGTTTTTTTTTGTTTGTTTGTTTTTGAGATGGAGTCTCACTCTGACACCCGGGCTGGAGTGCAGTGGCCGGATATCAGCTCACTGCAAGCTCTGCCTCCCAGGTTTACGCCATTCTCCTGCCTCAGCCTCCCCAGTAGCTGGGACTACAGGGGAGAATATCCTCATGACTTTGAGGTAGAGAACGATTCTTAAACAAGTCACAAAATGCACTAGAAAATAAACATTGACAAATTATACTACATTAAAATGAGTTACGGTACAACAGAACATACCTGTAACAGTGAAAATAAAAAGCCACAGAAGATACTTGTAATGCAAATAATTAATAAATAATTCACGTGTAGATTATCTAAAAATTTTTTCAAACCAGTAGGAAAAATACTTACAATAAAAAAGTCGGCAAAGTCTTAAATAGGTACTAAAAAAAAAAAGAGAAAAATGAAATCTAAACACACACAATTGCCAGCCTCATTAATTATCAGGGAAATGCAAATGCAACTCATAGTGAGACACCTTTGCCAACATAACAGGATGGCAACAATTAAAAGTCTGGCACTACCAAAGATTGATGATGCCATGGAGCAAATGGACCTCTAATGAATTGCCTCTGGTGGAGTTTAAGCATTACAATCACTCTGGAAAAGTTGACCACTATCATAGTTTACAATATTCACACCCTATTGCCTGCAGTTCCACTCCTACGTATGTGCCCTACAGAAACACATGCTTATGTGCTCCACAATGCATGGTTGAAAATGCTCAGAAGAGCAGAGTTCACAGTAGCCAAACACTGGAAACAATGCACACATCTAATAGAAGTAGAATAGATAAGTATATTTTATTTCATGAAGACAATAGTTCACTTTACAGCAGTGAAAATGCATTAATTATAGAGGGCACGTAACAAAATAGATAAATTTCAGAAACAATTCTCAACAAAAGACAGAATCAGAATTCATACTGTATGATTGTCATTCAAAAACAGGCAAATCTGATTTATCACTTACTAACATGTCCCCTGTTTTGCCGTTCAAAAACAGGCAAAACAGGGGACATGTTAGTAAGTGATAAAATTGTAAAGCAAAGCACAGTGGTTACTTTAAAAGCCAAGAGTGGTTACCTTTAAAGGAGAGGGAGTGAGTTGCGTTTGAGATGTGAAGGCTATCTGGGGTTTTGGCAATATTCTGTTTCTTGAGCTAAGTAGTTGTTAACTGGAGTGTTCACCTTACAATAATTTGCTAAATGGTTTTCCACTTTTTTACATTTGTTTGTATATTTCAAGGCGAAAGTATTTTAGAAATGCGTAAGGTTCATACAACCTAGTGCGCACCAAAACCCCTATTCTAACACAAATTTTGACAGAAAAACATGCTTGCAAGCATGTGCACATAAAAGTTTGCAAAACTTCTCCTATAAAGAACAAATTGGACAATATAATAAAAATATTAATTTTCAACAGTTGCTTTCAACTAATTCACCTGGAGCTGGAGCAAACGAGCTGCATAGAAAGAAAAGAGAATATGAGGGCCTTAATTATCAGGATAAGAGAAAGGTTAGGGAGGTCAGCCCCTATTTCCCTAATTAGTGGTTATATAGCAAAAGAAACCTAACTTGCTTTTATCCTTGACAGTGACTCAGCACAACTTTTCCTGCTGTAAGAGAGGCACAGGAGTGCACAAGTTAGAGCACCATGAAAAACTCAAATGCATCAAAGAGAACTCAGAACTGAAAAGTGCTGAAGGTATAGAGCATAAGATAATTTCTTTTTTAATTTCCATTTTCGTTCAAATTCATAATTCGACTTAAGGAATGTCAGTAGTGAACCAGGAAAGATTAAAATAGCATAAGATGAGAATCTGGCATGGGAGTAAATAACAATACCTTAAGATAGAATTATTTCTCATTACTGTAATCAGTTAATCACTAGAGAATATGGCTAACAGATCGAACAGATCGAACAGATCGATGGGTTATTTTTGACATTCAAAACGTAACATTAATCAAATTCAATTTTTCCTTGATTCAGACATATCATAAAGACAGTTTCCTCCTAGAATATATAGCTTTCAGCAAAGCTATTTATTTCTTTTATTATTGTGGAATTTGTCATCTCATTTGGGAGAATGGGGGAGTGCTTGAGTTTTAGTAGGTTCTTTACCCCCTTTAGGTAAAATATTCTGCAAAAGCTTCATAATGGAAACACTTTAAATATGAAAGTCAACAGATGTAGGAACATTGAATAATAGTCATGCCTTCTAAGATAATATTTTGTCATTTTCTTGTAGTCATTATGTGGTGTCTAGTACTTATGTTTAGAAGATATTTAGGAATGTAATTTTCAGGATCTTTTGGCAGAAGAACAGAATAATTTTGGTGATCTTGATATTATTCTCACAAATATTAATTGGATATAGGTAGTGGAATAGTTATGCAATCTGTTACAGATGAAATACTCTTTTGTTACCAATTTCCATTTTAATTTTCACTTGAGGGAGCACCTGGAACTGTTGTCCTGTTGGCTGGAGAACCTGGCAGTCCAACTGCTATTTTCCTCTTACTGACAATAAGACATGGGCTGAGAGTGAAAGGAACTGTTCAGGGATGGGGGCCCATCTGACGACCATCAGCACGGAAGCTGAGCAGGTGTGTCGGGAGGATCACATCAGTTTCTCTGCTCTTTCCAGAAAAAGAGGAATTTCTCTGTCCTGTTATGCTTCTGTCTGTTTTCATCTGCTCCATCTGCCTGGAAAGCCCTTTCTTCCCCTTCAACTTTTTGTTATATGGCCAACTTCTTTTGGTCTTTCTATATTTGATTCATATGTTATTTCCTCCAGAAAGCTACCCTAACCACCTTCCTCATTCTAACCCTCCCTATGCTAAGTGGGAGGTACTTCTGTGGGACTCTGTGCACAATGAGATCATAGCATTTACTCCACTCCACTATAACTGTCTGTTCACCGCTCCATCTCTTCCAGGGACTCTTACTACATGGAGAGCTGGAACCATGCTCTACTCACCTTTGCGTTTCCAATGTCCTATTCAGTGTGAGGCGCACTGAATAGGTCTCTATTCAGTGTGAGGCGCACTGAATAGGTCTTGATAAATGTTTGGTTAGTAGATGAATAAATGAATGATTAATCAGGACTGAACTAGCTTCTCAAGATAAAGTATAGGAAAAATAATTCAGATGTATGGATGTAATGATAAGTAAAGAAATCTTAGGGTAAATTCTTTACAGGCTAAAACTTATTTCCTCATGTAATATGATTCCATTTATGTACCATGACTCAGATTCTAACTTTTTCTTGGTTAATAGTTTCCTCAAGGATTTTGTCTCCATAGCTTTACAATCTATAGGTTTGGTGATTCTGAATAAAATGGAATTTAATGAAATATGCACACAATTAAAGAAGGTGATATTAAAAACAAAATCCTCCTAAAAAATCTAATCCTATTAAGCATTGTGCTAAAAGGGTTGCAAGTCTGACCTCACTTAATCTTCATCGTAACTCTATAAAGTAGTGAAGTTGTCCGTTCTGAAGACAAGAGCACTGGAGGTTTGGTAAGATTGAGGCACTTACTAACATTACAGGAAGGATTTGAAAACAGATCTATCTGATGCCAGAGCTTTTGTGCTTAACCAGTAATCTAGTTGACATCTTTCCTCTTTTTCCAATGTCATAGCCATCATCTGATTCATGCAAATATATTAAAATTTATATTTTTATGCAGAACTTTATTATTCAATTTCTGGATAGACGCTTTTCCTATTTCCTTGGACTGAGAGATGAGAACGCCAAAGGTCAGTGGCGCTGGGTGGACCAGACGCCATTTAACCCACGCACAGTGTGAGTATATTGAGTGGGCTAAGGGGATTTATAAGCAAAGGTTAGAAGATGGTAGCAAGAAACATTCATTTTGAAGTGGAGTACATTGATATAAAAATGTTAGGAGAGACCACAGTAGGTTGAGTCATCGCTATATGCTATGTTCCAGTTCCAGAATGGTCCTATAATTTCCATGAAATATTCAGTATTCTTATTTGTACAGTGTCAATAATGAAAAATGAATAACATGGAGATGATATAAAAATTGTTTTAGGTTTGACATTTATAAGTGATAAAATTGTCTTTCAAAGAGAATTAAAATCTTGTCATTTTCTTTCTTGAAGCCAATATTGTTTAATAAAATATAATGCAAAGCCACATGTGCAGTGTAAAATTTCTTGTTAGCTATATTAAGAAAGTAAAAAGAAACAAGTGAGATGTATTTTAATAATGTATTAATAATGTATTTAACCCAATATATCCAAATCTTATCATGTCAACATGTGATCATTATAAAATTATTACTGAGATCTTTGACATTCTTTATTGGTAATAAGTCTTAAAAATACAGCACTTAAGACTTAAAGCACATTTTAATTCAGAGAAGCCACATTTCAAGTGCTCAGCAGCTACATGTGTCTAGTGAGTATAGTATTAGTGCAGTTCTAAACTGTTCACTAGGGACATTTCTCTGAATTGTCTCCTAATATATCTGTTATCTAATCTACACCTATAATCTACATTATCTATATATACATATAAATCTCTATCTATGTTGTTTTTCTTTCAGATTCTGGCATGACAACGAACCCAACAACTATCAGGGAGAAAACTGTGTTGTTCTTGTTTATAACCAAGATAAATGGGCATGGAATGATGTTCCCTGTAACTTTGAAGCGAGCAGGATTTGTAAAATACCTGGAACAACATTGAACTAGAAACCCACAAAGTGGTTCTTGTGATGGAGAGAGAAAAGAAGAACCAATTAGAATAGGGTAGAAGGTACACGCGTCATTGGAACACAGAAAACATGCTGGGTCATAGAGCGTTTTTTGTTTTTTGTTTTTGTTTTTTTGAGACGGAGTCTCGCTCTGCCGCCCAGGCTGGAGTGCAGTGGCCGGATCTCAGCTCACTGCAAGCTCCGCCTCCCGGGTTCACGCCATTCTCCTGCCTCAGCCTCCTGAGTAGCTGGGACTACAGGCGCCGCCACCTCGCCCGGCTAGTTTTTTGTATTTTAGTAGAGACGGGGTTTCACCGTGTTAGCCAGGATGGTCTCGATCTCCTGACCTCGTGATCCGCCCATCTCGGCCTCCCAAAGTGCTGGGATTACAGGCTTGAGCCACCGCGCTCGGCCCATAGAGCGTTTTTAGTCATGATGGTCTTTTTTATTTTGTTTGATTCATTTGAGACGTGTGTGTGTGTGTGTGTGTGTGTGTGTGTGTGTGTGTGTGTGTAATGTGGTTTTTGTATGGTGTTTGAGGGAAGGAATAATCTTTCTTTGTAGTATTTCAAGATGTTTACTTTTCAATTGGTGCACAATGAATGCATGTTTAGAAGAATGGCATGAATAGTGCATCTCTTTTGTCATTTTTCTCCTGCTCAGATTCTTAGCTCTTAAAATTCAAAGGTGGGATATTCTAACTGGTAGTGGTGCATCATTTTTCACCCAAATATTACAAGCACTTTAAAGATTTTAAACCACATTTTATTGTTTGATGCTTCATTTTCAGACTTTTAATGTCAGTCGTTACATTTACATCCCATGAGGAAAATTTTCCAGAACAACAGTGTGGAATAGTTTTGAATCACGCTATTATACAGATAGAAAAAAAGTCCAAATGCCTTTAAAAAATTTACTTCTTACTCTACCCAACATGTCTTTGCAAAGCAAGAAGTCTTTATAAGACACTTGAACAAAGTCCTTCAATTCTATAGCAGAGGAAATAAAATCCCCCAGAAGCCAAAGGGTTCACCTTCACATTGCTAGTTCACGACAGACCCAACTGTGCTTCTTTAGAGATAAAATACATTCCCTTTGGTATCACAGGAAGTTACTGGGGATGATTTGGCCTCATTACTTAGCTAATGATGATAAAATTTCTTAATTATTTGAAGTAACATTGTATTCATGTTTGCATTTTTAATTTGAATAGAAAATAATCACATTTTCAACCCATTTATATAAATTGTTAATGTTTCTTTAGAGCTGTATAACTATAGCTTGAACTAGCAAGGAAGTCATTGTTTTGACAACTAGAAATTATGCTTTTCCTGGTGCATATAGAGTTAATTTCAAAGGGCAGTCACATCCAACTTTAATAAAATATGGTGGTCTTTCTTAAAATTCTCAATTTGCTAATTTTCTCGGATCTAAGCTGAAAATTCCAAGCAATGGCTTTTAACCCAACTTTCCTACTACTACCTTCAAAACAGGATTTATTTTGTAAATTAGCTATTGCTTTTTTGGATTTGAAATACTGGTGTTTGATTATGTGTGGTGGTGGTGGTGCTGGTGGTGATGTGTCTGTGTAGCTGTGTTAAAAGCTGATACTTTTAGCTGAAATGGTGCTAAATAAATTTGATTGTGTTTCCCATATTCATTAAATCATGTAGCATGAAACCTATGAAACTTGTTGAAGTAACTTTATGCAAACGCTAGTGGGCTTTGTATAGTCAATATTATCCATTTTTAATTTGTGGAGAACTATATATAGGTCGAGATTCAGTTGTCAATAAGTTATGAAGTTTTTGCCCATGCCTGTTTCCTGAATGGTATTACCTATGTTTTCTTCTAGGGTTTTGATGGTTTTGAGTTTTACATTTAAGTCTTTAATCCATCTTGAGTTAATTTTTGTATAAGGTGTAAGGAAGGAGCCCAGTTTCAGTTTTCTGCATATGGCTAGCCAGTTGTCCCAGAACCATTTACTGAATAGGAGATCCTTTCCCCATTGCTTGTTTTTGCCAGACTTGTTGAAGATCAGATGGTTGTAGATGTATGGCATTATTGCTGAAGTCTCTGTTCTGCTCCATTGGTCTATATGTCTGTTTTGGGACAAGTACCATACTCTCTTGGTTATGTAGCCTTATAGTATAGTTTGAAGTCAGATAGCATGATGCCCCAGCTTTGTTCTTTTGCTTAGGATTGTCTTGGCTATACAGGGTCTTCTTTGATTCCAGATGAAATTTAAAATAGTTTTTTCTAATTCTCTGAAGAATGTCAACAGTAGTTTGATGGGAATAGCATTGAATCTATAAATTACTTTGGGCAGTATGACCATTTTCACAATATTCATTCTTCCTATCCATGAAGATGGAATGTTTTTTCATTTGTTTGTGTCCTGTCTTATTTCTTTGAGCAGTGGTTAGTAGTTTTCCTTGAAGAGGTCCTTCACATCCCTTGTTAGCTGTATTCCTAGGTATTCTATTCTCATTGTAGCAATGGTGAACGGGAGTTCATTTATAATTTGGCTCTCTGCTTGCCTATTGTTGGTGTAAAGGAATGCTTGGAACTTTTGCACCTTGATTTTGTATCCTGAGACTTTGGTGAAGTTGCTTATCAGTTCAAGAAGTTTCTGGGCTGAGATGATGGGGTTTTCTAAATATAAAATAATGTTGTCTGCAAACAGAGACAATGTGACCTCCTCTCTTCCTATTTGAATACCCTTTATTTCTTTCTCTTGCCTGATTGCCCTGAGAAGAGAACTTTTAGTACTATGTTGAATAGGAGTGGTGAGAGAGGGCATCCTTGTCTTGTACCGATTTTCAAAGAAAATGCTTCCAGCTTTTGCCCATTCAATATGATATTGGCTGTGCATTCATTATAAATAGCTCTTATTATTTGAGATACATTACAGCAATGCCTAGTTTATTGAGAGTTTTTAACATGAAGGGATGTTGAATTTCATCAAAGACCTTTTCTGCATCTATTGAGATAATCATGTGGTTTTTGTCTTTGGTTCTGTTTATGTGATGGATTATGTTTATTGATTTGCATATGTTGAATGAGCCTTGCATCCCAGGGATGAAGCCAACTTGATTGTGGTGGACAAGTTTTTGATGTGCTGCTGGATTCAGTTTGCCAGTATTTTATTGAGGATTTTCACATCAATGTTCATCAGGGATACTGGCCTAAAGTTTTCTTTTTTGGTTGTGTCTCTTCTCAGTTTTAGTATCAGGATGATGCTGGCTTCATAAAATGAGTTAGGGAGGAGTCCCTCCTTTTCAATTGTTTGGAATAGTTTCAGAAGGAATGGTACCAGCTCTTCTTTGTATTTCTGGTAGAATTCAGCTGCGAGTCTATCTGGTCCTTGGCTTTTTTTTGAGTGTGTGGTAGTCTATTAATTGCTGCCTCTATTTCAGAGCTTGTTATTGTCTATTCAGGGATTCAATTTCTTCCTGGTTTAGTCCTGGTAGGGTGTATGCATCCAGGAATTTATCCATTTCTTGTAGATTTTCTAGTTTATTTGCTTAGAGGTATTTATAGTATTCTCTGATGGGGATTAGTATTTCTGTGGGGTCAGTGATGATATCATCTTTATCATTTTTTACTGTGTCTATTTGATTCTTCTCTCTCTTCTTTATTAGTCTAGCCAGTCATCTACCAACTTTGGTAATTTTTTCAAAAAACCAGCTCCAGGATTCGTTGATTTTTTGGAGGGTTTTTCATGTCTCTATTCTCCTTCAGTTCTTCTCTGATCTTAGTTATTTCTTGTCTTCTGCTAGCTTTTGGATAACTTTCCTCTTGCTTCTATAGTTCTTTTAATTGTGATGTTAGAGTGTCAATTTGAGCTCTTTCCAACTTTCTGATGTGGGCATTTAGTGATATAAGTTTCCCTCTTAATACTGCTTTAGCTGTGTCCCAGAGATTCTGGTACATTGTCTCTTTGTTCTCATTGGTTTCAAATAACTTCTTGATTTCTGCCTTAATTTCGTTATTTACTCAGGTGCTGTTCAGGAGTAGGTTGTTCAGTTTTCATGAAAGTGTGTGTTTTTGAGTTAGTTTCTTAATGTTGAGTTCTAATTTGATTGCAGTGTGGTCTGAGAGACTGTTTATTATGATTTCAGTTCTTTTGCATTTGCTGAGAAGTGTTTTACTTCCAATTATGTGGTCGATTTTAGAATAAGTGCCATGTGACACTGAGAAGAATATATATTCTGTTGATTTGGGGTAGAGATTTCTGTAGACATCTACTAGGTCCACTTGATCCAGAGCTGAATTCATGTCCTGAATATCCTTGTTAATTTTCTCTCTCATTGATCTGTTTAATACTGACAGTGGGGTGTTAAAATCTCCCATTATTATTGTGTGGGAGTCTAAGTCTCTTTGTAGGTCTCTAAGGACTTGCTTTATGAATCTGGGTGCTTCTGTATTGGGTGCATATACATTTAGAATAGTTATCTCTTGTTGAATTGTTTCCTTTACCATTATGTAATACCATTCTTTGTCTTTTTTAACATTTAGTCTGTTTTGTCAGACTAAGATTGCAACTCCTGCTTTTTTTTTTTCTTTCCATTTGCTTAGTAAATTTTCCTCCATCCCTTTATTTTGAGCCTGTGTGTGTCTTTGTATGTAAGATGGGTCTCCTGAATACAGCACACCAATGGGTCTTGACTCCTTATCCAATTTGCCAGCCTCTGTCTTTTAATTGGGGTATTTAGCCCATTTACATTTAAGGTTAGTATTGTTATGTGTGAATTTGATTCCGTCATCATGATGCTATTTGGTTATTTGCACTTTAGTTGATGCAGTTTCTTCATGGTGTCATTGGTTTCTATATTTTGGTCTGTTTTTGCAGTGGCTGGTACCAGTTTTTACTTTCCATATTTAGTGCTTCTTTCAGAAGCTCTTGCAGCGCAGGCCTGATGGTAACAAAATCCCTCAGCATTTGCTTGTCTGGAAAGGATTTTATTTCTTCTTCACTTATGAAGCTTAGTTTGGCTGGATATGAAATTCCAGGTTGAAAATTCCTTTATTTAAGAATGTTGAATATTGGCCCCTAATCTCTTTGGCTGGTGGAGTTTCTGCTGAGAGGTCTGCTGTTAATCTGATAGGCTTCTTTTTGTAGGCACCTGGCCTTTCTCTCTGGCTGCCCTTAACAGTTTTTCCTTCATTTTGACCTTGGGGAATCCAATGATTATGTGTCTTGGAGTTGATCTTCTTGTGGAGTATCTTAGTGGTGTTCTTTGTATTTTCTGAATTTGCATGTTGGCTTGTGTTGCTAGGTTGGGGAAGTTCTCCTGGATAATATCCTGAAGTGTGTTTTCCAACTTGTTTCCATTCTTCCCATCTATTTCTGGTACCCCAGTCAATCATAGGTTTGGTCTTTTTATGAAGTCCCGTATTTCTTGGAGGATTTGTTTATTCCTTTTCATTCTTTTTTCTCTATTCTTGCCTGCATGTCTTATTTCAGTAAAGTGGTCTTCAAACACTGATATCCTTTCTTCTGCTTGGTCAATTTGGCTGTTGATACTTTATGCTTCACGAAGTTTTCATGCTGTGTTTTTCAGCCCCATCAGGTCGTTTATCTTCCTCTCTAAACTTGTTATTCTAATTAGCAATTCATCTAACCTTTTATCAAGGTTCTTAGCTTCTTTGCATTGGGTTAGAACATGCTCCTTTAGCTCATCATATTTTTTTTTCACCCATCTTCTATAGCTTACTTATATCAATTCATTCATCTGATCCTCTGTCCAGTTCTGCAGTCTTGATGGAGAGATGCTGCCATCATTTGGAGGAGAAGAGGCACTCTGGTCTTTTGGGTTTTCATCATTTTTTCATTGATTCTTTTTCGTCTTTGTGAATTTGTCTAGTTTCAGTCTTTGAGGCTGCTGACCCTTAGATGGGGTTTTTGTGGGGCCCCTTTTGTTGTTGTTATTGATGCTGTTGTTGTCACTGTTTGTTTTTCTTTCAATGGTCAGGTCTCTCTTCCGTAGGGCTGCTGCAGTTTGCTGGGGGTTCACTTCAGGCCCTGTTCATCTGATTTACTCCAGTGCCTGGAGATATCACTCAAGGAGGCTGGAAAGCAGCAAAGATGGGTGCCTGCCCCTTCTTCTGGGACCTCTGACCTTTAGGAGCACCAACCTGATACTAGTAGGATCACTCCTGTGTAGGGTGTCTGACAACCCCTGTTGGAGGGTCTCACCCAGTTGGGTGGCACAGGGAGTAGGACCTGATTAATGAAGCACTTTGTCCCTTGGTGGAGAGGGTGTGTTTTGCTCGGGGGAAACCCACTCATCTGGGCTGCCCAGATTCCTCAGAACTGCCAGGAGGAGAAGCTAAGTCTGCTGGTCCGCAGAGACTGTAACCATCCCTGCCGCTAGGGGCCCAGGCCAGGGAAAACCAAATTCTGTCCCTGAGCCTCTGGCTGGAGTTTTTGGAGATCCTGCAGGGAAGCCCTGCCCGCTGAGGAAGGATGGGTCAAGGTTAGGCCTGAAGAGGCACTCTGGCCGCAGACTGTCACAGCCAGTGTGTTGGTTTGTGGGGACAAGTCTTGGGACCAAGCTCTCCAGCCTCCCTGGCTCCGCAGGGGAAAAGCACAGCCTGAAGCTACGGAAATGGGTGCTTCCCTTCCCCCGCCCAGGGAGCTTTGCATGTTAGGCAGCTGTGAATCCCAGAGCTGGCTGCTGCCCCTCCCTCAAGGAGCTCAAACGGCTTAGACAGCAGGCAGCCACAGCCAGTGCTGGTCGCCCTCTGCCCACGCCTCCCCACCCACCCCGGAGTTCCGTTGGCCTTGCACATTCCAGCTGAGAGCGCGTCAGAGTAGCGTGTTCCGGGTTGAGATGTTAGGCCCCGGGCCCGGGTTTGTGAGTGGGCTCTTCCAATTCGTAAGTTACACAGTTCCGTGGAAAAAGCAGTTTCCCTGGCTGGGTAGGGTGCTCGCCGACTGCCTCCCTTGGCTGGGGGGTGGGAGGGGGTTCCCCTTCCCCCTGTGGCTCTCGGGTGGGCGCTGCACCACACTGCTCTTTCTTCTCTCTGTGGGTCACACCAGCCTCCTAATGAATTATGATGAGACAGCCTGGATACCTTGGTTGCCGGTGAAGGATCCACTCACTTCTTACGGTTTTTTTCCATGGGAGCCTCAGAACGCCACTGCCTGAGAGGTGGGGCATTTAAGAGGCGATCGGATCATGAGGGTTCTATCCTCATGAATGAATTAACTCCCAGTTATAGAATAGTGGATTAATGGGCTGATGTATTAATGAGTTATCATAGGCAGAAAACTGGTGGCATTAAAGAAAGAGGAAGAGGGACCTGAGCTAGCATGTTAGCACACACAGCACCCTCACTGTGTGATCTCTGTACCACCTTGAGACTCTTTAGGGAGTCCCTACTGGCAAGAAGGCCCCCACCACACACAGCTTTTTGACCTTGGACTTCTCAGCCTCCATCACTATAAGAAATAAATTTCTTTTCTTTATAAATTTCTAGCCTCAGATATCCTGTTAAAAGCAGCAGAAAATGAACTAATACACATCCATAGTCTCTTTCAGTCTATTCTGAACTCTCATGGCACCTCATCACAATCTCTTCAAGACAAAGACCGTAATCTCATAAAAATAGGTTCTAATTATTTTAGTACATTATGGTAGTCCTAGAAACTTAAAATTCTTGAAAATTTCAAACAGTGTTCTCATTTTGAAACAGTAATATATGTATGTTAAAAGGCAAACTGTAAAACATTAGTAAAAGTATAAGATAAATAAATCTTCTACCCTGAACTCTAGTTACTGAAATGCCTCTTCAGAGTAACTATGATTGTCAGTTTCTTATTTACATTTCTGTATGTACTACATATAAAGTATATAAGAATATATACTACATATAAACTATGTGCTATACATAATAAACATATATAATTACATACATATGTTATATACTAAACATATATAGATATATAATCCGTATTTTAAATATGACTAGAAATATAATCTACATATTCTTAAACATTTGCATTTTTTACTTAACAATATAGTTTGGAAATTGTTTTATATCTTGTTCTTATAAGTGAATAGCATTTATAGTGTATTGTTGCATCATAATTTGAAATAACCTTAAAATTACAAAATATTTTCTTTTTTAATAACACTTAACAAAATAATGACTGTGAAGCAAACCACCAGAGCAATCTCGGTTCAGATTGAGAAAGGAAGGAAATTTTCCAAGAAAGATTTTTTTCCCCACAAAATTATGGGATAGATGGAATGCATTTGAATGAATTGAGAGGTGATATACATTTCTGGGGAGTTAAAAGGTGAATTATGTCAGTATGTAGAAAGCAAGATAAATATTTAAAAAATGGGTCCAATGTGGTGGCTCAAGCCTGTAATCCCAGCACTTTGGGCGGCCAAGGTAGGAGGATTACTTGAGGCCAGCAGTTTGAGACCAGCCTGGGCAACATAGTGAGATCCTGTCTCTACCAAAAATTTAAAAAATTAGCTGTGTTTGGTGGTGTGCACCTGTAGTCCTAACTACAACTACTTGGGAAGCGGAGATGGGAGGATTGCTTGAGCCCAGGAGATCGAGGCTCCAATGAAGCCATGATTGTGCCACTGTACCCTGGCCTGGTGACAGAGTGAGATCCTGTTTCCAAAAACAGAAAAGATGTCAATATTAACTCCATAAAAAGCAAACTGTAATTAAAAATATGTAATAAGAATACAGTAAATAGTTCAGCTATGAATAATATTTACATATTCATATCAATGCAAATGTTGAATATTGGTTTTTAAATAAATAATTATACAGTGTTAGCGGGGGATGGGAAAGAGAGAGAGAAAGAAGACTATTCTTGTTTTCATTAGTGTGGCGCTCATAGAAATTATCTGAAACTGAAAAAGCTCAAGGAGTTATAAACTATTTGATAGAAACAGAAACATGGAACTCAATAGAAAAGAAGCATCTAAAGAGTTGAATACAATTGCCGCCTAGGTGTGGGAATCAGAAGTGGGCAGGAAACAGCTATTTTTAATTACAATCCTATAGAAGAATTTGGTTTTTTAAACAATGTGCATATAGGTACATAGTGTGCAAATCTATTAATGTAATTAATCTTATCAACATTTTAAAGGAGATGCTTAAGCATCATCTAGTAAAATCAATAAACCACTTAGTGTTAAAACATTTAACAAATGAGAAATGAAAGGAATTTTCTGCAGGGTGCCTACCCCAAACCTGTAGCAACTATTATATTTAACAGTAAGCCATTAGAAGCATTTTCTTTAAGTTTAAGAACAAAACTGTAGCAGTTTTATGCAACAATATATTGGCATTCCTAGCCAGCTCAATATGACCAAAAGAACTGGAAGGGAATTTTAAAAACCTACAATTATCATTATGTCTAGACCAGAACTGTCCAAGGGAAATATAGTGAAAGGCAAAAATGTGAGTTGCATATGTCTAAATTTTCCAGTAATTATATCAAGAAAGCAAAAAAAAAAAAA
>NW_016811596.1:3435729-3484398 GCF_001698545.2 Rhinopithecus bieti | reverse complement strand
AAAAAAAAAAAAAAAAAAAAAAAAAAAAAAAAAAGCCCAAACCGGTGAAATTAATTCTAACAACTTATTTTATTTAAGTAAACATATCTAGAATATTATCATTTTAACATATAATCCATATAAAATTCTTAGTGACATATTTTATGTTCTTTTTTCAAATTATCAAAAAACTAGTGTGTATTTTACACTTCCAGAATATCTCAAATAGGATAGTGCTTAATAGCCTACTGTGGCTGGTGGCTACTGTACCGGATAGCTCAGTTTTTAGACAGTATAATTATCTACACAGAAAATAAAAGGGACTGTATGGACAAAATGTTTTTAAAAATTAGGAAAGTTAAACAGTGTTTCTGGATAAATTATTATTATACAAAAATCAGCAATATAATACTCTGCAAAATGTAGAAAATAGATATTATACTTACAATGGCAATAAAATTCTACGATACCCAAGAGTAAACTGTGCGAAATTTTAAAAACATGTTGCAAGACATGTATGCTGACCCACTCAGGCTCTCTCTCTCCATCCTGTGCTGAATGACCTGTGTGAACATCCACCTCACCCCGCCAGGTGCCCTCTGGCCCTCCTAGGCAGTCCTCCCGCTTCAGCTCAGACACCTTTGTTCAACTATCCCCACGCGGAGGTGTCTTCCTCACTCTAGCTCAGGCTTTGAGACTTTGGGCCAGTCCAATCCCCACTAGGATGCCCTGCTCAACCCACTGGCGTTCTGACATCCTTACTCTCTCCTCCTTCCCCCACAATCTTCGCTTTACACTGTCTGGGATCTAACTTCCTGAGGGGTAGTCATGCGTCCCTCTCCCCCTCCCACATATACATACGCACACGTATAAAGACCACCTTGCTCGGCTCCACCCACCTGGCAATGATTTTAGGAGTCATGATCAGGAAACGGAAAGGCAGAAAAGGGGATTGAAAAACGGAAGAGCAAAAACATTTGACTTAATTGTTGATTGTTTATAATTGTTTGTTTTGTTTTGTTTTTTACTTCAGAGGGACTTTCTGGGAAATAACTTTTCTTCGTAATCTATAAAGGCTGTAACATTCTTGAACTCAGTAATTCTTCAATTTCACTTCAATTTTTTACACGTTTGAGGTAGTGAATGTGCTAATTACCCTGATTTGATTATTATAGAGCATATACATGTATTGAAACATCACATTGTATCCCACAAATGTGTACAATTATGTGTCAATTAAAACCAAAACAAATTAAAAAATTAAAGTATTATCTGTTGTATAATTCCTTTCTAAAAGTGTCGGTGCGTGTGTGTATGTGTGTACGCATATAAATATATATATTTGTTTTTTTTTTTTACTCTTTGTTTTTCCATCTTTTCATCTAACTCTTGAAGTCATAGGGGAGAAAAAGTAGTATCTTTTAAAGTAGTATCTTTTACTGCCTGCTTCCGGTAAGAAGGGCAAGGGAAAGATGAGAGTGGACCTCCCGCTTTTGCTGTTTTCTCAATTCCCAAGGTGCCATATTTTGAGGTAGCATTTCCTGCACCCCATTAAAAGCATAAAAAGTTTCCTGGAGGCCGGGCGCTCTGGCTCACGCCTGTAATCCCAGCACTTTGGGAGGCCTAGGCGAGCGGATCACGAGGTCAGGGGATCGAGACCATCCTGGCTAACACGGTGAAACCCCATCTCTACTAAAACTACAAAAAATTAGTCAGGGGTGGTGTCGGGCACCTGTAGTCCCAGCTACTCGGGAAGCTGAGGCAGGAGAATGGCGTGAACCCGGGAGGCCGAGCTTGCAGTGAGCCGAGATTGCGCCACTGCACTCCAGCCTGGGCGACAGAGGGAGACTCCGTCTCAAAAAAAAAAAGTTTCCTGGAGTGACGTTCATGATAATTATTACTGTAACTTGGAAACGGAATTTTTAAAATTTTCATCTTTCTGTAATTGTGATCTGTAGGAATTTTTGGTAATGAGCATGTATCATTTTACAGAAAATAGTAATTTTTCTTAAAATAATTGGGGACCCATATATTAGTATGTAAATCTTAACAGCGGTTTATTTTGGGAATTGCTCTTCGGAATATGTATCATTAATTAATCTATTATCCCTTAAAAATTTCTGGGTTTTCTGGTGCCTCAGGCAGTAAAGTGTTTGTGTAACCCCACTTATAAAATATTATATTTTAAAACAATTTCAATTGGATGACCTACTTCTCAAAAAATAATTTTCCTAATAGATAATTTATGTTCCAACAACCTCTAACCACTAAACCTTTAGCAGTTCTTTCTTCTCTTGGCAAACTGTAAAGACAAGTTTATAAAATTAAACTTGTCTTTAAACTTAAATTAGAAATATATACAGAGAAATAATATGGAATAATATTTCCATGTGTCTTTCAATCTAGAAATAAAACTTAAATTGTAGCCACCTTCAGGAAAACACCAATGAACAAAAAAATTGTCTTTCAACATCTCCTTACTGATGTTCGTGATTTTAAAAAAGGAAATTAGAATGTTGAAAGTGTGTTTAAAATCACTTTTAGGTTAAATAATGTTTGGCTTAAAAGTGTGTTGATTTCAAAACCAGATTGTCACACTGCCTAAGAGAAATAAACTTTTGTAAAGAAAGCTGATGTGTTATATTCACTTGTCCAGTTGAATTTTCTCATTCAGTGATTACACACGACGTCCAATGATTGAATTTTGAAGGTCTCCTCATGGCACTTTGTGAAAGAAATATGGTTATGAAATATGGTTATGAAAGCTGCCACGTTATTGATGTACTCTTTAATAATATCATCAGTGTTGGCAGAATTTTACGCAATAAATGAATGGGCTATTACTGGATATATACTCAGAGAAACATAAATCATTCTACCATAAAGACACTTGCACATGAATGTTCATTGCAGCACTATTCACAATATCAAAGACATGGAATCAGTCTAAATGTGAGTTAATAATAGATTGGACAGAGAAAACGTGATACATAGATACCATGGAATACTATGCAGCCATAAAAAAAGAAGATTACGTCTTTTGTGGGAACATAGATGGAACTGGAGACCATCATCCTTAACAAACACAGGAACAGAAAACCAAATACTGCATGGCCTCACTTATAAGTGGGAGCTAAATGATGAGAACTCATAAGCACAAAGAAGGGAACAACAGACACTGGGGTCTACTTGAGGGCGGAAGGTAGGAGGAGGAAGAGGAAGAGGAGCAGAAAAAAATAAATATTGGGCACTGGGCTTAATATCTGGGTGATAAAATAATCTGTACAACAAACCTCCATGAAATGAGTTTACCTATATAGAAAACCTTTACATGTACCCCCAAAACCTAAAATAAAAGTTAAAAAAAATGGGTGGGCTTGAGACAGGAAAGTGTGGAGATGAATGCTCTCATAATAATTTGACTATTGGACTCTGGTCCTAGTTAAGCAATAAATACAAAATCTGGTGAGATCCATTCAGTCAATTGAAAATAAGGCAGAGCAAGGGAAGCCCCAGGGATGGGTGGACTTGGTTACAGCCTGTTTGGAGCTGATGGCCAGCATGCCCTTCCCTAAGAAGGTGCAGTGGAGGCCTGTAGCCAGAAAGGCAACACCAGTATTCTGAGCAGGAACAAGTTCCATGACTTGAAGAAGTTTCTTACTCCTTATATAGGGGAGCACAGAGACGATACACTTGGGCAGGAGATAAGAACGGTATGAAATCAAGAAGAGAAGACAGACTTGTCAGAAGCTAGAAAGAAGAGGACCTGCTACAGAGCCTAGATTCAGGCAATTGTTGGAAGGCACCTTCCAAAATCCTCTTCTTTGCTAGACTCTGTCTTGGCTCTGTGTCCCTGTACTTTCATATAAATACTCAAAAATGAGGCAAATGTAGCAAAAGGTAGTGAATTGCTTTGTAAATTCTAGGAAGAGGACCTGAGACTAATGTAGAGAGAAAAGGCACTTCAGCCAGTAACATGAATTATAACATTTAAAACGACTTATTTTTATTTGTATAAAATACTTATGAAGTCCTTTGAAATGCAGCACACAAGTTTCTCGTGTGGGGCGGTGGGTGTGGCCATGTTCTTGTCCTTCCTTCTTTATCCATTTAAGTTGTGCCTTCTGTTCTTAAATAGATTTTCCTTTGTTCAAAATATTTATTCCTAGCCTTTCACAAATCCGAAAATAATTGAAGAAACAGGTAGCATCATTCCAATTTTGCCTTGGGTTTGAAGAGTCCCTCATGGTGGCACAGTCCTCCAAGGTAGCTATGTTGTTGGGTTCCCCTACATCCCAGAAGCTGAAAAAGAATGACATAGGAGACTTCGAATCCCAGCAAAAAGGTAAAGTAACCTAATATACCAGGCAAATTGTGTTTGTGTTGTTTAACCTCACAACAGTTTTGCGAGGCAGGTATTATAATGTCCATTTTATTGAAGAAGAAAAGGAACCTCAGGAAAGCTAAACCATTTGTCTAAGTCACAGTTTGTGAGTACTGAAGCTGAACTGGATCTTTCTGACTTTCTATTCTGTCCTGTTCCTTTGTTCCTTTGTTCCTTTTCTATTCTGTCCTGTTCCTTAGCTATAGAATGACAAGTTATAGGGAAGATTGATATTCTGATAGATTTGTTTTCTTCACACTCATATCTCATATTGGCTTGGCTCTCTTTATTCTGCACAGAGTATGTATTAACTTGGGTGCATCCTGCAGTGGTGTTCCAGTGTGGTTGTGAAGCAGCATTTCTAAGTGTCAGAGTATCTGTGTTGTATTCTTAGAACTGCTCATTCACTAAGTCACTTAACTTTTCTGAGTTTTAGTTTCCTCAAATGCTAAATACAGATTAATAATACTGATACATTCCAGGAAAGTGTAATTTAGGTAAAATGAAATAATAAATGAGAAAAAAACTTTGAAAAATTAAAAATGCTATGCTCTATTAAGAAGAATACTTAATGGATGCTGGGCTTAATACCGGGATCATGGGATGATCTGTGCAGCAAACCACCATGGCACACGTTTACCCATGTAACCTGCACATCCTGCACATGTACCCTGGAACTTAAAATAAAAGTTGAAGAAAAGAAAAAAGAAAAAACCTTACTCACTAACAAATCATGAGAATCAATATATATAGCAAAATATTTTATATATCAATTAACCAATCAAACAAAAAAGCATATCCATAATAAAAATAAAAGCTATGCTCTAATGATGTGAGGATATTATTATTATTATTTTTTTTGATGTGAGGATATTATTAAGGAGAAAAGAGATATTGTCAAGAGATTCTCAGTTTTCACTGCATAAGAACCTGCTGTCTTTCTCAACTTACTATTTTTTCCCTCATTTCCTTTGGTTTTGGGGAATAAGACTCTTAATGCCACCTCTTGTCTCTTTTGCATTCTCAGTGAATGATTCTTCAGTTCATTTTCATTTATTATTTCCCCTTTATTCTTGAGACCATCCCAGGAAAGGAGAGAAGTGAGTGCTTGTACTTCTCCTTCGTCTTTTCTACCTCAGCTCTTCTCTTTCCTGCATTTAATACCACCAAGAATGGACCTGATATGTTGCAGGAAACAGAACAAGGTTTCAAGAACTCCTCTCAATAGGAGGGTAATTACCTCAGAGACTTTGTCAAAGGTGTGCCATCCACCCATTGCCACTGACCCTCGACCACTTGGTCTGACAGTCCAATAAAAAACTCTTTCTTTTTAGGTTTCTTGTAGGCAAGGAATTCCTACGGAAGACACAAAATAAAAGGAGATCAGTTATTTCAGTTTTGAATAAAAGTTGCTGGTAATTCTTATTAAAACAGGTAAGAATCTGGAAGAGATCCTAGCACTTTGGGAAGCCGAGGTGGTGGATCACCTGAGATCAGGAGTTCGAGACCAGCTTGACCAACATGGCGAAACCCTGTCTCTACGAAAATTACAAAAAAATTTGCTAGGCATGGTGGCGGGTGCCTGTAGTCCCAGCTACTTGGGAGGCTGAGGCAGGCGAATTGCTTGAATCTGGGAGGCAGAGGTTGCAGTGAGTCGAGATCGCGCCACTGCACTCCAGCCTGTGCAACACAATGAGACTCCATCTCAAAAAATAAAAAAGAATCTGGATAAGAAATGACAGATAAATGAAACTGTAAGATCATGAGGATTATCTACTGATTTTTTTGGTGGTGAAATATACATAACATAAAATTAAACCGACAAAAAATAACCTTCAACAGAAAAGGAGATCCTCAACAATTCTTTCAAAGTTCATCTACTGTTATTGGTGGCCAAATTTATTGAATATATCTAGCACAAAACATTATTAATCACAGCTTAAAGCAAACGGACAATATTTGCTTCCCTTCTTGCATATAATATGTTCATAAACATAATGATTAGTCTAAAATTAACTTCCAACCCTCTTTTTTCCCCTTGCCTAATTAAAGTAATTCCACATGGAAATTCCCTTTTTCTTAGGTTCTTCTAGGAAGGAAAATACATTAAGGTAGGCAGTGACTTTACCAGAATAGTAAGAACAGCATGCATTTTAGTACATTCATTAACCACAGTCATTGGGGGTCAAGCACCGAGCATATGTATGAAGAGAGGTGGACCATGTGGGGAATGTCACATTGGCGTCGGAGGACTGCAGCTACCTGCTCCTCCTGTGAGTTGATAATCACCAGGTGAGCGCCCATGGCTGAGCAGTTCTTTAAACTTGATGTCCAGGAAATGGTGTCAGTAGAAAAGAAGTAGCAGCTAGACTGAAAATACTCCCAGTTCGATGGACAACAATTCTTGACTGAACCTAGGATGAGAGATATTTCAGTGAGTGTCCCAGGTGAACCGAATAAGAAAACTCAAAGCTTCATCTGGCCCCATGGAGTCCTCATTTAAGTCAGAAGCCCTGGAATCACTTACTCATACCCCACATCTTAGTATCTAAGACTTCAGATAATTCCAATGTCAAGAAACAGCAACAGAACTTTTTTGGTCTTTTGAATATAATTCTCGTTCTCTGGATGTCAGTGCCAGGAAATGCAACTACATATGCAAACTATCTTAGTTATGCTATTGATATAGAACCTTATTATCTGTTCTTAGACTACTAATGTCAGAGACATTTATGCCTTTCATTTGGGTGACCCCCAAAGAGCCATCTCTTATGTTTCCTGAACAATGTATCCTCAATCAAATCTCCATACTGTAGTATATAGATGGGTTAGATTTCTTAGAATTACAGAACTTTTGCCTTTGAGGTCTATTATAAATAATTCATCTCACTTCTCTCAATTTAATGGTGAGAAAATTATAGCTCAGAGAAGGAGGCACTTTTTAGTGTCATGTAGCATTTTGCTGACTTGGAACAGGATGACATACAAGAGCATAGAGTATATTTGTGAGATATTTATAAATTCTCTACTCCATACGTTTTTTTCTCCTTCATCTCATTTTGGAAGTAGGTGAATGAAGAAAAAGTACACTCCTGGGAATAGTATCTTCCACTTCTGGATGTACTGTTCAGACATACCTCAAATGTATTATAAAAGTCTACTATAATATCCCAAGACTTCCTGCTCCAATGCTAATTGCATCTCCAAATTTCTAGGATTTTACATTTTGCTTTTGAAAAATAAGACCTAATCCAACTATATTTCACCTGTCCCGAAGTCAATCTAGAAGCCAGAAAATGTTACTATGTAAATTTTGATGTTCACCTTTGGGACTATTATACCTGATCCATCATTGTAGCAGGAGAGCTCTGTGAAATTTTCATGTAGCTGAAACTTTTTCTCATCACAGTTTTGAAAGATGTGATATGTCACTGTAAAGGAAAGGGTATAATGTTTGTCAGTCTTATTTTGGTTAAAAAAATCAGTTCCCTCAGTTTTGCATTTCTAACAAAAGTGCCAATAATTATCATGTTTTTTCTTGCAATCTGCTTTTTCTTACGACCCAGAGAAAACAGATATGTTTGCACTCCCTCTTATGCCAAGTCCACTCTCTCTACTCTTCCTTCCAAAAGTAATTAGTCATGTCTCTGGTCCTGACCAGTAGTTCAAGCTCTAAGGCAGAATATCCTAGAGAAGTTTACACTAATGATAGAGGCTGAAAGAGGAGGACTCAGGACTGCCAAGGAAGTGAAAAATGTCTGTCATGAAAAGTAAGTCACAGGTGATTAAAATTCGGAAACAGTTCCCTGCTTGTTGAGGTTTCTGGTTTGAGAAATAACCTAGAGATTAACAGGAAAAAAAAGAGTGAAATAGAAAGACCTTTTGAGGGAAAAGAGAATGTACAGGCAGCATGGAAGAGTTTTCACCTAATATGCACCAGGAAGAATTAAATTGAATTTGACCTTCAGAACCCACCAACACATCTGGTGATGAAACAGGCGCTGAGAAATAGGATGGGGATCCCAGAAACAGTCCATAAGAACATTTGGGAAGAGAAGTATCCTCTCTCTGTAGAAAGAAAGACACAAACATGATCAATCTTCCCTAAGCAAGGTACAAAACAGACAGAAGAGATTCTTATGCATCCTTACTTATTTCCTTCTACTTCCATTGTCTGTATTGAATAATTCCCAAATTTCAGCATGCATCAGAATCACTTGGAGGGCTTATTGAAACACAGGGTGCTGACCCTTATTCCCAGAGTTAGCAATTCAGTAGAGCTTGTATGGAACCAACAAGTTCCCAGGGGCTACTGCTGCTGCTGGACTGAGGACCACACGATTAGAATCCCTGGAGTAAGACTCTGACTCATGAACTCAGATATACAATTTTTCCTTTCTAAGTCTCTCAGTTAAATTTTTTTCAATATTTTCTAAGGCCACTTTTCTTTCTTTTTCTTTCTTTTCCCTTTTCTCGTCGTTGCTTGTCTTGCCTTTCTCCTGATCTTATTTTTTTCTGTGTCTCATTTTTCAAGCTCTTTGTAAATTAGGTAAAATATTAACAGTTATCTAGTAGTTCCTCTCTTCCTCCCATTACACATTTTACAGACAAAGAGAGTTCCGGAGAAGTGAAGTCATTTGCCAAAAGGGACACAATGTATTGCAGAAAAGGTGGAAACAATGTGATAGCGCTCCCTTAACTAGAGTCCAGCAGGCTTTCTGGTATAAGAAATAGCCTTCCAATCTCTCTCTCTTCACCGTCTCCCTTTTTTTTTTTTTTTTTTTTTTTTAACTTCAGTGAATACTTTTCTATTGTCCGTATTTATTACTTGTTCCAAAAGAGATCTGTGGAAGAAAAGGAAGAGTTGCAAATTTTACCTGTGCATTGTGATTCAGATGATGTTGATGAATTCATTTTTTTCTCTCTCTTTGGCTTTTTGTTTCTCTCTCTCTCTCTTTTTCTCTCCCTCCCTCTCTTTCTTTCTCCTCAGGGGTGTTTTGTTGGTAAGATTCAGGGAGAAGGAATCTTGAAAGATGAACACTTTGTTTTTTAGGAAGTTCAACTCCAATAGACGTAGAATATTAACTTGTTCTGTGGTTACGCATTAAGTCAGGATTTCCTTTCTTGCATAAGGAGAACAAGGAAGTTTATTGGACAGCATGTTAGTTCTCTTCACTCCATGAAACAACGAAATGAGGAAATTATGAAATGGTAAAGCATCAACACAGATAGACTGCCCATGGGGAAATAGGAGAGTTTTAAAAAATCTTGTTTTGTTTTGTTGGACCAAATGT
This sequence comes from Rhinopithecus bieti, assembly GCF_001698545.2. Lineage (NCBI taxonomy): Eukaryota > Metazoa > Chordata > Mammalia > Primates > Cercopithecidae > Rhinopithecus > Rhinopithecus bieti. The sequence continues at coordinate 3,474,741 of NW_016811596.1, read as the reverse complement.
CTCTAGTTTCTTCAAGGCATAACTCACCCCCAGTTTTTCCTTGACAATATGGAGTTCACCTCTGCACTCTCAATATCACTTTGGATCTGTACCATCCACACATTTGGTAACTGAAAAGAAGACTTAGACAGCACAGCACAAAGCTGAGCATATAGTGTGTGTATTTAGGACATGGCAACCTGAATTCTTTTTCATCTTTTATGGTTTTTCTTTCTCCTTCATTTGCAGCTCTTGAATATTCTAATGTTATGGATTTATGTCCCTCTTACCTTGTGCTGACTACTAGGGTCCACCTCAGCAGGGTAGCCTCATGTGATAAGACCACTTTGAAACTCAGCTTAGTTTTTCACAACAGAATGCAGCTTCTGAAGTCTCAGAGACCCAGCAGGTAGTTTAATTCTCTTGTTCTGAATTATTTGGGGATTTTAGTTCTATATTGCAGTGTACACTGGGAGAAATGTATCTAAAGGTCAGAAAAAGCAGTTTCAATTAGATATTAGAATTTAATGCTTCTCTGGGCCGGGAGCGGTGGCTCATACCTGTAATTCCCACACTTTGGGAGGCCGAGGGGGGGGGGTGGATCACTTGAGGTCAGGAGTTCGAGACCAGCCTGGCCAACATGGTGAAATCCCACCTCTACTAAAAATATAAAAATCAGCCAAGCGTGGTGGCACGCATCTGTAATCCCAGATACTTGGGAGGCTGAGGCAGGAGAATCGCTTGATCCTGGGAGGCAGAGGTTGCAGTGAGCCAAGATTGCACCACTGCACTCCAGCCTGGGTGATAGAGCGAGGCCCTGTCTCAAAAAAAAAAAAAAGAATTTAATGCTTCTCTGGAAGAATAGTTAGATGTGCCTTCTCCTTATCTAAAGATACTTGAGAATAAGATCACACTGGTCTCAGTTGATTTAAGTTCACAAGTCAGGAGGTATAAATATGATGTACATGACTTGGTTATCACCACATCCAGTGACTCACGAATTTTCCATGTGTGAGAAAATATTCTTGTTCTCAAAGGGACTTTTAAAATTTCAATGTACTGGTCAATTTTCTCTGCATTCTCTGTTTTATAGTAATACAATTTTTAAAGTATCTTTAAATTATGTAGGTGTATATTATAGAATATACCCATATTTAATATGTGTATTCTCAGCAAATGGCTTTTGATCAGTAAAAAAAGAGAAACTATCTAGTGGATGAGCTATATGAATTATAAAATGATGAACATAATTACCACAGTTCATCTTTTATTAATTACAATCAACCAGCAACCATCAATATTACTAAACAACTGTATGTTAATTTTTATCAATATACAATTAAATAGAAATCAATATATTAATATTTTTTCAGCCAAAAAATATATTTTTATATCTTTTGTTTCACTGATTTTCCCCAAATTATAGAAGTAATATGTTTTTGATTAACAATATGAAAAGTATGTGACAAGTAAAAGCTCTCCTAACTATCCTTAGTGCATTCTTCTAAAGTTGACTATGCTTAATGATTTCTTGTATCTACTTTGAGATATTTGCTAGGCTTACTTAACTGAAATATGTATAAAATATTGTTTATTCATTTTTATACAAATAGAATTACTCTATGCACACTTTTATGTTTTGAAAATTACCTTTATATTAAATCCATGCTTTTGGAAGTTGATCTTAAATATATTGTTTAGTTTTTTTATAACTTATAAACTAGATGCTGCTAAAGAACATTTAAATCATTTCTAGTTCTCCCTGCTCCTTATAAATGAGGCAATGACTATATTTATATATTTTTTCAGGTGCAAATTTTTTTCCCATAGATTTAAATAGTATTAAATAAATAGTATTCACATAATATTAAAATCAATATTTGGCATAACAATCATAATAGAATAAATTCTAAGATATAAAAATAAATATAAAATTTTATCTGAAGGAAATTTTCATTGCAATTTAATATTACAAGCCTTACTAGGTAAGTGTAACACAATGACATTATAGTATAGGAACAGTAATTACTCTGCAGTGCAGCTGGTAAATTGTTTCCATGACAGCTATGCCCCGATTTTTCCTACAAAATAAACAATTTTAATAGTGAAGAAGACATAGAGAAACAACATATTTCCTGATATGTACTTCACTTTTCTTTAACCCTTTCTTATTCATGCTCTTCTATTAAAAAATTCTCCTTGTATCATTGTTCAATTCCCACCTATGAGTGAACAATGAGAACACTTGGACACAGGAAGGGGAACATCACACACTGGGGCCTGTTGTGGGGTGGGGGGAGGGGGAGGGATAGCATTAGGAGATATACCTAATGTAAATGACGAGTTAATGGCTGCAGCACACCAACACGGCGCATGTATACATATGTAACAAACCTGCACATTGTGCACATGTACCCTAGAACTTACAGTATAATAAAAAAAAATTCTCCTTGTATCAAATGTAACTTATTATGTATTTTGTTGAATAGGATTTTGGAATTTCTCTGTCTTTTAAAATTTTGAGGTGAAAAGGCTGATATTATGCCATTAATTCATCTTTGTTAGATGAGAAACACTCTCAAATAGAATCTATATTGAAAAATGTATACCTCAATCAAAATTAAATAAGTAAATAATTAATTTCATTTAAAAGATTATGTCTAACAGACCTATTCTACAAAGGCTAGAATTACAATTTTGAATCTATCTCTTTTACTTTTAAAAGCTGCTTCATTGAGGTATGATTGACATACAAAGCTGCAGATATTTATTATATATAACTTGATGTGTTTGGAGAGAAGCACACACCCATGACCTCGTCTAGATTCATCAGGGATATTGACGTGTAGTTTCCTTTTCTTGCATTGTCTTCATTTGGCTTTGGTATTGGGGTGATTCTCGTTTCACAGAATGAGTTTGGAAGTGTCCCCTCTTATCCTTCTTTTTTGAAGACTTTAAAAAGGATTAGCATTTTTTTAATTTATTTTTTTTAAGTTTGGTAGAATTCACCAGTGAAAACATCTGACCCTGTTTCTTTGTTGGTGGGTTTTTTTTTTTTTTAATTGTTATTACTCTTTTAGTCTTCCTAATTACAATTGGTTTGTTCAGGATTTCTATTTCTTCTTGATTTAGTCTTGGTAGGCTATATGTATCTAGGAATTTATCTGTTTCTTCTAGATTTTGCTGTACAATTGTTTGTAGTAACTCCTTATGATTCTTTTTATTTCTCTGGCAATCATTTTAATGTCTCCACTCTCAATTCTGATTTTATTTATTTGTCTTCTTTCTTTTAATCTAGCTAAAGGTTTGTTGATTTTGTTTTCTTATCAAAGAACCAAATCTTGGTTTCATCATTTTTCTTTTCTGTCAGCCTTTATTTTAGGTTCAGGGGGTACATATGTGGGTCTGTTACATGGCTAAATTGTGAGTCGCTGGGACTTAGTGAACAAATCGTTTCAACACCTAGGGAGTGAGCATAGTACCTGATAGGTAGTTAGTTGTTCAGTCCTCACCCTCCTCCCACTCTCCACCCTCAAGCAGGCCACAGGGTCTATTGTTCCCTTCTTTGTGTCCATGTGTACTCAATGTTTAGCTCCCACATATAAGTAAGAACATGCAGTATTTGGCTTACTGTTCCTCTGTTAATTCACTTAACAATAATGGCCTCCATCTTTTTTGCTGCAAATGACATGTGATTTTTCCTTTTTGGAGATTTATCTCTATATTTTATTTGGCCTTGACAAGTGGTATATGTGTTTTACGAAGAATGAAATTTAAAGCTTTTCTTTTATCATTATAAACTTATGATTTTTACAGACTTGAACTGTTTCAATTAGTTATAATTAAAACTTCTTTTCATTATGTTTGATCTGACAAAACTAACTGATAGTTTTCCCTTTAGGGACTTCATTGTCCTTTTAATGACACTACATATTTTTTCCCTTTTTAGTTGACACATAATAATTGTACATATTTTATGGTACAGGGTGATATTTCAATACATGTATACAACGTGTAATGCTCAAATCAGGGCGTTTAGCATATTCATCATCTCAAACATTTATTTTATTTTATTTTGATAGGGTCTCGCTCTGTTGCCCAGGCTGGAGTGCAGTGGTGCGATTTTGGCTCACTGCAAACTCCACCTCCAGGTTCAAGCAATTCTCCCGCCTCAACCTCCTGAGTAGCTGGGAGTACAGGCATGTGCCACCATGCCCGACTAATTTTTGTAGTTTTAGTAGAGACAGGGTTTCACCATGTTGGCCAGGCTGGTCTCAAAGTCTTGGCCTTAAGTGACCCGCCGGCCTCGGCCTCCCAAAGTGCTGGGATTACAGGCATGAACCACCAAACCCGGACTGTATTTCTTCTTTTGATAAATGTCTATTCAGATTTTTTGTCCATTTTAAAATAAGATTATTTGTTTGCTTGTTTTCTGTTGAGTCATTTGAGTTCCCTGTATATTCTGGATATTAGTCCCTTGTTGGTTGAATAGTTTGCAAATACGTTGTCTCATTCAATAGGTTGTCTTTTCACTCTGTCGATTGTTTTATTCGATATGCAGAGGGGTTTAGTGTGATGCAGTCCCATTTGTCTACGTTTTTGTTTCCCATGGTTTGAGGTCTCACCCATAAAATCTTTGCTAGACTAATACCTGAAACATTTGCCCTATGTTTGCTTCCAGTAGTTTTATAGTTTTGGGTCTTACATTTAAGTCTTTAATCCATTCTGAGTTTCTTTTCGTACATGGTGAGAGATAGGGGTCTAGTTTCCATGTTCTGCATATGGATATTCAGTTTCCCAGCACCATTTAAAGAAGGGTACCCTTTCCCCAGTGTATGCTGTTGTCGACTTTGTCAAAGATCAATTGGCTGCAAATACATAGCTTTATTTCTGGATTCTCTATCTGTTCCATTGCCCTATGTGTCTTTTTTTTTTTTTTTGCTACTATCATATGGATTTGGTTAATATAATTTTGTAGTATATTTTGAAGTCAGGTAGTGTGATGCCTCCACTTTTATTTTTCTTGCTCAGTATTGCTTTGACTATTTGAGGTCTTTCGTGGTTCTGCACAAATTTTAGGATTGTATTTTCTATCTCTGTGAAAAATGTCATTGGCATTGTAATAGGGATTGCATCAATGCATCAATGAATATACAGGTTCAATCTGTATGTTGTTTTGGATAGTATGGTAATTTTAACAATATTAATTCTAGTCCATGAACATGAGATACCGTTCCGTCTTTTTGGTGCCATTTTTGATTTCTTTCATCAGTGTTTTGTAGTTTTCATTACAGAGATCTTTCACCTCTTTTGTTAAAATTATTCCTGAGTAGTTTTTTTTGTAGCAATTGTAAATGAGATTACTTTTAAAATTTATTTTTCAGCTAGTTGGTTATCGGTGTTTAGAAATTCTACTGATTTTATATATTGATTTTGTATTCTGCAACTTTACTGAATATGTTGATCAGTTCTAAGACCTTTTGGTGGAGTCAGGTTTTCTATATATAAGATTATGTTGTCTGCAAAGAGAAACAATTTGACTTTGTCTTTTCAATTTGGATACCCTTTATTTTCTCTGCCTAATTTATTTGGCAAGAACTTTCAGTACTATGTTGAATAAAATGGTAAAAGTGTGCATCCTTGTCTTGTTCCAGTTCTTGGAGAAAAGCTTTCACATTTTCTCATTAAGTATAATGTTAGCTGTGGGTTTGTCATTTATGGTTTTTATTGTGTTACAATATGTTCCTTCTGTATCTAATTTGTTGAGAGCTTTTATCATAAAGGGATATCAAATTTTCTTAAATGCTTTTTCTTCATCTATGGGGATGATCGTATGGTTTTGTCTTTCATTCTGTTGATGTAATGTATTATATTAATTGATTTGTGTATGTTAAACCTTGCACCCTGGGATAAATCATCCTTGGTTATGATATATTATCTATTGATGTGCTGTTGGATTCAAATTGCTGGTATTTTGTTAAGGATTTTTGTATCTATGTCCATCAGGGATATTGTTCTGTAGTTTTCTGTTTTTGTTGTGTGCTTGTCTGGTTTTGATATTAGGGTAATGCTGGCCTTGTACTGGCATCCATACATTTGAAAGAGCAATTACCTCTTCCAGTCATTATAGATTGGTTTCAGCAGGTAACGGCCTTCCTCAGTCATGTTTAGAGAGTCTGAGCTGGTCAATTGACAGAATCCATAGGTCAACTGATGGGCAGTGTCTACTCACAGGCCTATTGTTGGGAATTGCAGGGAGGGCTCTCAGGCCTGTGGGTAGGTGAGGATGGAGCTCGGTACATAGAAAGAATAGGCTACCTCCAAAACTGCATAGTGGATCAGATTCTACCGGTAGACTAGGGTGCTTTCCAGTCCACAATATGATCCACAGTCTGTGGCCCTGTTATCATGGCATGGGAAGACATGGTTCCTGCCAGGTCTGCAGGACTGCTGGCAGGACTGCAGATGAGTGAGGCAAGACTTCAGACCTCAGGTGGATGAGGCTTCTTTCAGGTCTGCAGCCAGGTCTGCAGATGGTGTGCCTGCTACTGAGGGTGAAGATCTGACTTCTCAAAGCAGCTTTCCTTTGTCTCAGGCTCCAGCATGGTTTCAAAATCTCCCGCCTGGATCCCAAAGCTCCTACAAAGGTATGTTCGTCTGGTTCCAAATCACAAGTTCTGTGGGAGGACAAGAGCTGAGGACCTTCTATTCTGCCATCTTGCTGGCATTGGTGTCTGATAATTAATTTCTATTACATTGTATTATTGTTAACAATTGTATAAAAGTATGTTAAGTATATTGTTTAAATGTTTATGAATGGTCTTATCAATGGTATCTAGATATTACACTGTCTTTTCATACTTGTATCCACTCAATCTATTTATGCAATTATTTTAAGTTTTAAAATAAAGGCCTTTTTTGTTTTTTTTGTTTTTTTTTGTTTTTGAGACGGAGTCTCGCTCTGTCACCCAGGCTGGAGCGCAGTGGCCGGCTCTCAGCTCACTGCAAGCTCCGGCTCCCGGGTTCACGCCATTCTCCTGCCTCAGCCTCCCGAGTAGCTGGGACTACAGGCGCCCGCCACCTCGCCCGGCTAGTTTTTTGTATTTTTTAGTAGAGACGGGGTTTCACTGTGTTAGCCAGGATGGTCTCGATCTCCTGACCCCGTGATCCGCCCGTCTTGGCCTCCCAAAGTGCTGGGATTACAGGCTTGAGCCTCCGCGCCCGGCCTAAAGGCCTTTTTAATAAGTCATTTTATCTCCCTCCTCTTTTTCTTTTATCTTGTGATATTTTTATGGGTTATGTGGCTACTATTTTATTATCACATTTATTCATATTTAATGTGGGCAGCTCTTTCTAAATCTTTTTTTTTTTTTTTTTTTTTTCTCACTTTACTATAAAAAATTTTCCCTTGGACTTTTTTTTCACTTACCATAAGGCCTATTGGTTTTCCTCTCAGAGACTACTGCGAGATTGAACTATTTCCAACTTGTGATCTATGTACTTTTCTGTTTCTAGAGGTAAGAGACAATGGAACTGGGGCCACAGGGATTTGTGATTGCTGTATTTTCTCTCTGCTCTATTTTCTGTAATTTATTAAACTTCCTGTAACTGGTTTCCTTCTACTTCCTCAGGTAGTACAGGTAGCTTGTGTGTGTGTATGTGTGCATTTGTGTGTGCACATTTGTGTGTGCGCGTGTGTGTGTGAGAGCGAGAGAGCGAGAGAGCGAGAGAGCGAGAGAGCGAGAGAGCGAGAGAGCGAGAGAGCGAGAGCGAGAGCGAGAGCGAGAGCGAGAGCGAGAACAAGCCTGCAAGGCTTCTTATTTTCTCCCAATACAAGCTAAGTGTAGTCACCTGGGTTCATCTGTTTCTTCTGAGTATTCCTTTCACTTCGCTCCCAGGAAAAGAAGACAACAGACAGGAGATTCTTAGGAGTTTGGCCCACAGTGAGGAAGAGGATTTAAATTAACTTTCTGTGTGTTTTCTAAGTGATTTTTATGAATTTTGTCTTATTTTGGGTTTTCCCTAATAAATACTGATTTTCATGGTTGGATAAAAATATCTTTGGGAAATCAGGATCGATCTCGTTTTCTACTCTATTCTTTCTTCCAGTCAAGGTGACAACATGGCATATTCTGACAAATTTCCCCTTTTCTTTTGAGTCACTGAGCTTAAGGGAAAGCATTATTATTTTAAAGAATCATTTAACCAATTTTTTTCCTTGCACTCCTAATATTACTCCAGTCTGTTTTCCTCTGTGTTGGATGACATGAGTAATGTTATTTTACAATTTTACCCACGCATTGAGAAGTGGTAGTTGTGGAGGGAAGATGTGAAGGGGACAAGATTTGAAAGTTGCTTTATTTCAATCTACTGTCTCCCTGTCTCTGGCTGTCATGACATTTTTCAAAATTGGGAAGTGTGCTTTATTCTTTGTAAAAACAGTTTTCATTGTTGTTGTTGTTGATTGCTATTTTCTGTGTGTGTGCTTTGGATTTTTAAAAATTAGTTTAAAATTACCAAAACTGCTCAGTACATTAGAATTTTGAAAGAAGAAAGTTTTGAGATTTTTCTTCACTCTGTCATTTAACCATACATAACTCTTATAAATAGCTACACCTGTTTAGGTTAATTTGGGACCATGGTATCTTTTCCAGTAGGGTGTTACAGTTACCATTAACAGAAAGATGCAGTAAGCAATTTCAGAATTAGTATGCAGAACTTTCCTACTATAATTATTTCAAAGCTTTGGAACATGTTTTTAGGAGGTAAAACATGACTTTGTGATAATATTTAAGCAATGCCTATGAACAGTCTGGTTCAGCTCTTTCTTAAGACAACATATTTTACTTAGCAGAAGCCATGTATAAAGTCCTTTCTTTTCATTTTGGTTATATTATCTCAAGAAGATAAAATCTGTTCAGAATTTCAGTCTGTAGAAGCTGTGTTATAAAATTAACGAAATAGAATGTTTTGTACTTCTGAGGAATTATAATTTTCGCAGGTCTATTCAGCTGTCAATGAACAGCTAAAATATTTGGAAATTTATATAAGGCTAACTGGAAATACAGAATGTCTCACCAAGAAAAAAAGTTGAGAGTTTTTAAAGAGAGTAGATACGCATTTGACAAAGGACTGTTATTCAGAATGTACATGGAGCTCAAACAAATCAACAAGAAAAAAAACACACACACACATTAAAAAGTGGGCCAAAGATAGAAACAGACATTTTCCAAAAGAAAACATCTCTAAGTGACCAAAAGGCATATGAAAAAATGTTCAACGTCACTAATCATCAGAGAAGTGCAAATTAAAACCACAGTGAAATACCATCTTATACCAGTCACATTGGCAATTTTGGATGTTAATAATCCCTTATCATATGCATGGTTTGCAGATATATTCTCCCATTCATAGATTATCTCTTCACTTGGTTGTTTCCTTTGCTGTGCAAAAGATTTTTAGTTTGAAGTAATCCCATATGTTTGTTTGTTTGTTTGTTTGAGACAGAATCTCACTCTGTCACACAGGCTGGAATGCAGTGGCATGATCTGGGCTCACTGCAACCTCTGCCTCCCAGGTTCAGGCAATTTTCATGCCTCAGCCACCCAAATAGCTGGGACTACAGACATGTGCCACCATGCCCAGCTAATTTTTTTTATTTTTAGTAGAGACAGGGTTTCACCATGTTGGCCAGGCTGGTATTGAACTCCTGACCTCAAGTAATCTGCCCACCTGGGCCTCCCAAAGTGCTGGGATTACAGGAGTGAACCACCGGGCCCAGTCCCCTATGTCTATTGTTATTTTTGTTGCCTCTGCTTATGGAGTAATATCCAAATAATCGTTGCCCAGACCAATGTCATGAAATTCTTCCTCTCTGATTTCTTCTAGTAGTTTTACAGTTTTAGGCCTTATGTTTAAGTCATTAATGTATTCTGATTTGATTTTTGTATATGGTGTGAGATGAGGGTCAAATTTCATTTTTCTGCATGGACATTTCCAGTTTTCCCAACACCTTTTATTTCAGAGACTTCCCATTATGTGTTCTTGGCACCTCTGTCAAAAATCAATTGACTATAAATACATGTGGTATTTTCTGGGCTCTTTATTCTGTTCCATTGATCAGTGTGTCTATTCTTATGTTAGCATCATGCTGTTGTAATTATTACAACTTTGTAATATAGTTTTTGTAACACAGTAATATTGTAGTTTGTGTTTTTATTTTTATTTCTTTAAAATTTTTGTGGGTACATAGTAGGTGCTTGTATTCCTGGGGTAAATGAGAAGTAATATAGTTTGACATCAGATAGTGTGATGCCTCCAACTTTGCTCAAGATTACTTTGGCTATTTTGAGGTCTTTTGTAGTTTTACATACATTTTATGATTATTTTCTTTATTTCTATAAAAAAATTAGAATTTTGATAGAGATTTCATGGAATCTTTAGATTATTTGGGGAAGCATGGGCATTTTACAATCCATAAACACAGAATAGCTTTCTCTTTATTCATGGCTTCTTCGATTTCTTTTATCACTTTTTAAATACTTTTTTTTTTTTTTTTTTTTTGAGACGCAGTCTCGCTCTGTCGCCCATGCTGGAGTGCAGTGGCCGGATCTCAGCTCACTGCAAGCTCCGCCTCCCGGGTTTACGCCATTCTCCTGCCTCAGCCTCCTGAGTAGCTGGGATTACAGGCGCCGCCACCTCGCCTGGCTAGTTTTTTTTTGTTTGTTTTTTTGTTTGTTTGTTTTTTTTTAGTAGAGACGGGGTTTCACCGTGTTAGCCAGGATGGTCTCATCTCCTGACCTCGTGATCCGCCCGTCTCGGCCTCCCAAAGTGCTGGGATTACAGGCTTGAGCCACCGCGCCCGGCCTTAAATACTTTTAAGTGTACAGGTCTTCCACCTCTCTGATTAAATTTATAACAATTTCTATTTTTTATACTTGCTGTAAGTAAAATTGTTTTCTTTAATTCTTGTTTGGATAGTTTGTTGTTAGTGTATAGAAACACTACTGATTTTTGTATGTGGATTTTATATCCTGCAACTTTACTGAATTCATTTATTAGTTCTAACAGGTTTTGATGGAGTCTTTAGGCTTTTCTCTAAGATCATGTCATCCGCAAATGGAGATAATTTAACTTCTTCCTTTCTGAATGGAAAGTACTTCATTTCTTTCTCTTACTAATTTGCTCTGGCTAGGACTTCCAGTGCTATGTTGAATAGAAGTGGGAAGAGTGGACCTGCTTGTCTTGTTTCTGATCTTAGAATGAAAACTCAAATTTTCACCGTTGAGTATGATGTCTGTGGGCTTATCATATTTACCTATTGTGTGGAGTTACATCCTTTCTATACCTAATTTGTTCAGAGTTTTCAACATGAAAAGATGTTAAATTTTGTCAAATGCCTTTTCTGCAATTATTGGGATGATCATATGGGGTTTTTTTTTCTAATGTTCACTGTGACTTTATTTAAAAAAATTTTTTTATTCAACTTTTACTTTAGGTTCAAGGGTACATGTGCAGGTTTGTTACACGGGCAAATTGCATGTCGCTGGGGTTTGATCTGCAAATAATTTTGTCACCTGGGTAGTGAAAATAGTACCTGATAGGTGATTTTTCAGTCCTCACCGTCTTCCCACCTTCCACCTTCAAGTAAGCTCTAGCATCTATTGTTCTCCCCTTTGTGACCATGTGTATTCAATGTTTAGCTCCCATTTGTGAGAACATGCGGTAGTTGTTTTTTTTTTTTTTTTTTTTTCCATGTTCCTGCATTAATTTGCTTGAAATAATGGCCTACAGCTGCATCCATGTTGCTGCAATGGACATGATTTCATCTTTTTATGGCTGCATAGTATTTCATGGTGTATATATACCACATTTTCTTTATCCAGTCTACTACTGATGGGCATCTAGGTTGATTCCATGTCTTTGCTATTGTGAAAAGTGCAGCAATGAACAAACATGTGCATGTGTCTTTATAGTAGAATGATTTCTATTCCTTTGTGTATATGCCCAGTAATGGGATTGCTGAATCAAATGGTAGTTCTATTTTAAGTTATTTGAGAAAACTCACAACTGCTTTCCACAGTGGCTGAATTAATTTACATTCCCACCAGCAGTGTATAAGTGTTCCCTTCTCTCTGCAACCTTGCCAAAATGCGTTATTTTTTGACTTTTTAGTAATAGCCATTCTGACTCGTATGAGATGGTATCCCATTTTGGTTTTGATTTACATATCTCATTGGGGTTTTCATCTGCATTTCTCTCATGATTAGTGATGCTGAGCATTTTTTGATATGCTTGTTAGGCATGTACATTTCTTCTTTTGAGAATTTTCTGTGTATGTCCCTTGCCCATTTTTAAATGAGGTTGTTTGTTTTTTGTTTGTTGAATTGTTTAAATCTTTACAGATTCTGAATATTAGACCTTTAACAGATGCCTAGTTTGCAAATATTTTCTCCCATTTACAAAGTTGTCTGTTAACTCTGTCAGCAGTTTTTCTGTGTGGAAGCTCTTTAGTTTAATTAGGTCCCATTTGTCAATTTTTTGCTTCTATTACAATTGCTCTTGGCATCTTCGTCGTGAATTCTTTTCCAGGGCTTTTATCTAGTATTGCTTAGATTTTCTTCTAGAGTTTTTGTAGTTTTACGTTTTAAATTTAAAACTTGAGTTAATTTTTGTATGCAGTGAATGGAGAGGATTCAGTTTCAGTCTTCTGCACATGGTTAGTCAGTTATCCTAGCACCATTTATTGAATAGGGAGCCCTTTCCCCATTGCTTGTTATTGTAAACTTTGTCAAAGAATAGATGATTATAGACATATGCCTTTATTTCTGAATTCTCTATTCTGTTCCATTGGTCTATGTGTCTGTGTTTGTACCAATACCATGCTGTTTTGGTTACTGTAGCCTTGTGGTATAGTTTGAAGTCAGGTAGTGTGATGCCTCTAGCTTTGTTCTTTTTGCATAGGCTTCCTTTGGCTATTCAGGCTCTTTTTTTGTTTCACAAAATTTATGAATTTCGTTTCATAAAATTTATGAATTTTAGAATAGTTTTTCTAATTATATAAAAATGTTGTTGCTAGTTTGATAGGAACAGTATTGAATCTGTAAAATGCCTTGGGTAGTATGGCCATTTTAACAATATTGATTCTTCCTATCCATGAACACGGAACGTGTTTTCATTTGTTTGTGCCATCTCTGATTTCTTTAAGAAGTGTTTTAGTAAGTTTTGTTGTAGAGATCTTTTACCTCCCTGGTAAGCTGTATTCCTAGGTATTTTATTCTTTCTGTGGCTATTTTGATTGGAATTGCATTCTTGATTTGGCTTTCAGCTTGGGCCTTATTGGTGTATATAAATGCTACTAATTTTTGTACATAAATTTTGTATCCTGAAACTTTGCTGAAGTTGTTTATCAGATCTAGGAGCCTTTGGAAATGGACTATGAGGATTCCTAGGTATAGAATCATACTGTCCGTGAAGAGAGATTGTTTGAGATCCTCTATTCATATTTAGATACTTTTATTTCTTTCTCTTTCCTGATTGCTCTGGCTGGGACTTCCAGTACTATGTTGAATAGGAGTGGTGAGAGTAGGCTTCCTTATCATGTTCCTTGCATGCTTATTTCATTCCTGGAGAAACATGTTCTTTCTTAAGCGGGGCTAACACAGAAAAACAACAGGAAAGCTGAAGCTCAAATTTAAAGCAGCCATGAATTCTAAATTCAGTAAAATGGGTTCAACCCAAATAAGGTCAGGGTTTAAAAGGATAAGAGGGAGTGTTGTAGCTCAGGAATGACCAGAATATTTGGTTTAACATCAGCAAGAATTTAAGGCTTTCTTTTATGGGCAAGAGAAGACACAAGGCATGGATGGGTCATTCTGGCTTTAAGGGCCAGGAGTATTGTATAAAATTAAAGGTATACAGAACATTTCATAGCTATCTCTACTCTGTAGACATAGGAAGTTCTGTAGATGTAGGAAGGCAAATGTTTCCAGCTTTTGCCTGTTCAGCATAATGTTGGCTGTTGGTGCCTCATAGTGGGTTCTTATCATTTTGAGGTAAGTACTTTTGAGGCCTAGTTTGTTTAAGATTTTTCACATAAAAGGATGTTGAATTTTGTTGAAAGCCTTTTCGGCATCAATTGAGATATCATGTAGATTTTGTGTTTAGATCTGCTTATGTGATGAATCACATTAATTGATTTGTGTATGTTGACCTAACCTTGCATCCCAGGGATAAAGCCTTCTTGATTGTGGTGGATCAGCTTTTTAATGTGCTGCTGTATTCAATTTGGTAGTATTTTATTAGGGATTTCTTTTCTTTTCTTTTTGCTTTGTTTGTTTGTTTTTTCATCTGTGTTCATCAGAGATTTTGGCCTGAAGTTTTCTTTTTTCATTGTGTCTTTGTCAAGTTTTGGTATTAGAATGATGTTGGCCTCACAGAGGGAGTTAGGAAGTAGTCCTTCGTCTTTGATTTTTTAGAATAGTTACAGTAGGATTGGTACCAGCTCCTCTTTATATGTCTGGTAGAATTCAGTTGTGAATGATCTGGTCCAGGGGTTTTTCTGGTTGGTAGGATTTTTATTAATAGATTCAGTTTTGGAACTGATTATCAGTTTATTCAGGTATTGAATTTTTCCTGGTTTGATCTTGGAAGGTTGTATGTTTTCAGGAATTTATCCATTTCTTATAGGTTTTCTAGTTTCTTTTTGTTGTTGTTGTTGTTCTTAAAAGTTTATTAAGTTTATTCATAAAAGTTTATTCATTTTATTCTTAAAAGTTAGGAAAAGTGAGACTGGCATTGTCTGTATAGCAGGGTGAAAGCACTCTAGCCCATGCTCTGGCCAAACGCACTTCAGCCTTACATACAGGCTGCCTACCAAATCCAGGAACAGGGCCCCAAATTAATTCCCTTTAAGGCCAACAACCAGATTCCTGACAACCCATCAAGCTTTTCCTTCCCTGCTCATCTGCAGGTGAACCCCGGATCCTGCCACCCCAGAATACACCAATTTTATTATGTAAAAGGAACATACAGACTGATACCCCACAGAGCAGAAGCCCCGGAACTCCAGGCCAGAGCTGAAGCTGCAGTCAGACCCGCAGGCTCTCTTGAAGCAGGATGGTTTGTGATGCCCTACTCAAACAGGGAGGGTTTCTAGTTTCTAAAACAGAAGCCAATCTTGAAGAAAATAATAAAACTGACCATTTACATTGCCAGAGACCCAGATCCATTATAAAATTATAATCATAAAGATGGTACAAAATTTCTGCAGACAGACAAACTGACTACTGGAGGAGAGCAAAGAGTTCAGAAACAGAAATATATATACAATTACTGAATTTAAGGAAAATACTGCAGAGCATTGAAGAGTATATCTTTTTCCATAAATTGCGCTGTGTCAGTTGGATTTCCACAGTGGAGAAAATTATCTGGATCCCCTATTTCACATCACATACAGAAATCAATTTCAAATATATTGCTAATCTAAATGTAAAATAGAAAGTGCCAAAATGTTTACAAGAAAGACAATCATCTTTACTCCTTTGAAGTAAACAACAATTTTTCAAACAGGACAAAAAAAGCATAAACCATAAAACAATGTAAATTGGACTTAAATATTTAGATATTAACCCCTTATTGGATATATGTTTGAAAATATTTTCTCCCATTCTCTGGGTTGCCTTCTCATTTTGTTGATTGTTTTCTTTGCCCTGCAGAAGCTTTTAAGTTTGATTTAGTCTGGCTTGTTTACTTTTGCTTTTATTGCTTGTATTTTTTATGTTATATTCAAAAAGTAATTATTACGACCAGTGTCATGGAGCTTTTTTCCTACAAGTTTTATGTTTTTATGTTTTAATCTATTTTGAGTTTTTGTGTATGGTATAAGATAAAAATCCAATTTCATTTTTTTGCATGTGGATATCCAATTTCTCTAACACCATTTATTGGAGACTGTCCTTTCCGCATTGTATATTCTTGGTGCCTTTATTGAAAATAGTTGCCATTGTATGTGTGAATCTGTTTCTGAGATTTCTGTTTTGTTTGCTTTGTCTATGTGTCTAGTTTTATGCCAGAACCACATTGTTTTTACATAATTAACTTGTATATATGATTTGAAATGAGGAAGTATAATATTTCTGGCTTTTATCTTCTTGTGCAATATTGCAATAACGATTTGGGCTATTTTGTGTTTTCATATGAATATTAAGATTTTTTTTTCATTTCTGAGGAAAATCTCAGAATTTTAAAAAATTGTTTTAATTTTTTATTTCAATAGGTTTTTGGGGAACAGGTGGTTTTTGGTTACGTGAATAAGTTCTCTAGTGGTGATTTCTAAAATTTTGGTGCACCCATCACCTGAGCAGTGTACACTGTACCCAGTACGTAGTCTTCTATCCCTCACCACTCCCCACCTTTTTCCCCAAGTCCCCAAAGTCCAATATATCATTCTTATGCTTCTGTGTCCTCATAGTTTAGCTTCCACTTATGAGTGAGAACATATGATGTTTGGTTTTCCATTCCTGAGTTACTTCACTTAGAATAATGGTCTCCAATTCCATCCAAGTTGCTGTGAGTGCCAATATTTCATTCCTTTTTATGACTTAGTAGTATTCCATGGTATAAATGTATATACCACATTTTCTTTATCCACTTATTGATGGGCATTTGGGCATATTTTTGCGATTGCAAATTGTGCTGCTATGTACATGCATGTGCAAGTAGCTTTTTCATATAATGGCTTCTTGTTCTTTGGGTAGATACCTCACAGTGAAATTGCTGGATCAAATGGTAGATCTACTTTTAGTTCTTTAAGGAATCTCCACACTGTTTTCCAAAGTGGTTGTACTACTTTACATTCCCACCAACAGTGTAAAAGTGTTCCTTTTTCACTGCATCTGTGCCAACATCTAATTTTTTTTATTTTTTGATCATGGACACTCTTGCAGGAGTGAGGTTTCGACTTGCATTTTCCTGATAATTAGTGATGTTGAGCATTCTTCCATATGTTGGTTGATCATTTGTATATCTTCTTTTGAGAATTGTCTATTCATGGCCTTAGCCCACTTTTTGATGGGATTGTTTGTTTTTTTCTTGCTGATTTGCTTGAGTTTATTGTAGATTCTGGATATTAGTCCTTTGTTGGATGCAAAGATTGTGAAGATTTTCTCCCACTCT
Source organism: Rhinopithecus bieti (assembly GCF_001698545.2). Taxonomy (NCBI): domain Eukaryota; kingdom Metazoa; phylum Chordata; class Mammalia; order Primates; family Cercopithecidae; genus Rhinopithecus; species Rhinopithecus bieti. The sequence goes on along the minus strand of NW_016811596.1, from coordinate 3,457,587 downwards.
GTGGGTTGTCTGTTTACTCTGCTGATTATTTCTTTTGTTGTGCAGAAGCTTTTAAATTTAATTAAGGCACATTTATTTATCTCTGTTTTTGTTGTATTTGCCTTTAGGTTCTTGGTCATAAAACCTTTGCCAGCCGGGCGCGGTGGCTCAAGCCTGTAATCCCAGCACTTTGGGAGGCCGAGATGGGCGGATCACGAGGTCAGGAGATCGAGACCATCCTGGCTAACACGTGAAACGTCTCTACTAAAAAAAATACAAAAACCTAGCCAGGCGAGGTGGCGGGCGCCTGTAGTCCCAGCTACTTGGGAGGCTGAGGCAGGAGAATGGCGTAAACCTGGGAGGCGGAGGTTGCAGTGAGCCGAGATCCGGCCACTGCACTCCAGCCTGGGCAACAGAGCGAGACTCCGTCTCAAAAAAAAAAAAAAAAAAAAAAACCTTTGCCTAAGCCAATGTCTACAAGGGTTTTTCTGGTGTTATCTTCTAGAATCTTCATGGTATCAGGTCTTAGATTTATGTCTTTGATCCATCTTAAGTTGATTTGTGTATAAGGTCAGAGAATCCAGTTTCATTTTTCTACATGGGACTTGCCGATTTTCCCAGCACCATTTGTTGGATAGGGTGTCCTATCCCCACTTTATATTTTTGTTTGCTTTGATGAAGATCAGCTGGCAATAAGTACTTGTCTTTATTTTTGGGTTCTCTATTTTGTTCCTTTGGTTTGTGTGCCTACCCTATTTTATTATTAATATTATTACTATTATTTTTGAGACGGAGTTTTGCTCTTGATGGCCAGGCTGGAGTGCAATGGCATGACTCAGCTCACTGCAGTCTCTGCCTCCTGGGTTCAAGCAATTCTCCTGCCTCAGCCTCCCGAGTAGCTGGGATTACGGGCATGTGCCACCACACTGGGCTAATTTTGTATTTTTAATAGAGGCAGGGTTTCTCCATGTTGGTCAGGCTGGTCTCAAACTCCCGACCTCAGGTGATCCATCCACCTTAGCCTCCCAAAGTGCTGGGATTACAGACATGAGCCACCGTGCCCAGCCATGCCTATCCTATTTTTATACCAGTACCATGGCCTTTTTTTCTTTTCTTTTCTTGAGATAGAGTCTTGCTCTATTACCCAGGCTGGAATGCAGTGGCGTGATCTCTGCTCACTGCAGCCTTTGCCTCCCAGGTTTAAGCAATTCTCCTGCCTCAGCCTCCCGAGTCACTGGGACCACAGGTGCCTGCCACCATGTCTGGCTAATTTTTGCATTTTCAGTAGAGAGGAGTTCTCCCATGTTGGCCAGACTGGTGTCAAACTCCTGGCCTCAAATGATACACCCACCTTGGCCTCCCAAAGTGCTGGGATTACAGGTGTGATCCACTGAGCCTGCCTGACTATGGCCTTATAATACAGTTTGAAGTCAGGTAAAGTGATGCCTCCAGATTTGTTCTTTTGGCTTAGTCTTGTTTTGGCTATGCAGGCTCTTTTTTGGTTCCCTGTGAATTTTAAGATTGTTTTTTCTAGTTCTGTGAAGAATGATGGTGATATTTTGATGGGAATTGCATTGAATTTGTAGATTGTTTTTGGCAGTATGGACATTTTCATAATGTTGGTTCTACCCATCCATGAGTATGGGAACTGTTTCCATTTGTTTGTGTCATCTATGATTTCTTTAAGCAGTGTTTTGTAGTTTTCCTTGTAGAGGTCTTTCACATCCTTGGTTAGGTATATTCCTAAGTATTTCATTTTATTTTTTGCAGCTATTGTAAAAGGGATTGCGTTCTTAATTTGATTCTTAGCTTGGTCACTGTTGGTGTATAGCAGTGCTACTTCTTTGTGTACATTAATTTTGTATCCTGAAACTTTACTAAATTCATTTATCAGTTCTAGGAGCTTTTTGGATGAGTTTTCTAGGCATATTATCATATCATCAGCAAATAGCAGCAGTTTGACTTCTTTACTGATTTCGATGCCCTTTATTTCTTTCTCTTGTCTGATTGCTCTGGCTAGGGCTTCTCGTACTACTGGAATAGAAGTGGTGAAAGTGGGCATCCTGGTCTCGTTCTGGTTCTCAGGGAAAATGCTTTCAACTTTTCCCATTCAGTATAATGTTAGCTCTGGGTTTGTCATAGATGGCTTTTATTACCTTAATGTATATCCCTTCTGTGCCGATTATGCTGAGGGTTTTAATCATAAAGGGATGCTGGATTTTCTCAAATGTTTTTTCTGTGTATATTGAGATAATCATGTGAGTTTTATTTTTAATTCTGTTTATGTGGTGTATCACATTTATGGATTTGCATATGTTAAATCATCCTTATATCTCAGGTATGAAACCCACTTGACCACGGTGGATTATCTTTTTGATATGCTCTTGGATTTGGTTAGCTAGTATTTTGTTGAGAATTTTGACATGTATGTTCATTAGAGATATTTGTAATCTGTATTTTTCTTTTATTGTTATGTCCTTTCCTGGTTTTGGTATAAGGGTGATACTGGATTCATAGACTGATTCAGGGAGAATTCTCTCTTTCTTTATCTTTTGGAGTAGTGGCAACAAAATTGGTAATAATTCTTTGAATGTCTTGTAGAATTCAGCTGTGAATCCATCCAGTCGTAGACTGTTTTTTTGTTGGCAGTTTATTATTATTATTATTACCATTTCATTCTTGCTGCTTGTTATTGGCCTGTTCAGAGTTTCTATATCTTCTTGGTTTAATCTAGGAGGGTTGTATATTTCCAGGAATTTATCCATCTCCTCCAGGTTTTCTAGTTTATGCATGTAAAGGTGCTCATAGTAGCCTTGAATAATCTTTTGTATTTCTGTGGTATTGGAACAGGAATGAAAAATTAAAGAGTGTGTAAGCAGATACTCAGTTGTATGTAAGAAAACCCAACTCCCCCTGAGAAAGAGAAAGAGCTGGAGTCCTTTAAAACTAACTGCCTGTTTTCTGTAGCTAGTGAGCCTTCTCTCTCCTCCCTTCCCAGGCATTGTGAAGACCCTGTTTCCCTAGCTGTGCAGCTGCAAGGTCACTAGACAGATAAACTCAAGTTGCAAAACATATGTTTGCTTGAAAAGTAAGAAATGATGTAATGCATGCCTCAATTAAATAACTGTCTTTGTTTCTCACTTCTGTAATATGCTTCCCCCTGCACAGATCTCCCCTCCACCCACAAAATGCTTAAAAGGTAACTTCGGGAGGCTGAGGCAGGAGAATGGCATGAACCTGAGAGGTGGAGCTTACAGTGAGCCAAGATCATGCCACTGCACTCCAGCCTGGGTGACAGAACAAGACTCCATCATCAACAACAACAACAACAACAAAGATAACTTAACTCTTTGTTCAGGGCTCAGTCCTTTGGATGTTAATCAGACTGGGCCAGTGCACCTAAATAATTAATAAATATCCTCCTGAACCCCATCGGTCTCTGATTCCTTGAAAATCCTGCTACTTTTCTGGAGGCTCATCGGGATTGGAGTCGACAGATTTACTGTCTCCTTTGCCTGTGAGACTAGAACCCTAGGGCCAGGGGAGACCTGGCATCCAAGGTGCACTGTAGGGGAGCTTCAGTTGGACGGAAACTGACTCTTCCTGCATCCTGGTGCCCTGCTCGGCAGTGCAACGGAACCAGTGACAGGGCTGCAGGACAATACCAGCACTTCAGGAACTGTGGTAAGGAGCAAGGACCCAAGTCAGGGGAGCCCATCCCATAAGGACGAAGGGGAGTTTGATCACCTCCTGGGGAACGACCACTAATCCAATCCAGAGTGGCTGGGGGCCGCAGGAGTGGCCTACCAATTTGGATGAACCTCGTGTCCCCACTAACAAAGTGAAAGTGGTTCACTGGATCTGGAGACAGGAACTGGAAAAAGGGAGGAAATGGGCCAATAGAGCGGCAAGTGCAGCAACGTAGAGCTTGCTGGCAGGGTGGCAAGAGTGGTTTGCCGCCCCAACTGGGAGTATGTGGGTACATATGAACCCACCTGGGACATGAGAGAGGCTTGTTTCGCCTGATGAAGAGTCCTGGGATAGGGGAGATGTGTGAAAGAGGTGGTTTTGGGAGAGGCCAATGTTGGGAATGGCATGGGGAGGCACAGATCCCTTAGCGCGGGCTGTGTGCTCCAAGGTGAGTGCTGGGGAAATCAGACCTAGGACGCTGCATATGGCTGACCTATCAGCTCCACAGCCGCAGCAGGCTGTGACAGGGGAAGGCATGTTCCTGGCTAAGCAGTGTCCAAAACTCCCGTAACAGGACCCGGTCTGGTGGACCTGAGAGTGAAAGTGCGCTACAAGGAAGGAAATGGGAGGAAAAGCATCCAAACCGACTCCTTTGGAATGCATGATAAAGAATTTTAAAACAGGATTTAGAGGTGATTATGGGATGAAACTGGATGCTCAAAAGTTAAAGACATACTGTGAAATAGATTGGCCTGCTTTCAATGTGGGTTGGGTCTCTGAAGGTACAATAGACAGGGAATTAATTGGCCATGTGTTTAAGGTAGTCACTGAAGTTGGAGGACAACCAAGATACCCAGACCAGTTTCCCTATATAGACTCTTGGCTCAATGTGGCACAAACTCACCCCAAGTAGTTACAGCCCTGCCTAGAGGGATATTGCAAGGCATTAGTGGCTTGGGCAGCCCAACCAAAGAAAGCAGAGGAACCTAAAGCCCATAGCATCTCCCAGGAAAAGGAATCCCTGAAGCCTCAGCCTAAACCAGTTCTTCAGACCCCGCCTGAAGAAAGGGAATTTCCACCCCCATATGTGACAGTCTACCCATCTTTGGCCAGAATAAGGCAGGAGGCAGAGCCAGAAGCATCCGGAGAGTCAGGCTCAGAGAAAAATTAGGCTCAATCTACCCCGGCAAGAGGAACAGAAGCCCCCATTAGAAAAAAACAAGGAAGATGGACAGGGTGAGGAGGCAGCTGGGTGCCTCCACTCCGGCCAACCATAGGCTTTGCAGATGCCACTTTGAGAGATCAGTACACCAGTTTATGATGACCAGGGGCAGACACAAGGCAGCCCTAGGCTTTACGTTTATCAGCCTTTCTCCACTACTGATCTCTTAAGTTGGAAACAGCACACCCCCTGCTAGACAGAAAAGCCTCAGGCTCTCATTGGTTTGGTGGATTCTATTATTATGACACATAGCTCAACCTGGCCAGATGGTCAGTAACCTTTGCTAACTTTGTTTAATACAGAGGAGCATAGGAGAGTTAGTCAGGCAGCTCTCAGCTAGTTAGAAAGGGAAGCCCCAGAGGCCACCCCTAACCCACAACAGTTTGCCAAGGAGCAATACCCAAATGAGGACCCTAACTGGGACCCAAATGAGGCAAGGGGCATGGAAGGGCTGCAGCTATTTAGAAAGGCACTCCTGAATGGGATAACAGCCGGAGGAAGGAAGGCAGTGAATATGAGTAAAATATCAGAAGTGTGCCAAAAACCTGATGAAAGCCACAGCGCATTCTATGAAAGGCTTTGTGAGGCGTATAGGCTGTACACTCCAATTATTCCAGAGGCTCCTGAAAACCAAAATATGATAAATATGACCTTTGTCGGGCAAGCTCAGGGAGACATAAGACGAAAGCTTCAGAAGTTGGAAGGCTTTGCGGGAAAAATATTAGTGAACTCCCGGAAATAGCAAACAAAGTATACATAAACTGGAAGGAGGAAGTGGAGAAAAGGGAAGAAAGAAAAACCAGAAACAGAAACAAAGAGATGGCTCAATTTATAGCTGCTGCACTAGCAGCAAGTAACCCTGGATTTGCTAGAGGGCGTGGCTGAGGCAGAGGCTGGGGAAAAAGGCAGACAAGACCCGGAGAGGAAAGCCAGTCCCGGTTGGACAGGAACCAATGTGCAAGATGCAGGCAAATGGGCCATTGGAAAGACAAGTGCCCCGAAAAGGAAAAGGATGGAGATGATGGTCAATGGTCTAACACCCCACTGCAGCATTTGGCTGCTAGTCGTGGCACCTCAAGGGCAGAGTCTGATCTGATCAGCGTAGTGGGGGCTGAGAATTTTGAGAACTGAGAAAGACCAGGCTCCATATTTTAAGGCCCCAGGGAGCCTATGGTCTCTACGGAAGTAGGGAGCCGGTTAATGGATTTTTTGGTCGATTCCAGTGCTGATTTCTCTGTGGTCACTTACCCAGTTAGCCCCCAAAAAAGAACTGTGCTACTATCGTAGGGGCTACTGGGGCCAAAGAAAATAGACCTTTTTGTAAATCCAGGAGGGGTGTTATTGGAGGACAGGAGGTGCAGCACGAGTTTCTACATATGCCAAATTGCCCAGTGCCCTTGTTAGGAAGGGACTTACTCCAGAAACTGCAGGCACAAATTTTCTTTACACCTAAAGGAATATGACCCTAGAGATAGGGAAGCCAAAGGCAATGGTGTTGACTCTAACTGTCCCAAGGGCTGAGGAATGCCGGCTCTATGAACTGTGTACCAGGATGCTGCCGGAGCCAGACCTACAAAATATGTAGGGAATGCTTTTCAAGGTACCAGGTATATGGGCTGAGGACAACCGCCCTGGACTTGCTGTAAACAGACCCCCGGTGGTAGTGGAGCTTAACCCCCACACTGCCTCAGTGCGGGTCCACTTGTATTCCCTGACCCAAGGAGGGAGAAATGCCTCCAAGGAATAGAGAGGTTTCTTCACCTGCTACGTGTAGCTGGCTATAAAGTGTCCAAGGATAAGGCTCAAGTCTGTTTTCGAGAGGTTGGATATCTAGGATTCATGGTAACCCAAGGCCAGCACAGGCTTGGAAATGCACGCAAGGAGGCCGTATGTGCATTGCCCACCCCAGTTACAAGGCAGTAGGTCAGGGAATTTCTAGGCGTGGTGGGATTCTGCTGAATCTGGATTACAGACTTCTCTCTTGTAGTAAGGCCCTTACATGAGGCTACCAAAGTGGGGGAAAGAGAGCCCCTCCTACTGGAAAAGGAACAGGAAAAGGCCTTCAAGGATATAAAGGAAGCTCTCATCCAGGCCCCAGCACTAGGGTTGCCAGATATAAAACAGTCCTTCTTTTTCTATGTGGATGAACAAAAGGGAATAGCAGTTGGAATCTTAACTGAGTTCTTGGGCTCTTTGCATCAGCCGGTAGCATGCTTATCCAAAAGACTGGACTTGGTGGCCTTAGGTTGGCCCCACTGCCTCAGGGCGTTGGCAGCTACCGCAACCAACCGAAGTTAATAATTCGGGTGTGACGCTGTCATCACCTTAATGGAGCAAAGCGGACATCGTTGGCTGTCTAACTCTAGAATGCTAAAGTATCAAGGACTTTCATGTGAAAATTCCCAGATAACACTAGAGACTGTAAATACCTTTAACTCAGCTGCCCTGCTGCCTGTGGAAGAACCCGACTGGAAGGACGGTGGGTTGCCTCACTGCTGGCAGTACCTTCCCCATTGTTGCATAAATATGGTGGACAAAATGTTCTCGAGCTGGGAAAATCTCAGAGATACCCCCTTGGAGAGCCCAGATGTTGAATACTTCACTGATAGTAGCAGTTTCATAACAGATGGGGTGTGATATGCAGGGTATGCAGTCGTGACCCAACACTCGGTAGTTGAGGCTCAAGCCTTACCTTCTGGGACTTCTGCTTAAAAGGCTGAATTAACAGCATTAGCCAGAGCACTGTTATTGGCCAAGGGGAAGAAAATAAACATATATACTGACACAAAATATGCTTTTGCAACCCTGCATGCCCCTGGGGCAATATACAAAGAGAGAGGACTTTTAACTACTAAAGGAAAAGAAATAAAAAATAAAGAGGAAAATTTTACAATTATTACAAGCCATATGGGCTCTGGAGAAGGTGGTTGTCATTCATTACAAAGGACACCAAATTGGGAAAAGCTATGAGGTGCAAAGCAACAGAAAGACAGACTGAGAGGCTAGGTGGGCAGCAATGAGCAAGACTTTACCGGAACAAAGAACTCGAGCAATGCCTCTCCTTATAGAGCCCCTTTTGCTGAAGGTACCCAATTACTCTTCAAGTGAAAAGGCTTGGTTTGGTTAGGAAACAGGGAAATATATTAAAGGTGGATTGTGACTGTTCTCTGACGGGAGGCTAGCCATCCCAGAGACAGTAGCCCCAAGGTTTGTGAAGCAGATCCATCAAGGAACACACATTGGAAGGACGGCCCTAGAGATTTTGATAGGTCGACACTTCTATGGGCCATGGCTCTGTGCCATCACCCGTGCTGTTTGTGAGCATGTCTATCTTGTGCCCAGAATAATCCAAAATAAGGACCTACCGGACTCCCAGAAATTCAGGAAATGGGAGCTGTGCCTTGTGAGAACCTTCTTGTAGACTTTACTGAGTTGCCTCGAGCAGGAGGTTACTGGTATGTGCCAGTGTTTGTTTACACCTTCTTGGGGTGGGTTGAGGCCTTCCCCACCAGAACCGAAAAGGCACAAAAGGTAACAAAGATGCTACTAAAAGACATCATACCAAGGTTTGGATTGCCTCAACCCTAGGATCAAACGATGGTCCTGCATATGTGGTAGAAGTAGTACAATAGCTGGCTCAACATTTAAAGATCAAATGGAAACTACACACAGCCTACCAACCACAAAGTTCAGGGAAGGTGGAATGGATGAACTAGACACTCAAACAGCTACTAAAAAAGTTTTGCCGTGAAACTCACTTACGGTGGGATCAGGTCTTGCCCATGGTCCTCCTCCAAGTCAGGTGTATGCCTACAAAACAAACTGGGTATTCGTCCTATGAAATATTGTTTGGAAGGCCACCCCCAATCACTAATCAATTAGAGAGGATTTAAAGAAGTTAGGAGAGCTAACCCTTAGAAGACAGATGCAGGCTTTGGAAGTGGCAATGCAGGAGGTGCAAGGCTGGGTAAGGAAAGGATATGTATAAGTCTAACAGACCCAGTGCATCCACATAAGCTGGAGGACTCTATCTGGGTTAGAAGATGGAATCCAACAATCCTGGGGCCCTTATTGGATGGCCCCCATATTGTGATCATGTCTACTCCCACTGCTGTTAAAGTTGCAGGTGTCACACCTTGGATTCCCCATAGCCGGCTAAAACCAGCGGCAGCAGTGACTCCCGATGACGACCAGTGGAGTAGCCAACAAGACCCAGATCGCCCCACCCGAATAGTCCTACGGTGAAACCCAGCCACCAGTAAGGACAACTGTCCTGCTCTGACCACTCTGGAGGCTGGTCAGTCTATGCACAGCTGAAGCTTGAGGATCTGCAAGCTCTACTCTAATCACATCGTGGAAGCTGACTAGTCTATGCACAGCCTAAGTTAAGAGGACCATCTCCGGATAAGTAAATGTAAATACAATTTATAAGCCTAGTCATAATTCTGTCAACACTAATTGTTTTGTTGTTATGTTATTACTGCAAATGCTGCTAATGTCTGTGCCCAGAGGAAGGTTTACTGTGCCTCTGTGTAATATAAGCATATTTCTATTACATACACTAATATTACTATTTCTGCCTATACTAAAAGAAAAACTCTTAAGATATCTAGTTTATGATGAAAATAAAAGAAGAACTAAAAGAAGCATAATCACAAAAATAGACACAAATATCAAACAGGATGTGGACATAGGAGACCAAAAAAGTAATAAATGGCCTCCTGAAAAAATTATTAAATTCTATGGGCCAGCTACCTGGGCACAAGACGGGTCATGGGGGTACCGTACCCCCATCTATATGCTCAATTGCATCATAAGGTTGCAGGCAATCCTAGAAATTATTACCAATAAAACATCAAGGGCACTAAATTTATTGGCAATACGAGCAACACAAATGAGGAATGCTATATATCAAAATAGGTGGACTTTAGATTACCTCTTAGCCTCGGAAAGAGGAGTATGTGGAAAATTTCATTTAACCGACTGTTGCCTGAAAATCAATGATAATGGCTGAGCTGTCATGGAAATCACAGCTAGAATGTGCAAGTTGGCCCATATTCCAGTTCAGATTTGGTCCAAGTGGTTCCTGGATTCCTTGTCTGGAGGATGGTTCTCAGACTTTGGAGGATTCAAAACCCTCATTAGTGGGTTCTTACTTATTCTAGGCATCTGCCTCATCCTCCCTTACCTTTTACCCCTGTTTATTAGGAGTATTCAGTCAACTACAGAGGCAATAGTGGCCCGACACACTACCGTGCAGTGGATGGCATTAACCAAATATCAGCCACTGCCAGTAAAAGAAGAAGCTCAGCTTTGTGAGGAGAGGGCAAATAGTGGTGCTTTCTATTAACACCTCTGTTACACAAAGCACCAAAGAGGGGAATGGAGCAAGAATGAAAAGAAATTAAAGAGTGTGTAAGCAGAAACTTACTTGTATGTAAGAAAACCCAGTTCCCCCTGAGAAGGAGAAAGACCTGGAATCCTTTAAAGACCAATTGCCTGTTTTTCTGTACCTGGTGAACTTTCTCTCTCCTCCCTTCCCAGGCATTGTGAAGACCCTGTTTCTCTAGCTGTGAAGCTGCAAGTTTGCTGGACAGATAAACTCAAGTCGCAAAATATTTTTTTTCCTTGAAAAGTAAGAAATAATGTCATGCATGTCTCAATTAAATAACTGTCTTTGTTTCTTGCTTCTGTAATATACTTCCCCCTGCACAAATCTTCCCCACCCACAAAATGCTTAAAAGGTAACTTAACTCTTTGTTCAGGACTCAATCCTTTGGATGTTAATCCAGCTGGTCCAGTGCACCTAAATAATTAATAAATATCCTCCTGAACCCCATCGGTCTCTCTGATTCCTTAAAAATCCCACTACAGTATTGGTTGTACTCCCATTTCATTTCTAATTGAGATTATTTGCATCATCTCTCTTTTTCTCCCAGTTAATCTTGCTAATGGTCTATCAATTTTATTTAAATTTTCAATGAATCAGCTTTTTGTTTCATTTATCTTATGTATTTTTTGTTTCAATTTCATTTAGTTCTGCTCTGATCTTTATTATTTCTTTTCTTCTGCTGGGTTTGAGTTTGGTTTGCTCTTATTTCTCTACTTCCTTGAGGTGTGATCTTATATTGTGTATGCTGTTTCAGACTTTTTGATGCAGACATTTAAAACTATGAACTTCTTTCTTAGTGCTGTTTTTGCTGTATCCCAAAGGTTTTCATAGGTTGTGTCAGTATTATCATTCAGCTCAAATAATTTTCTAGTTTCCATCTTTTTTTTTTTTTTTTTTTTGAGACGGAGTCTTGCTTCTGGTCGCCCGGGGCTGCGCAGTGCGGCCGGATCTCAGTCACTGCAAAGGTCCGCCCTTCCCAGGTTTTATGCCTTCTCCTGCTCAGCCTCCGAGTAGCTGCGGACTTACAGGCGCCCGCCACCTCGCCCCGGGCCTAGTTTTTTTTTTTTTTTTTTTTTTTTTGTATTTTTAAGTAGAGATGGGGCTTTTCACCGTGTTAGCCAGGATTTGCGTCTCGATCTCCTGACCTCGCTTTGATCGGGGCCCGTCTCGGCCTCCCAAAGTGCTGGGATTACAGGCTTGAGCCACCGCGCCCAGCCCTCTAGTTTCCATCTTGATTTCGTTGTTGACACAACGATCATTCAGGAGCAGGTTAATTTCCATGTATTTGCATAGCTTTGAGGGTTCCTTTGGGATAGGCCAATTCTTAATGGATACAACTTTACAATTCACTGTGTTTACTTCAAAATTTTAAAAAAATATTTACCTCTAAAGTGTCTTCCTTCAGTATTATTCTTTGGTTTAAGAATTAAAATAATGACAAATCTGTTGTAAAACTGCTATGAAAATCACATTATAACTTAAAAAGAAAGTACCTCCTTCCTGAAGCATAGATAATAAATATGACAATTATTTCTAAGCGTTCCGTAATTAAAGCCCAGTCTCAAAATGTGTTCTCTCTTCCTTTCATGTATGACTACAGCAAATATACTTTTCACAAAGTCTGTTTTTTCCTCAATATCATCTTCGAAATTCCTGCCTCTGTCATTTAATTCAGTATACTCTTTCTGTATTGTTTATGAATTCAAATGTATAAGAGATTATTTGTCTTCCATTAAGGAAAGCCCTTATTTAGTTTGTTACTTTTCATGCTATGGTCCAGTGAATGTAATTGGGCACATTTCCTTCAGAATGCAAATATGTTTCTGTTCAATACATATTTGTTTTATATATATATAATATATACACATATATACATACGTATATACACATATATACACACACATATATATATATGGTGTGACTGATGAAATATAATAAATCAAGCTGTATGCTTTTCACATATGAATTAAAGTGTCAAGTGTCCTGAAGACCAATATCCAAACAAATAGAGAAATCACTGTTTCCTCAAATTATGGCATTTTTGTCCCATGAAGATTCTGTAGGAGCTGTTTTGGTCTCCATGGCTGCACTTTCTCTGTCCTCACTGCTCTGATTTTAGGACTATTTGTTTGATATTGAGATACACCCATCATTGCAGCAGATAACCAAAATCTCAGTTATATCCTCCTCATTTCCTTAATGCTCTGCTTCTTCTGTTCCTTGACTTTTATTGGTCAGCCTTGTGTAGTCACCTGTATCCTCACATAAACATTCTTTGAAGTTATATTTTCTGTAGCTGTTTCTACTATTTTAGCAAAGACTTTATTATGGGTTGTGGCCCTCAAAGCTATCAAGCCAAAAACACATTTAAAATGTGGATGGTGGAGGGGCCAGCAATATGGCCAAATAGGAACAGCTCTGCTTTGCAGCTCCCGGCGAGATCCACGCAGAAAACGGGTGATTTCTGCATTTCCAACTGAACACGGTTCATCTCGTTGGGACTGGTTGGACAATGGGTGCAGCTTACAAAGGGTGAGCCAAAGCAGGGCAGGGTGTCGCCCCACCCGGGAAGCACAAAGGGTTGGGGGATTTCCCTTTCCTAGCCAAGGCAAGGGAAGCCGTGAGAGACTGTACAGGGAAAAATGGTACACTTCTGCCCAGATACCGCACTTTTCCCATGTTTTTCACAACCGGCAGATTAAGAGATTCCCTCCGGCGCCTGACTTAGTGGATCCCACACCCACAGAGCCCAGCAAGCTAAGATCCATTGGCTTGAAATCCTCACTGCTAGCGCAGCAGTCTGAGATCAACCTGGGATGTTCGAGATGGTGGGGAGGGGCGTCTGCCATTGCTGAGGCTTGAGTAGGCAGTTTTATGCTCACAGCGTAAACAAAGCTGCCAGGAAGTTTGAACTGGGCAGAGCCCACCACAGCTCAGCAAAGCCAACTGCCTCTCCAGATTCCACCTCTGTGGGCACGGCATTGCTGAACAAAAGGAAGCAACCCCAGTCAGGGACTTACAGATAAAACCCCCATCTCTGTGGGACAGAGCACCTGGGTCAGCTGTGGGCGCAGCGTCAGCAGACTTGACGTCCTGCCTGACAGGTCTGGAGAGCAGTGGTTCTCCCAGCACAGGGTTCGAGCTCTGATAACAGACAGACTGCCTCCTCAAGTGGGTCCCTGACCCCCATGTAGCCCGACTGAGGACACCTCCCAGTAGGGGCTGACAGACACTTCATACAGGAGAGCTCTGGCTGGGATCTGGTGGGTGCCCCTCTGGGTAGAAGCTTTCAGAGGAAGAATCAGGCAGCAATAGTTTCTGCTCTGCAGCCTCTGCTGGTGATACCCACGCAAACAGGGTCTGGAGTGGACCTCCAGCAAACTCCAGACTTGCAGCTGAGAGGCCTGACAGTTTGAAGGAAAACTAACAAACAGAAAGAAATAGCATGAACATCAACAAAAAGGAAATCCACACCAAAGCCCAGTCCGTAGGTCACCAACATCAAAGACCAAAGAGATATAAAAACCACAAAAATGGGAGAAACCAGTGCAGAAAGGCTGAAAATTCCAAAAACCAGAACGCCACTTCTCCTCCACAGGATGAAAACTCCTCACCAGCAAGGGAACAAAACTGGATGCAGAATGAGTTTGAAAAATTGACAGAAGTAGGCTTCAGAGGTGGGTAATAACAAACTCCTCTTCTAGGTGGACACCGTGGGATTGATCAAGGAAGCAACATGACCCACGGAGAACAGAGAAAGGGAAGACAGGATAGTTGCCCACCTGGGATTGGCACAGACCCAGGGAGGACCCCACGACGGGGAAATGGTGACTGAGTGAGAACCCCCAGGTACTCACACTTCTGCCACAGACCTTTGCAAGCCTGGACTCAGGAGATGCCCCTGATCCCCGCCACCGGGGCCTCCAGACCTGTCAGCAGTGGAAGTTATCTGAATTAACTGACGGCAAATGTGTACGAGTCTGCAGCAACCTCAATTCTTGCCTCCTCAGAAGAAAGAATTCACCTGAGGGGCATAAGGCAGAAAAAGAGACCAAGGCAAGTTTCAGAGGAGGAGTGGAGGTTTATTAAAAAGCTTTAGAGCCGGAAGGAAAGAAAAGAACATGCACTTGAAAGAGGGCCCAGCAGACATCTTGGAGGTCAAGTGCCCCGTTTGACCTTGAACCTAGGACTTTATATCTGGCCTACTTCTGGCATCTTGCACCTCTTTCCCTTGGTTCTTCCCTTAGGGTGAGGCACCTGCATGCGTGGTGCTCTGCGTGCGCTTGGGAGGCGAGCATGTGCAGTGTGTGTACTGGAGTTGTACGCATGCTCACCTGAGGCTTTCTGCCCTTTTCCATTGGAATGCACCCAGAAGGTGGTACTCTGCCATTTTGCCTCTGAATGCACATGCTTGAGCTGACTTTCCTAATTCCTGAGATCTTATTGGAAGCTGCCAATTACCAATTTCAAGTGTTTTTAATCTATTGGGAAACTGTCTTTCCCTGGTGCCGGCTGCGACCAATTATCATTTAGAGAGGCAGTGTGACAACAGCCAGACCTGACTGTTGCCTGACATTCCTGGTGGGTGGGGGGAACCCCCTCCTACCCTGCTCATGCCTGACTAGCTACCTACTATAACACACTGACAGAGAGAGCTATGTGGAATCTGGGCAGAGCTGTCACTCAGTCATGCACAGAGTCCCGGGGGCCTCGGACCCCTGGGCACCCTGCCACAAACAACTGTAGCTCCGGCAATGGGGGAGGCCAGGTTCCCTTACACGCCCCAGGGAGAGGGGATAAATCAGGCTCTGGAGGGAGTGAAGAGATTAGGGACTAATGCGGGCCCCCAGAACAGCACAGCTTCCTTGTGGAAAACTGGCCTGTTTTGTGATGCCCTGGCCTGGCTCCTCCTCACTAGGCAGGAATTCCTGACCTGGGACTCCAGCCGCCCAACTCCTGCCTGGCCTTTCAGGCTGGTAGCAGCTCCACACATCCCTATGATGGAGCTTCCAGAGGTAGCAGGCACCCCCCACCACTTCCATCCTGGTTTTGCTGCTCTGCAGCCCCCACCCTGGCTGTCATCAGGTTTGGGAGTGAGTGAAGAGATTAAAGTCTAAGCCGCCAGCACAGCATAGCTGCCTGACAGAAAAGCAGCCAGAATATTTTCCATGTGGGTTCTTGCCCCTGTTACTCCTTACTGGGTAGGGCCTCCCATTCTGGGCCCACAGCTCTGCATTTCTCTGGGGAGGAAATCCCAGAGACAAACCACAGGTTTTCTACCATTGCTGTGGAAGCAGTACCACCCTTACTGCCCTTGGGCTGGGAAAGGAACAGAGGGCCTGGCTACTTCGCTGGCACCTAGAGCACTCTGCAGCCACCATATGGAGAGGAGCCCAGTCTCTCTTTCTCTTTTTTTTTTTTGAGACAGGATCTCCCTCTGTCACCTAGGTTTGAGTGCAGTGGCGTGATCTCGGCTCACTGCAACCTCCACCTCCTGGGTTCAAGCGATTCTCCTACCTCACCCTCCTTAGTAGCTGAGATTACAGGCACCTGGCACCACGTCCTGCTAATTTTTATATTTTTAGTAGAGATGGGGTTTCACCATGTTGGCCAGGCTGCTCTCGAACTCCTGACCTCAGGTGATCCACCCGTCTCGGTCTCCCAAAGTGCTGGGATTACAGGCATGAGCCACCGCACCTGGCCCCAGTCTCTCTTTCTTGTGAGCCTCCATTCCCTACTCTTCACCAGGCAGGGCCCCTGGCTCTGGATGGCAGGGCAGCTGCCCTAGCCCATGCTGAGTGCTCCCACCAGTACTCACTCTGTGTTTCCCTGGGGTACAGCTCCGAGAGGCAACCGACAGCCCCTGTGCCATAGCTGCTGTAGTGGTTCTGCTCTTGTGCCCTGGGATCAGGGAGGGAACAAAGAGCCCGAGGGCTTTACTCACCTCCAGCACCACAGTCACCACATGGAGAGGAGCCCAATCTCTCTTCCCTGTGAGCCCCCAATCCCCTACTCTTCACCAGGTAGGGCCCCCAGCTGGGCACCACAACCAACCTAAGGAGAAGAGGCAAAGCAAGTCTTCCCCGTTACAAGAAATAACCAAAATCAGAGCTAAACTGAATAAAATTGAGATGCAAAACAACTATACAAAAGATCAACAAAACCAAAACTTGGCTCTTTGAAAAGATAAATAACATAGACCACTAGCTAACTAATAAGAAAATAAAAAGAGAGAAGATCCAAATAAACACAATCAGAATTGATGACAGAGATATCACCAATGACCCCACAAAAATACAAAAACCCTGAAACTATTATGAACACTTCTATACACACAAACTAGAAAACCTATGAGAAATGTATAAATTTCTGGAAACACATAACCTCCCAAGACTGAACCAGAAAGAAATTGAAACCTTGAACAGACTAACAATTAGTTCTGAATTTGAATCAGTACTAAGAAGTCTACCAACCAGAAAAAGCTCGGGACCAGATGGAGTCACAGCTGAATTCTATCAGATGTATAAAAAAGAGCTGGTATCATTCCTGCTGAAACTATTCCAAAAAATTGAGGAGGAGGGACTCTCCCTAACTCATTTTATGAGGCCAGCATCATCCTGATTACAAAACCAGGCAATGACACAACAAAAGAAAATGTCAGGGCAGTATTCCTGATGAACATAGATTCAAAAATCCTCAACAAAATACTAGCAAACTGAATCCAGCAGCACATCAAAAAGCGAATCCACTATGATCAAGAGGGCTTTGTCCCTAGGATGCAGGGTTGGTTCAACATATGCAAATCAATAAATGTGATTCACTACATAAACAGAACTAAAAACAAAAACCACAGGATTATCTCAGTAGATGTAGAAAGCATTTTTGATAAAATTCAACATTCCTTCATATTAACACCCATCAACAAATTATGCACTGAAGGAACATATCACAAAATAATAAGAGCCATCTATGACAAACCCACAGACAACATACTGAACAGGCAAACCTGGAAGCATTCTCTTTAAAAACCAGAACAAGACAAGGATGCCCTCTCTCATCACTTGTACTCAACACAGTACTGGAAGATCTATTCAGAGCACTCAGGCAAGAGAAAGAAATAAATTGTCCAAATAAGAAAGGAAGTCAAAAATACCTCTGTTTGCAAATGATATGATTTTATACTTAGAAAACCTCATACTCTCTGCCAAATATCTCCTAGATATTATAAACGACTTCAACAAAGTTTCAGGATACAAAATCAGTGTCCAAAAATCAGAATCGGTAGCATTTCTATACACCAATAACATTTAGGCTGAGTGCCAATCAGGAATGCAGTCCCATTCACAGTAGACACACACACACACACACACACACACACACACACACACACGCCCCTAGGAATACAGCTAAGCATGGAGTTGAAAGATCTCTTCAATGATAATCACAAAACACTGTTCAAAGAAATTAGAGATGACACAAACAAATGGAAAAATATTCTATGCTCATAGACAGGAAGAATCAGTGTTGTTGAAATGACCATACTGCCCAACAGAATCTACAGATTCAATGCTATTTTTATTAAACTACCAGTGACACTCCTCACAGAATTAGAAGAAAACTATTTTAAAATCATATGGAACTTAAAAAGACCTCAAATAGTCAAGGAATCCTAAGCAAAAGCGACAAAGCTAAAGGATCGCATTACCCGACTTTAGACTGTACTACCAGGCTGCAGTAACCCAAACAGCATGGTACTGGTACAAACACAGAGACTTAGAACAATGGAACAGAACAGAGGGCCTAGAAATAAAGCCACACATTCACAGTCATCTGATCTTCAACAAAGTCTACAAAAAGAAATAGGGAAATGACTCCCTACTCAATAAAGGTGCTGGGATAACTGGCTAGCCACGTGCAGAAGATGGAAGCTGGACCCCTTTGTTACACCATATATAAAATCATCTCAAGATGGAATAAATACTTACGTGTAAAGCCTAGAACTGTAAAAACCATTGAAGAAAAGCTAGGAAATATCATTCTGGATATACATTCTAGTAAAGATTTCATGATGAAGATGCCAAAAGCAATTGCAACACAAACAAAAATTGACAAATGGGACCTAATTAAACTATGGAGCTTCCGCACAGCAAATGAAACTCTCAAAAGAGTAAACAGACAAACCTACATAATGGGAAAAAAATATTTGCATACTATGCATCTAAAAAAGTTCTAATATCCAGAATCTATAAGGAACGTAAATTTACAAGCAAGAAAACAACCACCACCACCACAAAACAAAATAAAAAGAGGTCCAGGAGGTCAGGCGTGGTGGTTCACACCTGTAATCCCAGCACTTTGGAAGGCAGAGGCAGGCAGGTGGCTTGAGGTCAGAAGTTGAGACCAACCTGGCCAACATGGTGAAACCTCAAAACCTCATCTCTACTAAAAATACAAAAATTAGCCGGGTATGGTGGCACGTGCCTACGGTCCCAGCTACTTCAGAGTCTGAGGCATGGAGAATTGCTTGAACCCGAGGTTGCAGTGAGCTGAAATCACACCACTGCATTCCAGCCTGGGTGACGGAGAGAGACTCTGTCTCAAAAAAATAATAATAAAAAACTTTTAAAAAGAGTGCAAAGGACATGAGAAGATACTTTTCAAAAAAAAGACATTCGAGCTGCCAAGAAGCATACACAGAAATGCTCAACATCACCAGTCCTTAGAGAAATGAAAATCAAAACCACAATGAGACACCATCTCACACCACTCAGTAGAAAGCAGTTTGATGACTTGCGAAAGAACTTAGAATTACCATCCTACTCAGCAATCCCATGATTGGGTGTATACTCAAAATATATACATTTTTCTGCCATAAAGGAAATATCATGCACATGTGTGTTCATTGCAGCGCTATTCACAAGAGCAAAGACATTGAATCAACCTAAATGCCCACCAATGGTAGACTGTATAAACAAAATGTGGTGCATATATACCATGGAATACTGTGCAGCCATGAAAAGGTATGAGATAATGTACTTTGCAGCAACATGGATGGAACTGGAGAATATTTTCCTAAGTGAACTAATGCAGCAACAGAAAACCAAACACTGCATGTCCTTACAAGTGGAAGCTAAACATGAAGTACACATGGACACGAAGAAGGAAATCATAGATACTGGGGCCTACTTGAGGGTGGAGGGTGGGAGGAGGGTGAGGATCAAAAAACTACCTATTGAGTACTATGCTTATTACTCTTGATGACAAAATAATATGTACGCCAAACCGCTGCAACACAAAATTTTTCTGTATAACTTGCATATGTACCCTTGAGCCTAAAATAAAATTTAAAATAATCAGAAAAACAATACATATTTTAAAATTTATTTATTTATTTTATCGTTAATTCTTTTAAAATTTTATTTATTTTTTAAATTTTACTTTAGGTTCGGGGGTACGTGCACAGGTTTGTTTTATTGGTAAATTGTATGTCATGGGGGGTTGGTGTGCAGATTATTTCATCACTCAGGTAATAAGCATAGTACACAATACATAGTTTTTTAATCCTCACCCTCTTCCCACCCTCCACCTTCAAGTAGATCTGCTGTCTTTTGTCCCTTTTTTTGTGTCTGTATGTGTTCAATGTTTAGTTTCCAATTAAAAGTGAGAATATGCGGTATTTTGTTTTCAGTTCCTGTGTTACTTAACTTAGGGGATAATGGCCCCCAGCTCTATCTATGTTGCTGCAGAGAACATTATCTCATTCTTTTTCATGGCTGTGTAGTATTCCGTGGTGTACATATATCTTATTTCCTTTATTAAGTCTACTGTTGATGGGCATTTAGGTTGATTCCATGTCTTTGCTATTGTGAAGACTGCTGCAATGAATATATATGTGCATGTGTCTTTATGGCACAAGGATTTATATTCCTTTGGCTATATACCAAATCATGGGATTGCTGGGGTTGCTAAATAGTAATTCTGCTTTGAGAAATCCCCAAACTGCTTTCCACTGTGGCTGAATTAATTTATATTCCCAGCAGTGGTGTATAAGCATTCCCTTTTCTCTGCAACCTCACCAGCATCTGTTATTTGACTGTTTAATATTAGCCATTACAACTGGTGTGAGATATCCACTGGGGTCTTGATTTACCTTCCTGTAAGGATTGGTGATGGTGAGCATATTTTCATATACTTGTTGGCCACATGTATATCTTCTTTTGAGAAGTACCTGTTCATGTCCTTTGCTTGCTTCTTAATGGGGTTGTTTGTTGCTTGTTAATTTGTTTAAGTTCCTTATAGATTCTGGATTTTAGACATTTGATGAATGCATAGTGTGCAAATATTTTCTCCCATTCTGTAGGTTGTCTGTTTAATCTGTTAATAGTTTCTTTTGCTGTGCAGAAGCTCTATAGTTTAATTAGGTCCCATCTGTCAATTTTGTTTTGTTGCAATAGTTTTGGCATCTTCATCATAAAACCTTTGTCAGGGCTTAAGTCCAGAATGGTATTCCCTAGGTTAGGTTTTTTGTAATTCTCTGAAGAATGTCATTGGTAGCTTGGCTTGATAGAAATAGCATTGAATCTGTAAATTACTTTGGGCAGTATGGCCATCTTAACAATATTGATTCTTTCTATCCATGAGCATGGAATGTTTTTCCATTTGTTTGTTTGTGTCATCTCTGATTTCTCTGAGCAGTGTTTTGTGCTTCTCATTGTAGAAATCTTTCAATTCCCCGGTTAGCCGTATTCCTAGGTATGTTATTCTTTTTGTGGCTATGACAGATAAGATTTCATTTTTGATTTGGTTCTTAGCTTGGATGTAGTGTAGAAATGCTACTGATTTTTGTACGTTGATTTTATTTCCTAAGACTTGGCTGAAGTTGTTTATAAGATCTAGGTGCTATTTGGCAGAGACTATGAGGTTTTCTAAGTATAAAATTATATCATCGCAAACAGAGATATTTTGACTTCCTTTCTTCTTATTTGGACACTTTATTTCTTTCTCTTGCTTGAGTGCTCTGAGTAGGACTTCCAGTACTATGTTGAATAGGATTGATAAGAGAGGGCATCCTGGTCTTGTTTTACAAACAGAGATATTTTGACTTCCTTTCTGCCCATTTGGTTGTCTTTTATTTCTTTCTGTTACCTGATTGCTCTGGGTAGGACTTCCAGCACTATGATGAATAGGAGTGGTGAGAGATGGCATCCTTGTCTTGTTCTGGATTTCAAGAGGAATACTTCTAGCTTTGCAGGTTCAGTAGGATATTGTCTATGGGTTTCTCATAGGTGGCTCTTATTACTTTGAAGTATGTTCCTTTGGTGCCTAGTTTGTTGAGAGTTTTTAACATGCGGTGTTGAATTTTATCAAAGGCCTTTTCTGCGTAAATTGAGATGATCATATGGTTTTTTTGTGGGGAGGGGAGTTGTCTATATGGTGAATCACATTTATTGATTTGCATATGTTGAGCCAACCTTGCATCCCAGGGATAAAACCTATTTGATCACGGTGATTTCACTTCTGAGGTGCTGCTGGGTGAGTTTGCTAGCATTTTTTTTTTACTGTTTTTTTTTTTTTT
>NW_016811596.1:3382699-3435572 GCF_001698545.2 Rhinopithecus bieti | reverse complement strand
TTTTTTTTTTGTTTTTTTTTTTTTTTTTTTTTTTTTTTTTTTTTTTTTTTTTTTTTTTTTTTTTTTTTTTGAGACAGATCCAGACTCTGTTTCCCAGGCTGGAATGCAGTGGTGCAATTTTGGCATGTTGCACCACCCCAGCTAATTTTGTATTTTAGTAGAGACAGGGTTTCTCCATGTTGGTCAGGCTGGTCTCGAACTCACAACCTCAGCTGATCCGCCTGCCTCAGCCTCCCAAAGTGCTGGGATTACAGGCATGAACCACTGCACCCGGCCAACATCCCACTTTCAATAATGAACAGAATAAATAGGCAGAAGGTCAACAACAACAACAACAAAAAATTAGAGACTTGCACAATTTATAAACTAACTAAACTGTATGGACATCTATGGAACACTCTACTCAACAGCAGAAAAATACAATTTTTCTCAATGGCACATGGAACTTTCTCCAGGATAGAGAATGTGCATGGCAATAAAACAAATCCCACAAATCTAAAATGATTCAAATCATGCAAAGCATGTTTTCTGATCAAAATTGAATTAAAATAAAAACCAATAACAAAAGAAAATGTGAGATATTCACAAATGTGGAGAAGAAACAACACATTGTCAGATAACCAATGGGTCAAAGAAGAAATTACAAGAAAAATTAGAAAACATCCTATAAATATGTTATGACTGGATATATATCCTAAGGACATGAAATCACAATGTTGAAGAGATATTTACACTCCCATGTTTATTACATTATTCGGAATAGCCAAGATATGGAATCAACCTAAGTGCCCATCAATGGATGAATGAATAAAGAAAACGTGGTGTATATACAAAACAAAATACTACTCAGTCTTAAGAAAAGAAGGAAATCCTGTCGTTTGTGACAACATGAATGAACCTGGACACATTATGCTAAGTGAAATAAGCCAAATATAGAAAGACAAATACTGCATAATCTCACTTATATGTGGAATTCAAAAAAATCTAATGCATAGAAAAACAGGTAAAATAGTGGCTATAAGAAGCTGGGTGATGGAGGAATTGGGAAGATGTTGGTCAAAGACACAAAATTTCAGTAAGACAGAAGAAATAAGAGATCTATTATAGATCATGGTGACTATAGTTAACAATATACTATATTCTTTAAAAGCTCTAAAAGAGTAGATTTCAAGTGTTCTTACCATATATACAAAAAGATAAATATGTGAGGTAATATATATACTTTAATTAGCTTAATTTAGCCATTCCACAGTGTATACATATTTCAAACCATCATGTTGTATACCATAAATGTATATGAATTTTATATGCCAATGAAACACACAAAACAGATGGAGACCAGCATTAAATAAAATGTTACCAAAAGAAAAAAAATACTTTTGAGATGAAGAAAACAAAAACACAATGTACCCAAACTTACAAGATGCAGTTTAAAGCAATGTTATAGTAAAATTTATAGCTGTAAAGCCTATATTAAAAAGATCGTAAATCAATAATCTCCCTCCTTAAGAAACTGAAAAAAAGGAGCAAATTAAATGCAAAGCAAGCTGAAGGAAGGAGATAACAAAAATGAGAATGGGAATGAATGAAATAAGAATAGAAATCAGCAGAGAAAACAACAAAACCCAAAGCTATTTCTTTGAAAAGATTTTAAAATTTAGAAACATTTAGTAAATGAGAGACAAAGAAAGAACATCACTATTAATCATTCAGAAATAGAAATAATTACAACAGAATTCTATGAACAACTCTATGCAAAAAGTTAGATAATAGAATAAATGGATAAGTCTTATAAAGACAAATTGCCAAAACTCACTCAAGAAGAAATAGAAAATCAAAATGCACCTATAAAACGTTTTTTAAAATTGCATGAGTAATTTAAAAACTTTACACACACTTGACTGCTTCAATAGATGCATAAAAGGCATTTGAAAAAATCCAATAGCCTTTATGATAAAAAAAAAATTTTGTTGTTGTAACAGAGAATTTTCTCAACGCAATAAAGGGTATCTGCAAAACACCACAACTAACATCCTCCTTAATGGTGAGAGACTGAATATTTTTCCAACATCAAGAATGAGACAAGGATATCTGTTCCTGCCACTTTTATTCAACATTGTACTGGAGATTTTAGCCAGAAAATTTGGCAAGAAAATGAAATAACAAGCATCTACATTGGAAAAGAAGCAGCAAAATTATCTCTATTTGCATATGATACAATTTTATATACAGAAAATTCTAAGGAATCTGTTTAAAAAGCTATTACTACTAATCAAGGAGTTTAACAAGGTTGAAGATTAAAAGATTAATACACAAAAAGGTCAATTGTATTTCAACAAATTAACAATGAAAAGTCTAAAATAAAATTAGAAAACAGTTTCAATTATAATAGTATTAAAAAGAATAAAACACAATACCGTTAATACAAGAAGTGCAAGATATATACACTAAAGAATTCAAAACTATGTTCAAATAAATTAAAGAATAACTAAATTTAAAGACATTCTATATTTATGGATTGGAAGATTTAATATTGTAAAGTTTCCAATACTCCCCCAAATTGATTTTCAGATTTCGTACATTTCCTAAAAGATATCTAGCTACCTTTTAAATTTTTCCGGAAACTTAAAAGCCAACTCTAAAATTCATGTGGAAATTCAAGGTACCCAGAATAGCCAAAACAATCTTGTAAAAGAATAAATTCAATGAGTTACACTTCAAGACTGCAGAACTTGTCATAAAACTACAGTAAACAACATAATATAGCACTGGCATGAAGATAGACATATATGTCGATGGAATTGAATTCAGAATCAAGAAATAAACCCTTGTATTTATGGTCAATTGATTTTTTCACAAATATACGAAGAAAATTCAATGTAGAAAAAATAGCCTTTTCAACAACTGGTGGTAAGGCAGTGTAAAATAATGAAGTTGAACTCCTAGTACACACCATAAACAGAAAGGATCATAGACCTAAATGTAAGAAGAGCTAAATTACAAAACTCTTCTGAAAAACGCAGAAGAGAAACAGGAGAGTGACCAAGATGGCAATGTAGGAGATACCAGCCTTCATCTCCCCACCAAAAACAAACAAATACAGCCATCCACAAACAAGGCTAAAGAAAGAATCTGCAGCAACACAGCAGAACAAGAACCACCACAAATGGAGAACATCCACATAGAGAGGTTGACTGGGGAGATCAGCACACCTGAGATGCCAGGAGACAGCTGGGAACAAAGAAGAAAAGCAGAGGCCATTGCCATCAACCACACAGAAGGAACCACCATGGTCCCCAGCAGCCTGCTCCACAGAGGACACCGACATCTTTTGTCACTGAAGTAACTAACAGCCATTCCTGCTGGGGAGCAGGAGTGAGTGAGATGTGGCTGCAACCCCTACCCCCACCCCCAACCCCAACTTAAGAAATAGCCATTGCTATGTTCCTTCAGTACTGGAGCTGGCACTTCTCCCAACCCCACATGGGCTTTGACCCTGAGCTGCTGCAGTCCCACAAGTGCCCACACTCCAAACCCAGCTCTGTGACTACCTGATTTCAAAATCTAGTACAAAGCTATAGTAATTAAAACAGCATGCTCCTGACATAAAGAACAGACACATTGACCAATTAAGTAGAATAAAAAGCCCAGAAATAAATCCACACATGTACAGTCAATTGATTTTCCACAAAGATGCCAAAAACACACTATGGGGAAAAGACAGTTTCTTCAATAAATGGTGCTGAAAAACCTGGACATCCTTATGCAGAAGAATGAAATTAGACCCTCACCTTACACTATGTATAAAACTCAACTAAAAAAGATTAAAGATCTCAACATAAGACATAAAGATGTAAAGCTACTAGAAGAAAACAGAAAAAGCTCCATGACACTGTTCCGAAGAGAGCCCCAAAAGCATATACAACAAAAGCAAAAATATCGCCCCAAAAGCACATCCAACAAAAGTAACAATATTCAAGAGGGCTACATTAAACTGAAAAGCTTCGCACAGCAAAGAAAGCAATCAACAGAGGCCGGGCACGGTGGCTCACACCTGTAATCCCAGCACTTTGGGAGGCCAAGGTGGATGGATCACCTGAGGTTGGGAGTTCGAGACCAGCCTGAGTAACATGGAGAAACCCCGTCTCTAGTAAAAATACAAAAAATTAGCCGAGCCTGTTGGTGCATGCCTGTAATCCCAGCTACTCAGGAGGCCGAGGCAGGAGAATTGCTTGAACCCGGGAGGTGGAGTTTGTGGCGAGCCAAGATGGCACCATTGCACTCCAGCCTAGGCAACAAGAGTGAAACTCCGTCTCAAAAAAGAAAGAGAGAGAGACAGAGAGAGAGAGAGAGAGAGAGAGAGAGAGAAAGAAAGAAAACAATAAACAGAGTAAAGAGACAACCTATGAAATGGGAGAAAATTTTGCAAATCATACATCTGTTAAGGGGCTAATGTCCAATATATATAAGGAACTCAAACAACGCAAAGGTTAAAAAAAAAAAAAAGCTGATAAAAACATGGACAAGAGACATTTCTCAAAAGACGTACAAATGGTCAGCAGGTTTATTTGAGAGGAAAAAAAAAAGGGCTCAGTATAACTAATCATCACGGAAAGGCAAATTAAAACCATAATCATGAGTTTTAATTTGACATTAATGAGACATTATCTTACACCTGTGTTAGGCTGGCTAATACAAAATAAAACTATTGCTAAGGGTGTGGAGAAAGAGAACTCTTGTACACTGTTGGTGAGAATGCAAATTAGCACAACCATTATAAAAAATAGTAAGGAGGTTCCTCAACAAGTTACAAATCAAAACTGCCACAAGATCCAGCAATCCCACTACTAGATATATATTCCAAAGGATATGAAATCAAATCAGAATCTCTCTTCAGATATCTACACTTCTAGTTATGGAATCAACCTAAGTGCCCATCATTGGATGAATGGATTAAAAAATATGGCATATTTACACAATGGAATACTATTTAGCTTTAAAAGAAAGAAGGAAATCCTGTCATTTGTGAAAACATGAATGAACCTGAAGGACATTATGCTAAGTGAAATAAACCAGGCACAAAAAGACAAATACTCCATGATCTCACTTGTATGTGGAATCTGTAAACATCTGACACATAGAAACAGAGATTAGAACAGCGGTTATCAGAAGCTGGGAGGTGAGGACATGGAGGAGATAATGGCCAAAGGACACAAAATTTTAGTTAGAAAAAAGAAGTAAGTTCAAGAGATCTACTGTATATTGTAGTGGCTAGTTAATAACAATATACTGAATTCCTGAAAATTGCCAAATGGGTAGATAAGTGTTCTTGCCATAGAAATGATAAATATGTGAGATAATGCATGTTATTTAGCTCAACTTAGCCATTCCACAATCTATACATATTTCAAAATATTCTGTTGTACATCATAAACATTTAGGTTTTGTTTATCAATCAAAAATTAAGAAAACATAGAAATTAAGTATTCATGACTTGTGTTAGTGTTTTCTTAGACACAAAACCAAAAGTCCAACCAAGTAAAAATAACCAAAACAGGTAAGTTATACTATATCAAAGTGAAAACTGATTATGATGCAATAAAGTGAAAAGACAGCCCACAGAATGGGAGAAAATATTTACACAACACATGTGATAAGGGATTTATACCCAGAATATATAAGAACTCATTCAATTCAATAGTAAAAGATGAATAACCCAATTAAAAATTAGATTTGAACTGACATTTCAACAAAGAAACAATACAAATAGATAACAAGCACAAGAAATGGTGCCCAACATCGTTAGTCATAGGGAAAAGCTAATCAAAACAATTGAAAACCACTTCACACCCATTTATCGGCTATAATAAAAAGACACTAACATAATAAAATACTAATATACAGATACTAATATAATAAAAAAAGACAGATACTTGAAGATGTGGAGAAATTGGAACCCAAACACATTGCTGGTGGGAATGTAAAATGGTGCAGTCGCTTTGGAAAACAGTTTGGCAATTATTCAAAATATTTCAAATAGAATTAATATATTATCTAGCAATTCAAGTCCTACATGCATAGCCAAGAAGAATAAAATCATATATCCACACCAAAACATATGCATGAGTGCATTATTATTATTCATAATAACCAAAAGTTGAAACAACCAAAATGTACATCTGATGAATGTTTAAATAAAATGTGGTAGATCTATACTATGGAATATTATTTGACAATAAAAAGAAATAAAGTATTGTACATGCTACAATGTGGGTGACCCTTGAAAATAGCATGCTAAGTGAAAAAAGACAGAAAAGCTCACATATGATCCCATATGTGTGAAATATTCAGAATAAACAAATTCATACAGCCAGAAAGTAGATTAGTAGCTTTTGAGGGCTTAGGTAGGCGGATGGGGTGGATGGATAGAGGAAGATTATGAATTGACTGATAATGGGTACGTGGTTTCTTTTGAGGGGAGCAAAATGTTCTAAAATTGGTTTGCGCTATGATTATACAACTCAACCCTTTAGAAAAAAAACATGGATTCTATACTTTAAATTGGTAAATTGTATGGTCTATGAATTACACCTCAATAGAACTATTAAAAATCAAACCTATTTCTACACACTGGCAACAAATAAGTAGAAAATAACATTTAATTAATGACATCATTTACACTGGCGTCAAAAAGGTAAAATACATAGAAAAAATATAAGAAGTATTTGCAAGACTTCCTCACACAAAACAATTTATTATTGAAACAGATTTAAGAACACTGAAATAGAGGAATATACATGCTTACTGATCAAAATACTCAGTATATTAAAGATACCAATTTTCTACAAATTCATTTGTAAATTCAAAATATTCTCATTTAAAGTTTCTGGAAAATTGTGTGTGTGTGTCTGTCTGTGTATGTATTTGACAATGTTATTCCAATATATATATGTAAATGCAAATGGTGAAAAATAGACAAGTTAATCTTTATGGATAAGAGCAAAGTGGGACATTTATAATATTAGATATTAAGACCTATTATAAAATGACAGTATTTTAGACAGTCTAGTATTAATATAAATATAGATAAGTAAAGCAATAGATGATTATAGAATCCAGTAAAAGACTCACATATTTAATGGATTTATGAGAAAAGTGATACTGCCATACAGAGAGGAAAGAATAAACTTTCCAATATATGATCATTTCGATATCCATATAAAAAAATGAATTATTGGCCGGGTGTGGTGGCTTATGCCTGTAATCCCAGCACTTTGGGAGGCTGAGGTGGACAGATCACGAGGTCAGGATTTCGAGACCAGCCTGACCAACATGGAGAAACCCTGTCTCTACTAAAAATACAAAAATTAGCCAGGCATGGTGGCACACACCTGTAATCCCAGCTACTCAGAAGGCTGAGGCAGGAGAATCGCTTGAACTCAGGAGGTGGAGGTTGCAGTGAGCCAAGATTGCACCATTGCACTCCAGCCTGGGTGACACAGCAAGACTCTGTCTAAAAAAAAAAAAAGAAAAGAAAAAAAAGAAAATTCTTGTGCCTACCCTACACCTATACAAAATCAAATTCAGATGTATAATAGGCTTAAAATGGAAAAGGAAAACAATAAAGTTTTAGATGAAAAAATTAGATTACACTTTCATAAACTTGATGTACAAAAAAGTTTTTTAAAAAACATACACAAAATCACCTACACAAAGAATGATTTTAATTCATTGGACTTCACTAAAATTTATGACTTCTATTAATCAAAAGATACCATTAAAAGTGTGAAAAAAACAACAAAATGGAAGAAGATTGTGCAAAACATATATTCAACAAAGAACTCATATTTACAATATATCAGTAACTGTTGAAATCAGTAAGACAACCTAGTTAAAAACTATTGGCAAAAGATCTGAACAGGCATTTTACAAAAGAAAATATTTCTGTGGCCAATAAATAAATAAAATGTGCTCAACTTTATTAGACATCAAAAACATGTAATTTAAAACTACAACATAATACCCATATCTACCCACAAAAATGGCAATATATAAATAAACAAAAAGTAAACACTACCAACTGTTGGAGAGAATGTGGAATGACTCAATTTTGTATTTGATGGTGGTACAGTCATTTTGGAAAGATCTTCGGTCCTGAACACCAGAATACCTTTTGACAGTTTTCTACATACAAATGCAATGGGAAAGCATACAGATGTTCACCTAACATGGATAAGAATGTCCATAGCAGCATTGCTTGTAATAGTCCAAACTGAAAACAGCCTAAATGTCCATCAAAAGTAGCAGATTTACAAGTGGAATACTATACAGTAATTAAAATGAGTGAACTCCAACTACAGAGAGCACCACGAAGTGAATATCACAATCACGTTAAGCAAAAGGAAGTAGACACAAAATACTATTTTGCAAGCATGATTACAAGTATATAAATTTCAGAAACTGACAAAATCCACCTATGGTGTAGAAAGTCAGGATAATGGTCACCCTTGGGAGGCAGGGGTACCTGAGGGCACAAGAGAGGCTTCCATAGTGATGGCACCTCTGTTCTTACCTGCATGTTGGTTGTGCAGGTATATTAATTTCATGAAAATTCATCATCTGTACACTTGTGACAAACTTTTTGCGTATGTATTGAAAATGAAATAAAAATTTTACCTACAAAACAGTGTTTACACTCTTCAGTTGGGAGAACCACTCAGAACACAGTTTACCTCAAACTTATGTGTTATTTATTATTATCATTATTATTAAGCTTACCTTTGTACACTTGTGTATTGTTTCACTTGTGACACACTGGTGTGCATTACTTCGGTAGCTTTTTAAAAATCCAATAAGTTTAAAAATGATGTTTAAGCTTTTAGATTGATTTCTTAAACAGAAATTTTATCTTTGTCACAAATACAACTTTTTGAGAGAGAGAGAAAGAGAACAATATTTCAATGTCACCTTAATTTCTAACTTAATAGTGTTACATATTTGGTAATGTCTTAAAATCCAGAGAATCTAAACCTTAGTTCCCTCACCTTTAAGACAGGATTAATAATAATCTATTACTTATTGGGATGTTATGGGATTAAATGAAGTAGTTTGTATAAGGACTTAATATATTTATTAGTATGAATGTTGAGACCAATATCAGTGTCTTATCTTTTTATGAGATGTTTAACTTTCTAAGTTCTTTTATAAATCTTTTCCCATTCAATGCTTGTGCCATTCCTATGAGGTGGAAATTATATATATGTTATAAATATGGAAATTGAATTATGTTTATTGAGAACGCTCAACTGGATATTGACAGAAAGTTTAACAAGAGTCTTAATGTCTAGGCTGCTTAGTCAGCACACCGCTGTCACCTCGCTTGACATACTCAGAAGTCAGATTTGAATACAAAGACTTAGCTTTACAACAGTTCTTTGTTTTTCCATTTCCCCTTTGTTGTGGCAATTAACAAAAATTAAAAAGAGTTTTATAAAAAAACTCTTTTATAGCAGAATTTTTTTCCAGAACCTTATCACATTCTAAAATTTAAAAATACAGTTTAATTTCACTGGGTGTGAGAACAGTATTCTCAAATCCCCATAATAGGATTCATCCCTCCTTTGTCCACAAATTTTTTTTTTTTTCCAAAGACTCTGGACAAATTGTAAAGTAGGTAAACGCTTTCCTTCTTCCTCCTTTCAGTCCCTCTTATTTACTTTTTTGAGATGCCTAGTTTCTTTGTGATGTCCTGACTTCTTTTATCATGGAAATGATCACCATTGTACCTTTCCCAAACACACTTGCTTCATGAGAGTTCATTTTCTGACAGTGAACTTGTAGCCCTTTGGACTCTGAGAAAGCATGAATGTCTGCTGGAATTTCTGTTTTGAAGGACTGGGAAAAAATGGACTATCTCATTTATCCGTTTTGTTTTTTTCCAAAGAGAAAGAGAATTGGTATTTTTATCAATTTGTGCTTCCAGAATGGTTCAACTGAAATAGTATCTGAAAATATTTTCTGTTTGAAATAAATTTACCAGTCAGTAAAGATGAATAGTGTAGTCTAAAAGTATTTGCCTAGTTTTGTTTTGGTTTTGTCTTCTACCGGATTGACCCTATTTTTGACTGAATTTACAAAATGAACCCATGGCTTTGGCTTGGGGAGTCAAAGTTTTTAGCCTTTAACTTTTACTTTGTGACCTTTTGACTTTATTCAGCATCAACCTCCAGGCAGCAATTTGAAACTTCCGGCATCGCCCAGACAAGACTTGCCCGCTTGGAAGAAGAGGCAGGAATTCCCACTCACAACTCTCCCCGGGCCTCCCACTTGCCCGAGGCAGCTGCCTCCCTCTAGGGGTCTGGTGTATTCCAAACATATTTGTCATCCACTGTCTCCATTCTAATTGTGGGCAGGTGCAGAGCCTCAGGACAGTAACTTCTTAAAGACTATAATTTTTGTCTGAAGTTGAAGGGAGGGAAAAAAAAAAAAAAGAGAGTAAAGTTAATGAAGTAATTAATAGTTTTCATCAATAACAGTGGAAATCACAGACCCCATAGGAAGCAAGACTCTTGCATCCGTTTTCAGTAGTGCTATAAATTCTCAGAGGAGGCCTATTCCTAGGTACAATTATGAAATTGCTGAAGTGTGCTTTAGCAGTAAACATTAGTTTGTCACTGTTCCCTTTCTGTTTGTTAGAAACTTGGATGGAGACTTTCTGTTCCTGTTCTATGCCTTTCTAATGCCTCATAGATGTGCAACCCCTGCCTTTTGGGGCAACACTCCCTGGTCCAGTCCTCCACATCACTGTAAGAGCCTTTAAATTGGAACCTACTGGTTGCATGTTCCGTTCCTGGCCTACATTCACTGACTAAGCTGAGGTGTCCTTCACTGTTACAGACACACAAAGTTATGTATGTCCCATTTACTATAGGACCTCAAAAGGCCAAAATAAAAAACTGCAGAAATGTCAGCCACACCAACAGTTTGGTAGGATGTAAGGATTTCTCTAGTGAAACCTGCCATGGCACAAACTAACTCATATTCCTTTGGCTGAAGTCTGCTCCCCTTACACAGGGTGTCTCTCTCTCCCTACGTGCTCTGCACTGGATATAAACTGACTCGCAGTAACTGATTTTCCACAAAACTGTAGACATTTCTGCTTCTAAAGAGATATTCCTTTGAATAAAGGACTGGAAGTTAGACAAATATGAATCATGTGTGATGTGTCATCATTTATTGTTTCTTTTTAATGAAATATTACTGTTACTGAGACTTCTAATTATGTTTCCTTCCACAAACCACTGTAATTCTGGGTGCAGGGAAATGATTTATTAAACTGGGGAGAACTGAAAGAGAGCTTTACCAGGATATAGGTTTATCTTTGGGGGAAAAATAAACAGAATATTTATTTCAAAGACACGTGCAGAGATTTTTCTTGTACCTTTCAATGTTCCTCTCATGAAAGCTCGAAGTCTAGAAGTATCTGTATAGCATCTTTAGACTGTGTGATAGAGTGTGAATTTAGTGAAGAAGCATGTCTGGAGAAAGAAAAGGAATTTTAAAATATGAGATGAGACACATATAAAGTAAAAAAAAAAATCCACTTATCTTTTTCATAAATTGAGTTGAAAGCAACAATAAATATGAAACCTAAATTATTTTGCAAGCCTTGTCAATAGCCAGATGTGCAGATGTAAGTTACCTAACATTTGAGTTCATATTTTTTCTTAGGAAAGCATTACTCGTCTTATTTTACAGATTAAGAAATTGAAGCTTAGAGAAATTAAATTATTTAACTAATATCACAGACTTAGTTGGAATTGCCCGGATTCATCTCAGGTAACCTTCTTTCTTTGCTTCCTTCTCAGCTGTCTCTAGAGAAACACAGGGTAAGTGACTCTGTCTTTTGGGGAATTAGGGTTTTTCACACAGAAAATGAATCTTCAGATATGTTATTCTAAATTCCTTTCAAGCCAAACATTTTATAATTGTATTAAATATCCCTTTCTAGAGAAATGACTCCACTTGCCATTAATAGAAATAATCCTATTTCTAAACAGGATGGTCATCTATTCAACTGGCAGCTGAGGGGCTGACACAGAAACCCAGATGCCAGAGAAATATTACTGGACCAGGAATCAGTAAGTACTGACATAGAACTTCCTTCTTTCCTAGATACTAAGGAGAGCTTGGTATAAAATGATGCTCTTTACTTATCAATGGCACACATAGGAAAGAACCTGGCAATAGATACATAAGCAATGTTAGTTTCCTCTTCCTTGGGTTCTTATCAGATCAACCAGGATGCTGGTGATTACTATGTGAGAAATACAAAAAGAATATTAAGGGTAGCTCAACAGTTTACATATAACCAAGGTAGAAAAGATAAGACCTGCTCTAGGTATTTGAGCTTGTACATGATAGAAACAGAATTTAAATCCAGATTTTCTGCTTTTTTTCAGATATGCTCTCTCTATTATACTATACTGCAAGGTTCCAAAGAAGTAGTACATATAGTTATGAGGACAAAGAACAAGATTGCCATAGTAAGTTAAGATTTCTTGGAAGAAGCAAGACTTGAACTTGGTCCACAATAAATCACAGGCTTTTGACAGAAGAAGAGCTATTCCACATGGGATAATCTAAGGTAAGATCCTCAGTGACCTTGAGGAAAACAGACCCAGTGAGGAGACAGCCATATGAAAATAGCATCTAGGCTAAAGAAATTGAGGGTAGGAATGATGAAATGTCAACAATCCCTTCTTCCTCCCCGCAGTACCCACATAGGTGTCCTTCCTCCCTCGCACTGAAAGCTAATATAAGTTCATTCATAGACAAAGGCCCTTTCTCTTAAGTCACAGAACTTACAACCAACTCATTCTCCTTATCCTGTATCTTTTCCAAACCATTTAAAAATACATTCAAAATGTACATATTAAACATACCTTCTGTTTGACAATCTAGGCCCCAAGTAGATGCTAAACACTTTCACACGTTATCTCATTTACCATCCTTCCCAAAATCTCTACGAAGCAGGCATTTTAATTTCCATTTGTAAAATAAGGAAATGCAGATTCTTTAGGGACTTCCTACGTCTTTTGCTATCACTAAGGTTTATATATTCTAATTACAAGTCTTATAATCAATTGTAGCTTGTGTTAAGAAACATTTACATTTAGGAATTTGATCTTTAAGGACAGAAGATAGTAAAGCCTACTGAAGTATCCTAGATACAGGGGATCAGTAATATCACAAGAAAGGGACAGAACTTGTTTCCTTACCTCCTTAGCTATTAGCAGTTTCCTACTTGAGAGTCAGCTGTTAAAATAGTGAGTGGTGAATAGCTCGTAACATTTCCCGAGTTTGGCGTGTGTATAACATTGGAGATATCTTTTAGATCGTATGAGAATTATGTTAATTAATTTAGATATATTAGTTTGAAAAGAGTCTTAAACATAAACGTCTAAACCAGCCAACACATTCTAGCGAGACCTGAAGTGTTCATGCTATCAAAAATTGCTAGAGGTGAAAAATACATGCAGCCTAAATCACCCCAGGAAAGCTTTGTGGAAGATGTGCAGATTGAACTAGGCACTTCCAGAGTGGTGTAAAGATGAAGTAAGTGAGAAAATGGGACGACGTGAGGTCAACTACAGGGCCAGAGACAGACTGGACCCAGTCCCTCACATTCAAAGACAATGTTAGAGCAAAATCAAGTCCAAGGTAACTGCTTTAAATAGCCTTGGGGAATGATCGGTGTATCTACATTAGGATAGGAGCCTATAGCAGCTAGGCTGAGTCAGATTAATTTAAAGAGCCCAAAACAGAATATATATACATTCTCTGTTTTTTTTCTGTGTGGGTACATGAATATACACACAAAATTTATACACTTATGCTTTTATTACAGTTTTAAATGTTAACCTGAATAACTTCATGAATATAGATGTGTTGTTCTTAAAATTTTATATATATACATATATATATATATATTTTTTTTGAGACCAGGTTTCACTCTGTCACTCAAGCTGGAGTGCAGTGGCACAATCATAGATCACTGCAACCTCCAATTCCAGGGCTCAAGCGACCTTCCTGCCTCAGCCTCACGAGTAACTAAAACTACAGGAGCACCATCATGGCCACCTAATTTAGAATTTCTTGTACAGATGCAATCTCACCATGCTGCCTAGGCTGGTGGCAAACTCCTAGCCTCAAATGATCCTCTTGTCTTGGCCTCCCAAAGCACTGAGATTACAGGCATGAGCTAACATGCCTGCCCTTAAAATTATTTATTTAGCATGATTCTTTGGATGCCGTTTACCTTGCTAATTCAAAAGGCAGAAATACTTTTAATTTTAATAAAAATTATAGAATTGTTTTGCAAGTATTTAAATTTTCACCCCTACAATCTATATATCTGAATATATTTCACATAACTGACATTACCACTTAGTAGTTATCCTTCGAAGTTCAAGGTAAAAACTGATTCTTTTTTTTTTTTTCATAGGCAGTAGTCAAGCTTGCATAAAAACTGAGTCTTTGATACTCTTCTAATTTTTGTGTTTTTAATTCTTTGTAAGATTATCCAATTTTCTCTTTATTTCTAGTTTTCTTTCCTTTTTAATGAATTATCTACTTATACCTTTTGCTATTTTACTGGGTAACTAATGCTTTCTTTTATTACCAATGCTCTTGAATTTTCATATGTCCTAAGCAGTAAATACATACATAAATTTAAAAAGATTTAACTTCAACCTTGGTGTAAAGATAAAATTTTTTAAATAATTGATTTTAAATTTATTTTATTAGATAGTCTACTTTTGTAAGTTACAAAATGAACCTACTTTTGGAGAATGAATAAAATATAAAATATTTGTTATTTACCTGGGTGGTCTTTTATTATTTCCTTTTGTTTTTTCTAAATCTCGATGGTCTTATTTTACAAATATAGTAAATAAATACAAAAAGAGTAAATAAGACACCTCTTTAACGAGGTGTCTTTAGCTATCGAGGTCTGGCCGAAAAACGTTATTAAGATACGCATTTTGGTCTCACAAGTATTAGCAAGAGAAACAGAAAAGAAAATACCTCGGACAACCTGGGTTAAATGGACATGATATAGAACAAGACATATTAATCCAATGAACAATTACATGCCTTTATTAATTATGGTTTAAGAATAAAGTTTTTGAGTGTATTTTAGCGATGAAAATTAAGGGCAAGACTTCCCTATCGGTTATGATGGAACAACAGGATCAGATTTACCCTCATACCTTACCCACATTAAAAACCAGACAAAATAAATGAAAACAACAGTTTTTGGACATTAGACAGCACAGGGCAGTGATCCCTGAAAGAAGAGAAGCAGATGAGGTGAGTCCTGTGTTCACCCCTGTTTACTGTAAGGATGGAGGTTCCAGGTGGCAGCACAGAAAGAATCAAAACAGGACCCTGCAGTCTCCCTAAATTGAAAAGACAGAACTGAGCATTCAGAATACAAAGCAGACAGAGTTCACAGAGCAGGCAGCAGAGAGATACGGCACACAGGGAAAGCTCTGAAGATCCACAGAAGATTGACCTCAAATCCTCAGCTGAGTACTGATCAGCACATGTGTGTGAAAAAACTACCTGTGGACAGGGTGAAATTCACCAGGATCCATCAGACCTTGCAAAACAGTTCTTGCATATCACACAGGGCAAGGAATGGATCAAGTTTCCAATAGCTAGAATGAAGAATCCTCATTGTTCACAGGAAATTGCATAAAGTACTCAGAAATGCACTGCCTCAATGGTGGAGATAAATTTGCTCTAGAATAAGGGCTGCTCTGTTCTCACCGGACAAAGCTTTAAAAGAGCCTTAAAAAGATCAGGCTGTTTCCAAGTAACTTAACTGAATCTCAAACAAAGGTCAGAATTATTTAAAGAAATACAAAAGAGTCAACATTTAAGAATACAAAATTTAAAATGTCTTGCATCCAATAACAATTTATGAGGCATACAAGGTAGCAGGTACATACAATCCATAATAAGGAGAAAAATTAATCAATAGAAGTGGACCCAGAAATGACACAGATTATAGAATGAATAGACAAAGACACTAAAATAAAAATTCTCTATTACATATATTCAAAAGATAAAATAAAACATGTTAATAAGTTATACAAAAAATATAAAAGACATTAAATTTTTAGGGATGAAAAACATAATGTGTGAGATGAGCAACACACTGAATAAGGTTATCAGCAGATTAGACTGGACACTGCAGAAGGAAAGAGTAGTGAACTTGAAGGCACAGCAACAGAAACTATCCAAGTTTAATGTTAGAGGTATTTCCTCCAGTTACTGCACATGCAATCCCAAATTCAGTATGAATATCTCTCTTGACTACCCAGTCAACACCTGTGATTATCCACCCAGAGCTGTGAGTAATGGGCCAGTGCAATCCCTCTGCTATCTATGGGCTCCTCAAATCCTCCCTGTTTGTGGCCCATGGACGTTTTTAGTTTTGATATTCCTGTTGCCAAGTAGAACAATTGTATAACATTTTGAGCTTGTGAAGGTAATAATGACATACATACTTTTTTTTGCCCATTGTTTCATTAACTGCTTGTGTGCCTTCTTGGTAACTCATTTTGTTTACGTAAGAAATCTCTTCCAAAGAGTTAGCAAGGACATCTGCTTTTTGATTCCGGAGTTCTTGAGAATTTGTAAGGGAGTCCTTTTGAAGGGGGTCAACAAGCCCCCACTTTAATTTCCCCTCTCGAGTACACAGAGTTTTCCACAATAGTGCATCACACTAGATTCTTTGATTTTCCTTTTAAAATATTATCCAGGAACTTATCATCTAACTCCCTAAGTCCGTTTTCTAAACTCCATTGCCTGTCAATATTTCAGGCAACTGAAAAAGAATCAGTAAAAGCTGTAAACATCTATGCCATACCAGTATTGTTAGTATCTATTTTTCTTTGATGCCATGAGAAACATCATTCAATTTTAGCCTTGGACAGATTTTTGTCTTTTCATCTAACGTGCAATCACTAACTGATCCCAGAGCTGCTGCTTCCCAGGTTGATGGCCAGCCCTTTACCCTTGAACTGCCATCTGTAAGCCAAACTGCTGCCTTGACAACTGACCAGAGAGAGGGGACTATTCAGCTATAGGTTTAGCCAGCTCCTCAGGGGAACCAAATTTACGGTGACCTGTCAGTCACCTGAATATGCATGCATTGGATAACCCCATCACACATCCTTGAGTATCTCCTTTCCATTCAAGGAGGGAATTCTGTGCGTTTCATTTCTTGTTGGAACGATATAAACAGGATGTTATGAGTTTTAAAATAATTGTATGTCCTTCGATAAGAAAAGTGGTTTCAACTAAAACCCAGTAATGAGCTAGCAATTTCCTTTTAAATGATTGCTACTTCAAGCTGCAGCCAGGTAGCTTTTTATTACGAAATTCCACAGGTAGCAACTAGGTGGCAGTAACAGGCTTTTGCGGCTCCAGTCAGCACGGCTTGACTGTGTGTTGCAGAAACTTCCCAAATCATTTATGTTTGGGATTCCTGAGGCCCCACAGGGCTTTACAAGGGCTTTTAAATTTCCAAAAAACATTAAAAAAAAAAATACAAATGTATTATCTTGCTCAAAACTTCAGTCAAATTTAGCTTTTTTTCTTGATAACTTTATTAACAGGGGCATGCTGTTTCTTCACCACATTAACAAGCCAACACTCCTTGCACCTCTTGCTTTCATTTTGGAGCTGGCAGAGACAATTACTTACTGTAATTGTCTCTCTCTCTCTCTCTCTCTCTCTCTCTCTCTATATATATATATATATATATATATATGTATATATAGTCTCTCTCTATATATTATCTCTCTCTGTATATATATATAGAGAGAGAGAGTGTGTGTGTGTGTGTGCGTGTGTGTAATAATCAGATTTTAAAATTCAGGTTAGGACAAATTGAACAAGTCTGCTGTGGACCTTCTTACAGTTTGAGTTGGTGGGACAGCCGAACAACCTAATCTCTCACAGTGATCCAACAACATTTTAGTACTTCCCCCATCTATCTCCTCCCATTTCATGCCATTTAAAAAATATTAGAAATAACTTTTAAAATACATTTTAAATTTTGGAGTAGTTTCAGATATATAGAAAATGTGTGACAATAATATACTGTACAGAAAGTCCCTATATGGCCCACATCCAGTTTCCCAATTATTAACATCTTACTTTAATGTGGCATAGTTGTCATAATTAGTGAACTAGCATTGATACATTATTATTAACTAAAATTCTTTATTCAAATTTTCTTAGTTTTTGCCTATTTTTTTTTCTGTTCCAGGATTCCACCCAGGATCTTTAGCTATGACAGTTTCCCAGACTTTCCTTGTTTCTGATGACTTTGACAGTTTTCAGGAGTACTGGTTGGGTCAGGTATTTTGTAAAAT
This sequence comes from Rhinopithecus bieti, assembly GCF_001698545.2. Taxonomy (NCBI): domain Eukaryota; kingdom Metazoa; phylum Chordata; class Mammalia; order Primates; family Cercopithecidae; genus Rhinopithecus; species Rhinopithecus bieti. The sequence continues at coordinate 3,417,120 of NW_016811596.1, read as the reverse complement.
GTTCCTCGATTGGGGTTGGTCTGATGGTTTTTCATGATTAGTCTGGATTTATGGGTTTGGGAAGGAAGCCCACAAAAGCAAGTGCCATTCTCATCACAGAGTATCAAGGGTACCTACTATCAATACGACATCATGGTTAATGTGAACCTCAAACACTCGACTGAGGCAGCATCTGTCAGGTTTCTTCACTCTTGTCTCCCTTTTAAAATTGTGCTCTTTAGAAGGAAGTCACTATACATGGCTCATATTTAGGGTGTGGGGAGTTATGCTCTACCTCCTTAAAAGTGAAATATCTACACAAATTATTTGGAATTCTTCGGTATGGGAAAGATTTATCTATTTCCGCACGTTTACTGATTTATTCATTTATTGACATCAGTATGGACTCATGGATATTTGTTTTGTGGTTGGTGTGTAACCCAATGCCACATTATTTACTTTGTTGTTCAAGTTGTTCCAGCTTTGGACTGGGAGCTCTTTTGATGGGCTTCTGTGTCCCTTTGACATATGCCCATCATCACGTTTGAGCATTTTCTTACTTTCTGCCTCTATAAGATGCTTCAGTCTCTTCCCATATGTGTTCTGTTCCAGTCCAAGAATCATCCATTTTTGTCGAAGATCTCTGGTACCTTTTTGGAGACTAGTATTAGAAACAAAGATCTCAGTGCTAAGTATTTTATACCATTTTAAATCAACCATCTGAACACTTCACTCAGTATAACTGTCCCCATATCTTTCCACTCTGGTTACTCTTCTTGTTCCCTTTCTTCTTAATAATTGAAAACTCCGTATCATTAAGCTCATTCTCAGGAGCTGAGCAAGGAGATCCCTGACAGCTTCCCCCACATCATGGGGTCTTTCCAACAATAAATCAAATAAGGTGCCCAAGCAGTAAAAACACTTTTATCGCAGCATCAGTCATCACCTGGGTGGGGAGGGTGGGGCACAGGGTTATGAAAAAGCTTAGCATAATTATATAAGGACTCCAAAATTGCTCACATTTTTAACATTTCAGCAGCCTCAAAAAAAGTATTTCCATTAATATTTGCTCTTCAAATGACACTATTAAAAAAAAGAAAATGAAAAGATAAGCCCCACATAGGGAGAAAATATTTGCAAATTATATATTTAATAAAGAACTAGTACCTAGAATATATAAAGAACTCTTAGAACTCAATAAGAAGAATGTAAATAATGCCGTTTTAAAATGAGAAAAGACTTGAACCAGACGCTTCAAGAAAGATATACTGATGACAAATAAGTACATGGAAAGAAGCTCCACATCGTTAGCTGCCAGGGAAATGCAAATCAAAACAACAATGAGATTTCACCACGTATCTATTAGAATGCATACTTTAAAAGTTTGGCCATTCCAAGTGTTGGAAATGATATAGAGCAACTGAACTCTCGCATGTTGTTGCTGGGAGTGTAAAATGGTACAACCACTTTGCAAAACCATTTGATGGTCTCTTAAAAAGTTAAACACACCTAAAATTATATATACATATGACCCATTCTTCTCATTCCTAGGTATTTACCCCCAAAAAAGATAATTTCATTTCTGGCACTATGCCCTCTAGTACTTACTTACCTGACTACAGCAAAATATGAAGCATCCTGTTGAGATGTTGGCATCAAGGGATAATAGAACATCTGTTAACCCAAGTCCTTGGATGACTTTATGGAACAGAGCTTTATACCACCTCCTACCCCTAATTCATGTTGGATGTGTAATGTGAGCAAGAATATATTTTCTATGGTTTTAAGCCACTGAGACTTTGAAGTTATTTGTTGCCACAGCATAGACACACCTGTTGAATACAGTTACTATACTGCAACAGTTTCTCATTTCTCACAGTGTTTTTTCACAATGTTTCCTGAGATTTAGTCTGCTTTCCTCCCGTCTCCCTTTTTACTTTTTCTGTCTTTTCTGTTCTGATCACCACCACTTCCTCATACCTTCCATCTTACCCTCTTATGCACTGTGCGGTTTTTCTCCATCTTTTTCATCCTTCTACATGCATGCAGTCATTTTCTGTGATATCACAACCAGTTATGCTACCAAGGCCTATCACTGGGGGCAAATGTGGAGGTGTTGCTAAAGAAGAAGATGGGTAAGAGACATAAATAATTTACTTTTGCCACTTGCTGTGATTTATTAGAGAACAAGTTAGATTCAGAGTCCATACTCAGTCATCATTCAAAATCAATCGTTGAGAGTAAAAATACCTAAGTATCCAAATCACTTATGAGCTAATGATCAATCAATCTACCCTAGCCCAATATACTTCAGTGCAACAAGGTGTATTCTCCTTAAAAGAGATAAGAAGGGATATATAGAAGTGAAAATAAATGCTATACTGTTATAATAAAAATGACATAAATACAGAGGACTAATTAACATAAAATGTTATTTTCCTTAAGACTAATGAAATGTCTAGCAGGTCTAGACTGGCTGGGTAGCTTTGCTCCACAAGGTAATTCAGGGATTCAGGTTCCCTCCACCTTGTAGTTCTGCCATCTCTTCTTAATCTATTCTGGGAAAGAATTAAGCCCTAATGTCCAATACATTTATTTTATGTGATGTGATGCATTATTTTCCATGCACACAAAGTAGTAGCAACTATGTACTGTCCTTGGGAGAATTGAGAAAATGGTCACTCAAATAATTTTCCTAAGGGAATTCTTTGGGAGCCATGTTGAGAAAGGCCACCTTAATGTGTTGACCTTGTCTTACTGGTCAAAGCACAGTCATTGCCATGTCCAGCCCACAGGAAACTGAAATAGAAGAACTAAAAGCAGGACAAACACTTTCCTTTCAGGAAAAGGTTATATTTGTTTCTCTACTAAGGTACTGTAAAGCACTCAATCATAAAATGGGGTTTATACCCGGGTGGCCAACTGTCAGGAAGAAGGAGGAATGGATTTTGGAATATAACCAACAGTCTACCACAGAATTGGAGTCACTGGTGGGGTGGGGGATGGGGTCTGGTTACACATTGTGGGAAGTCTCCCATCTGGAAGGCATCTTTTACTGTGATGACTTCACACTGGTTCTATTCACAGCTTTCTTGGCTCTTTCTCTCACTCAATCTAGCAGTCAGGTCCTGAGAATAACATTTTTGTTTAATTGTGGACCCTATTATATTTCTCTGTTCAGACAAGTTTAACGATCATCCAAGACAAGAGGCTTGAGACAGTTTCCAGGAACTTAGTTGCTATTGCACTCCACTGTGTTTATCATCATCTAATACATATTTTACCAACTGATTTTGATTATTGATTGTCTCTTCCAACTAGAATGCAAATTCTGGACCGGGTGTGGTGGCTTAAGCCTGTAATCCCAGCACTTTGGGAGGCCGAGGTGGGCCTCCCTAACCTTGATCACAAGGTTAAGAGATGAGACCATCCTGGCCAACATGGTGAAACCCCACCTCTACTAAAAATACAAAAAAAAAAAAATAGCTGAACGTAGTGGCACACACTTGTGGTCCCAGCTACTCAGGAGGCTGAGCGGGAGAATGCCGTGAACCCGGCAGGCGGAGGTTGCAGTGAGCCGAGATCATGCTACTGTACTTCAGCCTGGCGAGAGAGTGAGACTCTGTTTCAAAAAAAGAAAAAAATGCAAACTCCATCAAGTCAGGATTGTTTTTTTGTTGTTGTCGTTTACTCTGCTCTATTTGCAATGCCTACAAGAAAGTTATAATAATAACTAGTGGTTGTATAGCATTTACTATGTGCTTTGTAACTAGGATGATTATGTAACTTATATTTCTAAGTGGGGCAGTTTTGAGAGTGAAGAGAAGGCTCTATTAATAATTATGCCAGAATGATAGAAATAATCAAGACTGTTCCAAGCAAACTAGGATGCATGGCCACTCTGTGTGTAACTATTCTAGCTGTTTTACATGTATTTTCTCATTTAATCTTCACTGCAACACTTGAGGTAATTACTGTTGTTATTCCTGTTTTACAGATAAGGAAACTGCAGTATAGACAGATCAAATAATTTAGTTAAGGTCACACAAGTAGTATTTGGGGAAGCCAGGATTTGAGTCCAGCAAACCAGGCTTCAGTGCTCATGATTATCCTGATATAGAATAAAATATTTGCAGCTTAAAAGAATGAGCCGGATATATCCTCTCTGATATTCTGTTGTTTCAAGTTCTCTCTATCAGGATATTCTGAAAAAAAGGTTATTCACTCTTTTCCTCCATAAAGAATAGCGTAACTACATGACTCATTCATAGCTCTGTCCAAATGAAAAGAAAATCTGAGAGCAATTTGGAGCTTAATGTGAAATGGTGTACTCACAATAGATTCATATATTAGCTCATTCAAATAAATCTGTTCTAGGTATGGGTAAATATAAAAACAGATACAAATTAATTGAAAGCAATTTTATGTTTAGCATACCAAACAGCTTTTCAGTTAGTTAGCTTTAGTCAGTTAGTTTGAGGCCTGTTCAGACCTCAAACTCCCTATGTTTTGGGGTTGCTATCTGCCTCATGATGCAAAGTGGAGGGTTTGTCTTCCAGGAGAACAAAGTTATTTTCTCCTCTGAAAAAGCCTCCTACATAGTTGCCTTGTGATTTTCTAGGAATAGGAGGGCAGGGATTGAGGCCTCATGAGTCTGGGCTTTCATTTGAGGTCGAGAGAGAAGACAGGGATTGTAACCAGAAAATTTAGAGTGGATGTAGTAACCTCCAGAACTCATTGCTGTCAACTCAGCCTGGGCATCATGACAAAGAGAAGTGGATTCTTTAACAACAATAGTGAAAAAAGTTCAATACCCCCCACCCCCAAATACCAGATATTTAGATTATTTTGGATAATATTTTTACATCACTGACTAAAATTCTTTCCAACAAAATATGAGGTCTATTATATGTGACTCATTTCTAAGGACATAGTTATCTCAAGTATAGAATTGATGTGGAGAGAAAGGGGAGATAGAGTAAGGAAAATTTATTCAATTTTTCCAGTATTAGAACCTAACACAATCATTATCTCAAGATTATGAATGATTTTCTCTGGAAATTTTTGAACTTTCTCTTGAAATTTTATTGGAAATTTTTTCTAGAAATTTTGTTTCGCAGTCTGTCAATGTCCAGATATCTCAATAATGAAGATATTAATACCTACATTCACAGCATTGTTATTTTTTGTTAACCATTACTCAAAATTTGTCCAAGACCTTCAGAAAACCTATGTCTGGCTCAGAGAAAGCACATGACATTGAGATTTAATATTTAATACACCAGCAGACCACAAATTTTAAGCTTCCAACATTTTTACTCGAATTATGCTCACGTATTTTCTAGAGCTTTGAAAGAACAGGGAAACGAGATGACAGCTTAGTCCCTTTCCCTCACTTAGAGATCTTAGCGGAGGAAGTACAAATTAAAAAAAAAAAAATTCTTTGTGTGTCACTAGAGTTCCAAGTGAAGAGGGACAACACGGTAAATTTTGGAAGGTTCATGAATTTTGGAGTCAGACTTTCTGCATCCAGGCTATGCCATCTAATATGTTTTTCTCATTAATCCTTTCTTTCTTCACCTACAAAATAATGATAAAAGTTTTCATGACCTTAGTAAAGTGATCAAGATTAAAGTGATCAAAGTACCTATATATCCACGTCAAGAACGTCCTGATAGGGTGCACTGAGAAGAGCACACAGTCTCTGTGGCATCCTTTCCAGTAGCTCTTGTGCTCAATCTATTGCTGAGAAAACTTCAAACAAACCCATATTGAGGGGACATTCTGCAAAATAACTGATGAGCACCTTCCAAAAGTGTCAGAGTCACAAAGACAAGGAAGAGCTAAGGAACCATCACAGGTTGGAAGAGACGAAGGAGACAGGACAACTAAATCCAAAGTGCAATCGTGGATGGATCCTGAAGCTGAGAAATGACGGGAAAATTGGTGACATTCAAAAAAAGTTCTATATTTACTAGGAGTATCATTCAAAGGATAATTCCTTCATTTATTTTATTATTACATATAACATGTAAAATATTAATATTTTATTATGTACAATATTAACATAAGGGAAAACTGTATAAAGGGCAGAAGGGAAGTCTGTGCTATTTTGCAACTCTTTTATAACTCTAAAGTTATCTTTTTTAAAAAGCTTACTGTGGAGACTTTTAAAACAAAATATTCTGGGAAATCTGCAGTTTGATTTTAATTTTGCTGCTCTTCATAGGCTCAGTTTGTTACATCAATGAGCCTGAAAGCCTATTTTGTTTGCAAGAACTTGTCAGAGTTACTTTTACTTCTTTTAACTTTTCTAATTTATTTAGCCTCTTGGGCCAGGCAATTATTTGAACTGCCAGAGGTGTTGATCTTGTTGACAATCCAAAAACAGAATACAATTCCATGGCTCAGAACTTTCCTAAAGTCTCAGGTTTAATAAGGGCAGTAACCAGCCCCTGGAGGTTTGCATGCTTCCAAACATATTTTTCACATATGGCCTCGGTACTAATTGGAGGCAGGTGCACAGCCAGAGGCCATTAACTTCTCAAGGCCTGTAATTTCTGTTTGAGAGTGAAAGGAGAGAAAAATAATAACAATATTAATGAATGAACTCAAACTTTTTATCACAGCAATAAAAACGTTAATGCCTTTAGGAGATGCCAACTTTGGCATCTGGTCTCAGTGGGGTGTTAGGAGACCTGTTGCTCAGCACAATCAGAAAGTTGCTAGTTTGTTAGAGTAGCACCTGCTCCTTTCACTGTTCTCCTGGTCCACATCTGATGCTTCAACCAAGACCATCAATCGTACCATGTCTATTTGTTTGCCAGGCACCCTCTAGCACCACCTCTGGTGGATCACCACAGTTAGCTCACCTTAAGAGATAACTGTTTCTTGTTACTATATAGCATCTGTTCTTCCTACCAACCTAACTCTACCTCCATGACCTCATTTGAGGCATGATTTTGTTAGAAATTAATGAAGATGTCCTTTTACATTTTCAGCTATTTTATATATATGTGTGTGTGTGTGTGTGTGTATGTATATATATATATATTTTTTGTTTTGTTTTGTTTTGTTTTGTTTTGTTTTGTTTTGAGACGGAGTCTCGCTCTGCCGCCCAGGCTGGAGTGCAGTGGCGGGATCTCAGCTCACTGCAAGCTCTGCCTTCCGGGTTTACTCCATTCTCCTGCCTCAGCCTCCCGAGTAGCTGGGACTACAGGCACCCGCCACGTCGCCTGGCTAGTTTTTTGTATTTTTTTAGTAGAGACGGGGTTTCACCGTGTTAGCCAGGATGGTCTCGATCTCCTGACCTCGTGATCCGCCCGTCTCGGCCTCCCAAAGTGCTGGGATTACAGGCTTGAGCCATCGCGCGGCCCAGCTATTATATTTTAAAGAAGTCTTTAAGACCAAGAGAAGTGGATTAATGGTAGGATTAAATTCACTCTGACAGGTGGGTTGAGGCAACTCAACCCAGAAATTTTTTATTCTGTGGATGTCTATCCCAGGAATGCAAGAATTTGAATGTCCTATATTTATAAGGTTGTCATTGATTACCTGAAGATGAGCCTAATGACTTACCTGTTGAGGGGACCTTCCAAAATGTTTTGTTTAGTAAACATGAAGTTAAGTATATTTTGCATAATTTATAATTACTCAGAAATCCAAGGATTGGGTTTTAGTTGTTAATATTGCCCAGATATTCCTAATTTATGTTTTTCACTACTTAAAAAAGACTACCAGATGTTTTAAGATAAATTATCTATTAAATAACCAAGACACATGCAGTTCCACTAAGAGTTTCTGGACTTTTTAACCCGTTAGAAAACTGAGTGGAATATACTCCAAAGGTTACAATTATAGATAAATAAGAAAACTTTTGTTCATCAGGTTTAAACTCATCATTTTACAAATAAAAAATAACTGATTTGGCCGAGCGGTGGCTCACACCTGTAATTCCAGCACTTTGAGATGCTGAGGCAGGTGGGTCACCTGAGGTCAGGAGTTCGAGACCAGCCTGGTCAACATGGTGAAACTTCGTCTCTACTAAAAATACAAAAATTAGCCAGGCATGGTGGCGGGCGCCTGTAATCCTGGCTACTTAGGAGACTGAGGCCAGAGAGTTGCTTGAAACTGGGAGGCAGAGTTTGTAGTGAGCCGAGATCGCATCATTGCACTGCAGCCTGGGCAACAAGACGAAACTGCATCTCAAAAAATAAAATAAAATAAAATAAATAAATAAAATAGCTAACCTAATCACACCTTTCATTTGTGATCCAGATATAGCTAGAATCCATAACTCCAGATGGCCGAGTGTGCTTTCCACCTTAGTGTGCTATTTTTTTTTAACCAATAAAATAGTTCTACGAAATGAACTAATCAGAGCCTGAAGCTCAAGACAATGGTCCAAGTCCTGGAATCTGAGTCATAGATCAGGAATTTGCTGAGCAAGCAACCTAAATAGTGAGATAAAGAAAATTCAGAAATTAAATTGAGTAAACAGACCAACACTGATGACTGATAGAGCAAGCTGCCCTGTTTCTTCCCTCAGTGGATATTTTTGGGGACCATTTGCTACAGCAATGTGGTGGCCACCATAGAGGCAGAATAAGTATGGCAGGTGCCACGCCTGAGCAGGCAGGTGCCTGAGCAGGAGGAGTAAGGCCTTCAGCACATCTCTACAGATGGAGATATCCATATGTGATGAGTCCCTGCGGAAACACTTTCTTTGAGCCTAATGACCTACCTGCATCATTAGACATCATGTGGCATCATTTCCTGCCACTGAGTCATAGCTGCTTGGGTCCATGGGGTCTACAGGGTGGTGCAGGAATGTGGCTGGCCACACAAAGGAGTACATTAATGTTGCTGGATTTGGAGATCTATTTATTAAATGCTCACTTGTTTCAGAGTATTTTGTCACTAGATGAGGAAAGACTATTATGACAAATAATGAAAATTATTTATTAGAGCTTACTCTGTGCTAAGCACTCTTCAAACTACTCTACAGGTAGTGGCATACACGGTTGGCCTATGCAAGAACCTTTTCATTTCCATTTCTTCTTTGTTAGCACAGCCTCCCTTCTAAGAAAGAGGCTAAAAAGGCCATGTCCATCCATTCACAGCCTCCTCTGTGTGAATGACCATGTGACACAGCACACTGTGAGAACTAGCACTCACACTTAACATGTGTCTGGCACTGTTCTAAGTGCTCTGTCACATATGTACATACATCTGTAATCAATCTTCATACCAACTCTTGATGTAGATGCTACAATTCCCATTTTATAAGTGACAAATCAACATATAGTGAGTCTTAAGAAACTTGCCCTGGTCACATAGTCAGTCAGTGGTGGAGCCGGGATTCTACTTCAGACAGTATAGCTCTAGAATCCCAGCTGGGAGCTAGCACAATGTTGACTCTCAGGAAGGAGACAAAAGGGAAAGATCTGTTGGTAGGAATTCTAGAAAAGGGTTTTCTCTCTGCCCACAACAGAAAGATGTAAGAGAAGGCTGCTGTCCTCCTTACTTCCCGGTTTTTAAGACTGAAGTGTTGCAGGCGTGACACTTGAGGCCACAGTATCCTGCAGCCACGCACATGGCAGTGCTCAGGACTGAGGGTGAGGTTACAGTGGAAAGGTGTGAAGCGCTTGGATTCATTTGACATCAGCGAACCACCCATCAAACTCTTAGGCCATCTTAAACTAACATCATGTGAGATAAATGTTAACTGGTTTTTAACATTTATTTTTAAAGCCAATTTGGTTAGATATTCTGTTTTCTACAGCTAAAATTAGTTAAGAGATAATCTTCTGTTATTTCATTTAATCCTCAACCCAACCTTATTAAAAAATGTATTTTTGTTATCCTTGTTCTACAAATAAGGGAGCTGAAGTCGAGAGTTTAATTTATGCAGCTGTTGATTGGCAAAGCTAGGATTCAAATAAAAACAGTCTTTAACCAGCATGCTATGCTACTTTCTGTCAATGTCTTCATTCAAAGACCACCAGGAACACAACTGTAGTTAAACAAATTGTGTTTATATCTTTCTGCAGTGAGGGAAAATGCATGCCATGGAGGACCGTGTGGTGCTTCATAAGAGGGTGTTAGAAATAATTTATTATAGGATTTGGGCTGATGTTAGATACTTTTGGAGATGCAGTTCGACTAGAGAGCCAAATGGGCTCCTTCATCTAGATAACAGGCCTTCAGTGCAGCCGCCCCACTCCCACCAGAGCAGTACAGCTGTGGCTTGGCATTCCTCTGACAACTCAGTCTGACAACGCCGATAAGCCCTTCAGCTCCCACAACAGTCACAGCCACTGCTGCTCCCAGCTGCCCCAGGACCAGGGAGTTGGGTGGGCATCTTTGCTCACCCCCAACAGCAATGTCTAGTGCCACTTCTGTGGGAGGGAAGCGAGGGTGGGCCACGTGCCCCACAACTGCGAGTCTCCATGGTCCCAGCTGAGAGGTCTGCCCTGTAAAGTGAAAGACCCACAGCACAGCTGCCCTGCTCCCGCCTGACTGTTTCAGCTGCAGGCCACAGCCCTTCTGAGATTCCAGTCACCATAGGACTGTGATTTGGACTCAGGCTCCCACTGCCTGAGTGTTCTGCCTGGCCCCACTTGAAAGTTCTTGCAATGACCTGGGGGACTAAAATATTCCTCCCAGTCACAACCAGCACCTGAACCCTGGGGCCCTGAGAACAAGTCCACGAGCCGGATCCTAGTCCAGCCTCTTCAGAACTCATATATATTGTCTAGCGGGCCATCTAGAAGTCTAAGAACTGGGGAATTATCCAACACCCCCCGCACCTGACCACTCCCACCTGAACCTGAGCTCAGGGCAACTCAACCAGCCAACACCACCACAACTGACACCCATCTTACATGAGCCAAAAGGTAAAGCCCTTCCCCGTCTCTACATGAAGCAGCAGCATTACCACATCAGAGAATAGCTGGACCATAAACCTGTCTGTATTGGGCTCAGTGGACAGGTTCTGCCCTGAAACCACTCCTGTGGCGAGCCATGGGACAGGTGTTTTCTGTGGCTTTCAGCTATACTGTGGCCTGGAGATAGACAACAATGTACATCTGAGCTGAGAGTCATAAGCCCTGGGACTGGGGCATAATAGGGAAACAGAGCACACTGTTGCCTAACTAGGATATGGAGCTGGTGCAGATCACTTACTCCCCTAACACCTGCAAAGACCTCAGTACATTTCACAAGGAGCTCCTTTAGCCACTCCTATCAGGACTGGTGCCCACTTATCACTGGGGTATTCATGGGTGCTGTGTCCAACCCACAGACTCTGGCCGAACGACAGATGAAAGAATGCACTCAGACACAGGTATCCAGTGAAAGGGCAGGCTCGGGGACCGGGCCGCTTACAAACCCTGAGGAGGGTGCTGTAAAGAGTCAGCAGCTGTAGCCCTGACAAGGTGGTGCTGTGGGCATTTATTCAGTACAGATTTAATGACAAAGGCTTTGAGTCAACACATTTGTGGGTAATTAACACAGTCGCCCTCCCCAGAGAGAGCAATCCTGCATGCAGATGATTAAAGACCAGGCTCTGAGGCCTAAGTAAACTAACTTATCTAGATCAGTTTCTTTACATCCCCTTGTTATCTAACCTAAGCTTTCAGGCACTGGATAAGAGAATCAGGCTGCCTGTAGCCAAATCCTTTCCCAAAACTTTTGTAAAACCGCCTGGCCTTCCAAGAAGGTTTGCATCTTTCTACAGTTTTTCCCACCACCCTGCCCAAACTCCTACGTCTCCCCCTTTTCTGTTTTTTGCATCAGGTTTTGTTGATTGAAGAATACAAATGTGTGCAACAACAGGTTTGTCAGGTGTGGTGGTCACTGCTTGTATTCTGGCTTTGCATCCTAGAATTAGTAAATAACATAAGACAAACATGAGTATAATTAGCAACATTATTTTTCAATCAAGGAATGACCTCCCAGGAGTGGGGAGTCTGTCTATCCAGGAGGGATGGTCTTGCACACCCGTCCATATGGCTGTTTGTTGGGCAGGTAGATCTATGGCGTTTAGGGATTCTAGAATTTTAGTTTTGAGTTGCTTTTGTCTGCTGTTAAATTATCACGTAAGGTTCCCCAGAGGCAGTGTTTCACCTCATCCCAACTATGTATTGATTGATTCCATGGCCGAGAAGTGACATAGATATGTTTATGCTCCCAATCACAGTTTAACTGCTGTTGGAATGCCAGTGCATCTTGTCACTCCCCCACATATTCCAAGGCAGCTTTGAGGGCTTGCAGATGTGCAAGAATCTTTTTATCTATACCCTGCTGTAAAAGAAGTTCATTAGACACATTTCTGGCCAAACCATCTACAAAAGTAGCTGTTGTACTGATTCAGTAATAGATGCTACAGCAACACTAGCAGTTGCTAGGATGACTATGGCTGAGATTATAAAGGCTCTAAGTGTAACTATGAATCTCTTGTGTCTGACCTGGGACAGGGCACGTTCTAAGGTGGCAAGGGCAGAGGAACCTTGCCAATAGTGTTAAATTGACTGGTAGGAAAACCTCAGATTGTCTCAATACCATGACATGAGGAATATTTAAATTAGATATATTATAATTAGAGATACAAGAGGCAAACCAAGCCTGTCCCTGCACTTGAGTCACAAACATGGAGTTTTGGGGTGTAATGGAAATATTGGTCCCCCATAGGAAAACATATGGATGGGTAGTGCAAATCAGGCACTGATCAGTGTGATTATGAAAAACAGTCATAGTATAGTAGTGACTGGAATTATGATATGTCCCATGCCAGGTGTTAAGGGGGTGCTAAGATGTCCCAGGTGCCATGAAGTGTCTTGAGGTGGCATGGACACTACTTGGGGTCTGAGATATCCCATCCCCCTTTCAGCCCAAATTACAGGGGAATGGGATGTGGCTGTGAAACAGTCATCGATGCCATGATAGATGCAGACATCAGTACGATTGCCCTGCAAATGGCTGTGGGGGTTCCAGTCTAAAATGTTATAATTGCCTAACTGGAGGCTATGGGCCTGTTCACCATGACAGACCTTCCAGCTAAAGTGGAATCCATTATTTTCCCAGCTTTGTTCCTTAGCACAGGCAGGAATGTTTGGGAAAGTGGCATTGATTGCATTGCCCTGTTTGAGGCTACCTGCAAATAAGGCTGTTAAGGCATTTCCTTTACCATGATGTAGCCATAATTGTGTTTGGGCAGGTACACAGCAAGGGTTAGAACTTTTATAATTTGCACAGAGTGGGAGGATAGCAGAGTGATATGTAGGTTACATGTCTGGCATCTTAGTCCAATGTGTGTCATTAATGAGGGACTCTGCTAGGAGTAAGTCTATCCTTCCCAGTCATGCAATTACATTATTAGAGTCTGGGAAAAGGGTGTTTGCCCAGGTGAAAAAAAGGCGTATCACGAGCCCAATAGAGTGTAGCAGGTACAGGTTAAAGACAAAGTGAGAGCATAAAAAGGATCAATACCCTACGCAAGTTGCAATGTACAACAGAGGGCATAGCAAGGAACAAATTGTCTGGAGTGAATGGTGTCTGTGTCCAGAGCAGGATTCGCTTAGCCTCCTGAGTTATCCTCTTCAGCATCCCCCAGCTAATGTCTGGGGCTTGTGTCATCCGAGGAAGTTGCATCGTCTGGGGCTGCGGGTTCTGTAGGTTCATTTTCTTCATTTCTGGTAATGGGTTGGGTCCTAGTCATGCCACGGTATGGTTTGATGCATCGTGCTGAAAACCAAAGAGGACCTGAGGGGGTGTGAACACAAGCATATCCTCTCCCCAACATTAACAATTCATTTGGACCACACCATACATTACTGTTAACATCTTTCCATAAAACTGTGGGTTTTACATCTTGAGAAGTTTTAGCAAAGTGCTTTTCTACAGCTGATTAAAATTTATCATCTAAATTTAAAAAATTAAGGGTAGCCAGGCACAGTGGCTCATGCCTGTAATCCCAGCGTTTTGGGAGGCCAAGGTGGGTGGATCACGAGGTCAGGAGATCGAGACCATCCTGGCTAACATAATGAAACCCCATCTCTACTAAAAATACAAAAAATTAGCCGGGCGTGCATGGTGGCAGGTGCCTGTAGTCCCAGCTACTTGGGAGGCTGAGGCAGAAGAATGGTGTGAACCTGGGAGGCGGAGCTTGCAGTGAGCTGAGATTGCACCACTGCACTCCAGCCTGGGTGATACAGCAAGACTGTGTCTCAAAAAAAAAATAATTAAAAGAAAAAGGTAAATAAGGCTTGTGCTAGTAGTGTTGCAGGGTCCTTACTCATATTCCCACTATTTCATTTTCTGAGCGTATTTTTAAGGGTGGAATGGATACATTCTACTGTGGCCTGTCCTTGGGGGTTATACAGGATGCCTGTGGAATGTTGGATGTTCCACGTGTGACAAAATTGTTGAAATTGTGAGCTGGTATAAGCCAGACCATTGTCAGTTTTAATTTTTGTGGGCCACCCCATAAATGCAAAAGTTAAAAGCAGTTTAATGACATATCGGGTGGACTCTCCAGGAAAGGCAGGAGTGCTAATCAAGTGAGAATTGGTATCAATGGATACATGTACATACCTAAGTTTTCCAACTTCAGGGATGTGTGTAACATCTGTTTGCCACAACTGATTAAATTCTAGTCCTCTAGTGTTAACACTTGTTGAGGGAGCGGACGTACCTGTGAGGTGACAATCTAGGCATAGTAGGATAACTTGTTTAGCTAGTCTCTGGGTAAGTTGAAATTGTTTAGATACGTTTCTCCAGTTTTGGTTAAAAAAACTGATGTGATTGGGTGGCTTGGTCAAGCAGTGATGTCTTAACCTGTAGGTCTGCTTGATCACTGCCATACACCAATGGGCCAGGCAGTGAGCTGTGGGCTCAAACATGTGTGATAAAAATAAGATGTGTACATTGATCTAGGAAATACTGAAGTCAGAGAAAAAGTGCACTTAATGAGGGCTGTCTAAAGGTTCTGCAATAAATAAATAGAGTAAGCAGCGTCACTAACAATATTGAAGGGCTGAGCAGAAAAAGTTTCCAAGGCCAATATTAAGGCTCCAACCTCAACTCTTTGAGTGCTAGTAAATCCAGAACAAGTGAGGGAATTATGCCATCTCCACCAGACAGCTGTTTTTCCATCTTTACCAGAGCCATCAGTAAACAGTGTTAGGTATGGGGGGATTGAACTATTTTTGTAGGCAAAACCACAAAAGTATGAGATAAGAACAGAAGGAGTATGTCAGCAGGAAGAGCATGCTTTTTATGGCCTATGTAATCAGAGAGTGCTATTTGCAGGTCCATAGATAAAGGCAATACTGCTTCAAATAACTTTTTACTTAAAGGAATTCTGATGATATTAGGGTCATAACCTAATAATAGATTGCCTTGTCTGCAGCCTGAATAGATGACTTTATTAACAAACTGGATACAGGGAGAGAGTGTTTTAGTCCCAGTATGTGAGCAAAAAACCCATTCTAGGACAGCCTTGGGGTCATCTGTCCTATTAACCCTGTAGAGGTATGTTTAGTGGGAAAAACAAATAATTGAACTGAAAACCATGGATCAATGCAATCTAGTTGCCTCTGAGAAATAGCTTGCTCTATCTCTTCAATTTCCCCTTGTGCTAAAGGAGTTAAATACCTAGGAGAGTCTAGGGCAGCACTGCCTTTTAAGATAGACAACAGGTTCTGTAACTTATCAGTAGTTATGCCCAAGGTTGGGTGAAGCCAGTTAATATCACCTAGTCATTTCTGATAATCATTCAAGGTATGTAAGTTGCTAGTATTTAATTTAACCTTTTGAGGTCTTACTGACCGGGTAGTTAGTATGTACCCAAGATGTTTCCAAGGAGAAGAAATTTGTACTTTTTCAGGTGCTATGATTAAACCTCTTAACTGTGTTTTCCTTATGACAGAGGCATGTAACTTTAAAAGTACTGGCTCTGTTGGGGCTGCTAGTAAAATATCATCCATAAAATGAATAATCTTGCAATTAGGAAATTCTTTTCTACTGGGGAGCAAAGCCTGATTTACATGATACTGACACATGGTAGGACTGCTCAGCATTCCTTGGGGTAGCACTTTCCAATGAAATCAGTGAGCTTGCCTTTCATTATTGATAGCTGGTATTGTAAACAGAGTTTTCTCTGTCCTGTTCTGCAAGGGGAATAGTATAAAAACAGTCTTTTAAGTGAATAACGATTACAGGCCAGTCTCAAGGAATCGCTGCAGGGGAGGGGAGCCCCTGCTGAAGGGACCCCATAGGTTACAAATTAGGATTGACAGCATGTAAGTCATGCAAAAGTCTCCATTTACCAGACTTTTTGGGGATGACGAAAATGGGTGAATTCCAAGGGCTGTTTGACGGTTCTATATGGCTGACTTTTAATTGCTCCTCAACTAATTCCTGGGCTTTTTGCAATTTCTTTCCCTTTAAAGGTCACTACCCAAATAGGAATTTGAGAGAGCCATGTCAGGGGTAGGGGAGAGATAATAACATTGGCCATTATCAGAAAGAGGTCGGCAGAGTGACCACAATTAACCCTCTCGTAAATGGGCTAGTGGCACCACCTACTGGCTGCAGGTCAAACTGCACAGCCCAATATAAAACCTGCAGAGGAAAGTGTACCTGGCTATCTGCAGAAGCAAAATCAAAAGATCCTACCCAACATTTCCACAGTCACACCCCCAGGGGAAGGGGAATAATAGTGAAAAAAAATCAAAATGAAAATAAATATAAAAATAAGAAGTGTCAGCTTCTCCAAATGAGAAGAAACCAAAGTAAGAATTCTTGCACCATGAAAAATCTGAATGCTGTGACACCACCTAAGGATCAATAGACCTTAACCAAGACGAACACTCAGAAACGACAGATAAAAAATACAAAGTATGGATTGCAAGGAAGCTCAATGAGATCCAATAAAAGCTTGAAAACCAACACAAAGAAACCATGAAAGCAATCCAGGAGATGAAGAGATAGATGTCTAAAAAACAGAAGTTCTAAAAATGAAAAATTCACTCAAAGATTTTCAAAATATATTTGAAAGCTTTAATAATAGATTCAGGCCTGATGAGGCAGAGCAACACAATGGATTATTATGCAGATATACAAGAGAATGTGGAAGCTCTGTTGAGTGTGAACTCCAGGACACAGGGTGCAATGAAGAAAGCAAGGTGAAGAAATTGCACATGGTGTGCTGTCTCTTGTACTGGGGGAAAGGAATATAAAGCAGCAGGGAAAGGAATGTGCCTGCATGTATATGTAAATACAGTCATCAAAACTGAAAACAAAGTGGCACAAATAAACCCAATTCCCTATCGAGTTGGCATTGCTGTCTTAACCAGAGGAAAGTAACTGACTTTGGAACACAGTATCTTCACTGTATTTTTTCAGTATGATATACTCCAAAGACAAAAATACTGCATAGACATCTCAATGTCACTTGAAGTGAAATAACATAAAAATGGGAACAGACTCCTGCTGCTGCTCCAGAAAGATGAACATGAGAAGGGGACCATTATCTCTAATGTTTTCTCATGTAGAAAATGCAGGGAATAGCTTAAATAGAAGCTCAGCTTTGGGGGCTGATAATTGAGTAAGAGGCTTCTTCCTTGACTGCCCTGGGAATAAGTCTTCATTTTTGGTTTGCAAGACCATGAAAATGAGATAATACAACAAATGAAATACTTTACACTGAAGAAAATATTTTTTTAAAAACAGACAAAATACAGAAAATAAGTATAAGTAACATATTCAAAGAGATATTAAATGGCATTTTATTAATTTTAAAAGCCATAGATTATAGAAATAAAAAATTTGCCCTAAGAAGCTTCCAGCCTAAGGGTTGGCCCAAGTCGAGGATCTGTCTGGGAATTGTGGACATATCGGTAGGACGTGGGCAAGGCTTGTCATCTCGCTCAGCACCTGTTTCCATGAACGATGAGAATAACCCATCTCTCCTGTTTTAAGTGTGATTTTTCATATACATCAATAGGCATCTTGGCTCACCATAAGAAAGCCCATTTCCACAGAAACAGGTGCTTTCAGCCTGAAGAAGTTGCCACAGGAGATAGAAGGAGGTCCCTTCCCCACACCTGGGAGACCCAGCCAGAGTGGAGAGGGAGGCGGCCCGGGCCAGGGTGCCAGACTCAGCAAAGAAACACAGCACTCCCAGGTAACTCTGAATTTCAGATAATCAACGAATAACTTTGTATGATACTATATGTGTGCTCAAAAGGAACTCGTTTATCTGAAATTCAAAGTTGACTGTGCCTGCGGTACTGTATTGTATCTGGCAACGCTCCACCTTCGTTTTCCTACCCGGGTTTGTGGAACGGGCTCCCCTGCCCCGCAGGTGCCGCCCCACTCTCTACCCAGGAGGAGGAGGTGGAGGAGGAGGAGCCGGGCACTGACTGGAGACCCAGGTGAGTCTAAGCAACTGACAAGGCCCAAGGGTCAAAACCGCCTCAGTCAAAGCACGCACTTAGGCTCAGTCCCGGCGTCGCGTCCCGTTGCCAGGCAACGAAAGCAAGCGCTGCAAAGAGGAAGGGGAGCGCCAATGGATGAGGAAACCAACGTTCCAAGAGACTGAGTGATTTGCTGAAAATCACACATTTAGTAAGTGGCAGAATCAAGACTAGAACTTGGGCGCTGGGCGAGGTGGCTCTCGCCTGTAATCCCAGCTACAAGGGAGGCTGAGGCAGGAGAATCGCTTGAACCCGGGAGGTGGAGGTTGCAGTGAACCGAGATCCAGCCACTGCACTCCAACCTGGGCGACAGAGCGAGACTTGTCTCAAAAAACAAAACATAACATAACAAAACAAAACAAAACAAAAAACAAGCAAAACAAAATCACGCCACTACACTACAGCCTGGGTGACAGAGTGAGACGCTGTTAAAACAAACAAACAAAAAACAAAACAAAACAAAACAAAAACTGGCACTTGGCCCCCAGGATGGAAACTGACTACCTGAGAAGGTGCTTTGGAAATTGCCGGGCCCAGGCATTTGCACTTACATGCATGGGGTATATTCTTCCATGTACAATTACACATATATGCATTCATATGATTAAGTATGTACAGTACTAGTGTATTATTAAATGTTGAAGAGCACGAATGCACAACATCCATAGTGGAACTGTATTTAATATTTATTTTTGGTAGTGACATGGCACATGAAAATAATTTGTTTTCTCATGTAGAAAATGCAGGGAATAGCTTAAATAGAAGCTCAGCTTTGGGGGCTGATAATTGAGTGAGAGCCTTCTTCCCTGATTGGTCTAGGAAGAAATCTTCATTTTTGGTTTGCAAGACCATGGAAACGAAACAATAAATACAACAAATGAAATACTTTACACTTAAGGAAACAATTTTTTTAAAAACTGACATGATATAGAAAATAAGTATAAGTAAATTATTCAAAGAGACATTAAATGACATTTTAATAATTTTAAAAGCCACAGATTATACATGCTGCTATAAAGACACATGCACATGTATGTTTATTGCGGCACTATTCACAATAGCAAAGACTTGGAACCAACCCAAATGTCTATCAATGATACACTGGATTAAGAAAATGTGGCACATATACACCGTGGAATACTATGCAGCCATAAAAAAGGATGAGTTCGTGTCCTTTGTAGGGACATGAATGAAGCTGGAAACCATCATTCTCAGCAAACTATCGCAAGAACAGAAAACCAAATACCTCATGTTCTCACTCATAGGTGGGAATTGAACAATGAGATCACTTGGACACAGGAAGGGGAACATCACACATCGGGGCCTGTTGTGAGGTGGGGGGAGAGGGGAGAGATAGCATTAGGAGATATACCTAATGTAAATGACGAGTTAATGGGTGCAGCACACCAACATGGCACATGTATACGTATGTAACAAACCTGCACATTGTGCACATGTACCCTATAACTTGAAGTATAATTTTAAAAAGCCATAGATTATAAAAATAAAAATTTGTTTTATGAAAATAGAAGGAAAACCCTCAAGATAGTAGGTGAAGAACAGAATGGACGACTCAAGAAGATTCTTGACCTGAGGGATCTAAATAAGTAATTCTTCCAAAATACAGTACTGGGGGAATAATGATAAAGAATATAAAACAAAAGTTAAGAGATATGGAAGATACATTTACAAAAATTTTAATATGCATCTGAGTTATAGAAATATTAAACGAGGGAGTAGAGGACAATCAATAATATAACAACAACAATAGATGAGACATTTTTAGAATTTAGCTAAAACATAAATCCTCATCTAAATTTCAGAGCAAAAAACCAGATAATACTCAAAGGAAATACAATTATATTGACTTCAAATTTCTCATCACCAACACTAGCAAGAAGAAAATTTAAAAGAAAAATCTTTGTCCCCTTGGGTAGGCAAAGAGTTCTTGGACATGACACTGACACCAAAAGAACAAATTGATCATGTAGATATTACGAAAATTAAAAACTTTACTTCTTCAAAAGACCCTTAAAAGATTGACAAGGCAAGCCACAGGCTGGGAGAAAATAATTGCACATCATATATTTAATAATAAGCTTGTATTTAGAATACATAAGAAACTCTCATAACTCAATTTTAAAGAGTAAACGATGGGCAAAAAGATTTGAACAGACACTTCCACAAGGAAGATATTCAGATGGAAAATAAGCACCTGAAATTAACATAATTAGCCATTACAGAAATCATAGGGAAATTTTTTTGTTTCTGATTTAATTGTTCTATATATTAATTATGGTGGTGGTTACATGACTGTATCCCTTTGTCAACACTTGCAGAACTGATAAACTAAAAGGGTAAATTTTACTCTATTATACTTTAATATAAAGTACATAAAAGATAAAGCAATAAACTTTTCAGAAGAAAACACAGAATATCATGATACTGGAGTAGTTTTCTTAAATAGTATACAAATACCACAGGAAGTCAACACAAATTTCAACAATATTAACGTTAAGAATTTCTGTTCATTAAAAAGCACTATGGTGGGGCACAGTGGCTCACCAGGCGTGGTGGCTCGTGACTGTAATTCCAGCACTCTGGGAGGCCAAGGCAGATGGATCACCTGAGGTCAGGAGTTCAAGACCAGCCTGGGCAACATGGTGAAAACCCCGTGTCCACCAAAAAATACAAAAATTCGCCGGGTGTGGTGGCACACTCCTGTAGTCCCCAGCTACTTGGGAGGCTGAGGCAGGAGAACTGCTAGAACCTGGGAGGTGGAGGTTGCATTGAGCCCAAATCATGCCACTGCACTCCAGCCTGGGCGGCAGAGCGAGACTTTATCCCCCACCCCCCACCCCAAAGAAAAAACATTACTAAAAATATTGGAAAGGTATCTCACATAATGAGGGAAGATTTTGCAGTTTAGGTGTCTATGAAGGGCTTATATCCAGAATATATAAAAGGTTCCTACAGATAAAAAAAAAAAAAACTTACGAAAAATGGGCAAGATGCTTGAAGAGATATGTCACAAAAAGTGATTTTTCTGATGGCCAACAAGCATTTGAAAATTGCTCAATGTTATTAATCATCAAACAAATGCAAATTAAACCCATAATATGATACAACTACATCCCCATTATAAAGGCTAAAATGAAAAATACCTGAAAATTCTAAGTGTTGGTGAGGAGGTAGAGTAAATAGTTCTCCCAGGATTATGGAAATATAACTAAAACATCAAAAGACATGTACAAAATAGTCATAACAGCTGTATTCATAATAGTTCCAAACTGGAAAACACCAGCAGTAAAGTGAATACATAAAATGTGGTCTATTCACACAATGGAGTGCTATATAGTAACGAGAATGAAAAAATACAACCACAGCCAATGAGATTATACATAGATCGCACAAACAATATGTAAAATAAAAAATCCAACAGAGAAGATTATATCCTTTATAAATCTATTTGTATGTATTTCCAAAGCATATTGAAAACTATATTGTCATATGTTTACCTATTGGTACAAATGGGATTGGGGGTGTCAGTAATGTTTTTTTCCTGACCTGAGTTACAATTACATGAGTGTATTTGATCTGTGAAAGGTGTGGAAGAAAACAATGTAATTGTATGGTTTTTTGTATGCATTTAAACTTCAGAAACAAGTTCAAAGCATACTAAAAATTCTACTGAAGAAACAAGAAAAATAGTTTTAAGTAACCTAGAATGTGAGAAATATTTCAGTATCCGAATGGATCCCACCCTCGCTTCAATTTTACTTTCTTTTTTTCTTTTTCTTTCTTTTTTTTTTTTTTTTTTTTTTTTTTTTTTTTTTGAGACAGAGTCTCGCTCTGTCGCCCAGGCTGGAGTGCAGTGGCCAGATCTCAGTTCACTGCAAGCTCCGCCTCCCGGGTTCCCGCTATTCTCCTGCCTCAGCCTCCGGAGTAGCTGGGACTACAGGCGCCCGTCACCACGCCCGGCTAGTTTTTTGTATTTTTTTTTTTAGTAGAGACGGGGTTTCACCGTGTTAGCCAGGATGGTCTGGATCTCCTGACCTCGTGATCTGCCTGTCTCGGCCTCCCAAAGTGCTGGGATTACAGGCTTGAGCCACCGCGCCCGGCCCAATTTTACTTTCAAGGAAGGCATTTCCCTTTCTGAAGTGTAGCAGCAGCTAAAATCCTTACATGTCCTTGGTAGTAAAATGTAAGGCTTCAGGTTCTGTGGAATCCTCACAGAGATAGGTATGCATGCCTGCCACTTCTCTGTGTTAATGAGGGTTTACTTTCAGAGGGCTCTGGGGCGAGGATGAAGCACAGTGAATTGTAAAGTAACTGTGACCCCAGAAAGCTTTGCTCACTCTGAGCATGGCTTGTTTTTTGGGCTTCAACCCATCTCAGGAGGAGTGTTGCAGGTTGGATTTTTCACAAGCAGATGCTGAAACTACGTGGGGGCTGTCGAACAGTTATTAGGAAGTTATACCTTTGAAAGGAAGCAGAGTTAGGGGATGATGACATAACAGAAAGGGATACAGAAAGAATTTGAACCGTGATGCAGGCACAACAGAGACCAAGCCTGCTTGGCAGGGAGGGCTGGAGAAGGTGGTGACTGTCAATTTATTTTCATAATAAATTGTTCTTATGATGTATTTCTGGTTTATAGAAAGGAAAACAAATTGCAGGAGCCACTGAGTTCACAATAAATACATTGGGAAAAGAATTACTCTTCACACCATCAGATGTATAATTTAAGGCAAGAACTATCTCATTCATTTTCTGCACTCAGAACTGTGTTTGCTACTTAAAATATCTGTGAACCAATGAAAATTTCAAATGAGCAGCAAGATGAAAAGCAAATGAGAAATGTAATCTGTTCTTCCAGTAGAAGGCAATCATTATTATAGATTTATCCATCCTGATTTGCTAATCAGAAACGGATTCCGAAATTGGCAAAAGGCTCTGGAAATGTTGGCTTTGGGAATTGCCTGAAGTGATACCCATTAGTTCAGTTAACCATCTTAAATAAGTACTTCTCTGAGAGAAGTGGTGAAGACTTCCCTTTAAGCATCTGCATCCAGATACCCATGGGGGTTCTATGACAGTTGGAGCTGTCATAGAACTCTTGGCTGAAGTGGGTTGCTTGGCACAGGTTGATACATAATTTAGAAAAAGGATATGACACTGAGAATTTGTGATGAGACAAAACAGGATAGGTAACTAAAGGACTGAGTAAACCATATGAAGTTGGAGATTAAAATCAGGTGGGAAAGACAGACTGATAAGAGAAAATTAGAAAAAGGAGTAAATGAGAGAATAAGAAATATTATGAAATAGGTGTGTTTCTCATTGACAGTCTCCTAAAATGTCTTTGGTGTGCTCCTCTCACCTAAGACGATAGAGTCCACTCACAGAGAGCACTTATCATGACAACAGCAGAGATTGTATGTATACATGGACTGAAATGCAGTCTTTCTTTCCACGTGATACTACTTTGCTTTTGTCTTCCTAGGTTCCAAGATGGCTGAGAGATCAGAAGTTTTGGGTGTGGCACCTGTCGTACTGCAGATGAGCAGAGATCCCACTAACTTCTACATAGGGCGAGCACTGTGGTTCAGCATTGCTCTTCTTCATGCTTCAGTTGTGTATATAGGGCACATCCCCTGGCTTGATATCAAGGAAGAATTCCAGTGCCATGGGAATAGCGGAAGCCTGTCTAGCAGAGTGCTATGAGAACCGCTTCACATGGCCTGTTCTAGGAGTGTGAGACATGGTTGGCTTTATCTTCTCCATCCTTTTTGTGATGGAGTTTGTTGTCTCTCAGAATATGCATAAACAAACCAAAATGCATAAGAAGCAGTCTGTAGATGAAGAAAGATCCCACGACATTGTCAGTGATGCAGACCATGCAAAGATGGAAGAAGACATGACTTTTGACCTATTCCAGCAAAAGTCCTTGTTGAAACAGTGTCTTGTCTACTTTCTGGGACACATGTCTCTACAGGTGATCTTCTTGGCCATCCTTCCTTACTGTCACCGACCACTGACCACAAAACCCATTTGGTGCAGTAATCATTTGTGTCCTAGGCCTTATTCATGTGTGTTAATGGGGACACAGGAAAAGATAATGTCCATCATACTGCTGATTACACTTTCAGTCCTATCATGACTCTCTGTCTTATATGCTTCATGTGCACCCTGAGCTCACTCACGGGTGGCATTCTGTCAGAGATAAAGGGACTTCATGAAATTCTAACAGTAGTCCTGATGCTCATCACTGATAAAGTATGGAACAGATGCAGAAACGGTCCACTGTGATCTTATACTGAAGCAATACATACTTTATTCTTACTTGATATTTCCAGATGGCCTTATCTTAAAACTATGCAACTGGGAAGTTGCATATTTTAACAAGCCTGCTTTCTTCTCATATAAGTAATCACTTTATTCCCTAAAGAACACAGTTGGAATAAGGTTCAGAACACTTTAAAATGAAGAATCTGAGGGTACCAACATGTAGTTAGATAGAGCAAGATCTAGTTTTTGATAGCACTACAGGCTGACTGCAGTCGACAGTAATTCATTGTACATTTAAAAATTGGCTGGGCGTGGTGGCTAATCCCTGTAATCCCAGCACTTTGGGAGGCCGAGCCGGGTGGATCACTTGAGGTCAGGAATTCAAGACCAGCCTGAACAACATAGTGAGATCTTGTCTCTACTAAAAATACAAAAGTTAGGACCGGGCACGGTGGCTCACGCCTGTAATTGCAGCACTTTGCACGTCTGAGGCGGGTGGATTACCTGAGGTCAGTAGTTCAAGATCCACCTGGCCAACATGGCGAAACCCTGTCTCTGTTAAAAAAAATACAAAAAAATCACCAGGCGTGGTAGTGGGCCCCCACAGTCTGAGGCAGGAGAATCGCTTGAACCCAGGAGGCAGAGATTGAAGTGAGACAAGATCATACCATTGCACTCCAGCCTGGGCAACAGAAAGAGATTCTGTCTCAAAAACAAAACAAAACAAAAGAAAAAAAAAATTAGCCAGGCTAATATTTGGACACTTTGGGTGTCCAAGGCGGGTGGATTACCTGAGGTCAATAGTTTAAGACTCGCCTAGCCAACATGGCGAAACCCCATTTCTACTAAAAAAGTACAAAAAAATTAGCCAGGCATGGTGGCAGGCGACTGTAATCCCAGCTACTTGGGAGGCTGAGGCAGGAGAATTGCTTGAACCTGGGAGGCGGAGGTTGCAGTGAGCTGCAATCGTGCCACTGCACTCCAGCCTGGGTGACAGGGTGAGACTCCATCTCAAAAAAATGTTTCTCTTTAAAAAAATAAAAATAACAGTATAATTTAAATGTTTGTAACACAAAAAAGTGATAAATCCTTGAGGCGACGGATACCCTAATTACTCTGATGTGATTATTGCAAATTTTATGCCTGTATCATAATATTTCATGTGCTCCATAAATATATACACCCACTACGTATCCTTAAAAATCAAAAATTTTTTTAAATTAAAATTAAACAAATTGAGGGTATTCACCACGACTAGTTTGTTTGTTTGTTTGTTTGTTTTTTGAGACGGAGTCTTGCTTTGTCACCCAGGCTGGAGTGCAGTGGCACCATCTCAGGTCACTGCAAGCTCCGCCTCCCGGGTTTACGCCATTCTCCTGCCTCAGCCTCCTGAGTAGCTGGGACTACAGGCACCCGCCGCCACGCCCGGCTAATTTTTTGTATTTTTAGTAGAGACGGGATTTCACCGTGTTAGCCAGGATGGTCTCCATCTCTTGACCTTGTGATCCACCCACCTCGGCCTCCCAAAGTGCTGGGATTACAGGCGTGAGCCACCGCACCGGGCCCACCACAACCAGTGTTGAAATCTCACCACAGCTACTATATTGAGGTATTTTTTTTTTCTACTTCAGCAAGGCAATTCTTATGACCTACAGCTGTTTAAAATTAAAGAATAATCTCTAATGTCTCCTTGAATATGTTACTCATACATATTTTCTATATCCTGAGTTTAAGATGTTTTACTTTTTGTGTTTATTGTTTCTTTTTCATGGTCTTATATACCAGAAATGGAGAAGATTTCTTCCCAGGGTAATCAAAGAAAAAGGCTCACACTCCATTATCAGCCCCTGAAGCTGAAATTCCATTTAAACTATTCCCTGCGTTTTCTACATCAGAAATTATAAATTATTCTCATGTGCTATGTCAGTATCAAAAAATTAAACATAGCTTCACTATGTACACCATGCGTTGATGCCCTTCAACATTTAATGTACCAGGACAATACACACTTAATCACATGTAACGCGTATATGTGTAACTACATTAATATATCCCATACGTATAAGGCATGTACATTATACTACTTATACTACATAACACATTGTATAGTATTTCCGCATGAACATATCTACCATATGATTATCAGCTAGTCCACTATATTCTTTATTTTACATAAGATATCATACTATTATTTTGTTGTTGTTTGAGACCGAGTCTCACTCTATTGCCCAGGCTGGAGTGCAATGGTGCCATCTCAGCCCACTGCAACNTGCGTTGATGCCCTTCAACATTTAATGTACCAGGACAATACACACTTAATCACATGTAACGCGTATATGTGTAACTACATTAATATATCCCATACGTATAAGGCATGTACATTATACTACTTATACTACATAACACATTGTATAGTATTTCCGCATGAACATATCTACCATATGATTATCAGCTAGTCCACTATATTCTTTATTTTACATAAGATATCATACTATTATTTTGTTGTTGTTTGAGACCGAGTCTCACTCTATTGCCCAGGCTGGAGTGCAATGGTGCCATCTCAGCCCACTGCAACCTCCGCCTCCCAGGTTCAAGTGATTCTCCTGCCTCAGCCTCCCGAGTAGCTGGGATTACAGTTGTGCACCACCATGCCCAGCTAATTTTTTTTGTATTCTTAGTAGAGATGGGGTTTCACCATGTTGGCCAGGCTGGTCTCAATCTCCTGACCTCGTGATCCGCCCACCTTGGCCTCCCAAGGTATCATACTGTTAATCAGACCAAGTACATTCTATTCAATAAATCTTTACCAACATACATATTACCACCAGTATGACTTCTTTTCCACCAAGATTCCATAAGCCAGCAAACCACTCTCTTCTTGCTCCAGGTCCATTATGTGGCAATTTCTAATATAAAATTATACCCGGCATCTGCATGTGACTCAAGAGCCAGCCATATCATCTGAAATCACTCGTTTCCCTTAAATAAAACATTTCAATGGGGTAATGACTAATCAGCCCATAATCATAATTTTGATATCATGTATTTGACATTTTTCAATCTGGAAGGATTCTGTGATTCAATGTGGCTGTCAAGGTCTTAATACAAGCAACTTGTAGGTGACTTAAAATTGAATACACTTGACCCACATCATACACTGTAACGTGTTAATTTGTGCTCAATGGACACACAATGTTTAACCATGTATGTGCACATGTAATGTTTTACCATAAAGTACTAAATCCTTCTAATTTTCTCTTATCAGCCTTTCTTCCCCTGCTGATTTTATTCTCCAACTTTTTCCCATGGTTTATTTGTTCAGTCCTCTAAACAGTTATCCATCCTGTTTTCTCTCATCACAAATTCTCAGTGTCATTTCCTTCTTTTTCTAAGTTAGGTACCAACCTGTGCCAAGCAACCCACTTCAGCCAAGAGTTCTATGACAGCTCCAACTGTCGTAGAACCCCCATGGGTATCTGGATGCAGATGCTTAAAGGGAAGTCTTCACCACTTCTCTCAGAGAAGTACTTATTTAAGATGGTTAACTGAACTAATGGGTATCACTTCAGGCAATTCCCAAAGCCAACATTTCCAGAGCCTTTCGCCAATTTCAAAACCTGTTTCTGGTTAACCAATCAGGATGGATAAATCTGTAATAATGATTGCCTTCTACTGGAAGAGCATGTTAAATTTCTCATTTGCTTTTCATTCTGCTGCTCGTTTGAAATTTTCATTGGTTCATAGATATCTTAAGTAGCAAACACAGTTCTGAGTGCAGAAAATGAATGAGACAGTCTTGCCTTGAATTATACATCTGATGATGTGAAGAGTAGTTTTTTCCAACATATTTATTGTGAACTCGGTGGCTCCTGCAATTTGTTTTCCTTTCTATGAACCAGAAATACATCATAAGAACGATTTATTATGAAAATAAACTGACAGTCACCACCTTCTCCAGCCCTCCCTGCCAAGCAGGCTTGGTCTCTGTTGTGCCTGCATCACGGTTCAAATTCTTTCTGTATCCCTTTTTGTTCTCTCATCATCCCCTAGCTCTGCTTCCTTTCAAAAAAATAATTCCTAATACATGTTTGACAGCCCCACGTAGTTTCAGCATCTGCTTGTGAAAATCCAGCCTGCAACACTCCTCCTGAGATGGGTTGAAGCCCAAAAAACAAGCCATGCCCACAGTGAGCAGGATTCTCCCTCTAGCCCTGGGGTCACAGTTACTTGACAATTCACTATACTTCATCCTTGCCCCAGAGCCTTCTGAAAATAAACCATCATTTAGCACAGTGGCAGGCATGCATAAACTATCTCTCTGTGGATTCCACAGAGCCTGAAACCTTATTTATTTAGTCAAGGACCTGCTGGATTGGAGGTTTTAGCTGCTGCTCAGCTTTGGACAGGAAAATGCATTGAAATGAAAAATGGAGGGATGCAGAAGGCATTCAAACGCTGAAATATTCCTGACGTGCCCATCTAAAATTTTAAGTCATTTGAAATTATTTCTCTCGTTTCTTGAGTAGCATTTGTAGTACACTGTGAGCTTCTAAGTTTAAATATATACAAAACAATACTCAAGTACAAAAATAACTTTCATATATTCTGAGTATATAATTGCTACGATCCAGAGTGGGATCAGATACCCCATTATGCTTAGCCATAAACTTAAATAATTAAGCAAAGATATTTACCAGAGCTCTATTAGCAATAGTCTGAGACTGAAAGGACTTGGTGGTGCTTTATATATCTGTAAAGGACCATGTTTTATAATTGATTAACCCCAATAAATCTCATCATCTCTTGCTAATTTAGCCTCTATACCACCATATTCAACAAACCTAAACAAAGTATTATAGTAATCATATGTATTTTCATAAAACATTAGGTCAAGGTGTAGCTTTATGAGATGGAAAAATAAGCTATATTTTCTAATCTGATAATGCTTTTATTTCCATGAAACCATTTATGAAATTAAAAGATAAAGGAAACTATAGTACTAAATTGGGAATAAAGAGTTTAATTGAATTGGCACATAAAGCATGAACATACTGCCCACACCCTCCTCAAATATTTAATAATCTTAAATATTTTATTAAATCAGATATACATATATAAGGGAAAGTAAGAATACAGAAAAGTGCACTTGGATA
Source organism: Rhinopithecus bieti (assembly GCF_001698545.2). Taxonomy (NCBI): domain Eukaryota; kingdom Metazoa; phylum Chordata; class Mammalia; order Primates; family Cercopithecidae; genus Rhinopithecus; species Rhinopithecus bieti. Next base: position 3,387,215 of record NW_016811596.1, on the reverse strand, counting down.
AACCAAAGTATACCTTGACCTAAAGCATCAGGCTTATACACAGAAGATTTCTTATTAAATAATTACTTTGAACCAAAGCTAGCCCAAACAAACAAAATTTAGTAATTATGCTCACTTAAGCTATTTAGTTACAATGAAAAGTATAGGAAATAGAAATTTCTTTAGGCACTATCATGAAGTATCTTAAGGGAAGGATGAGAGAATTATCAAAAGTACAAAATAGCAAAGCTAATTCCTTTTGTCTTCTGCACAATGAATTAACTAGAATATGTTCAGAAAGAGAACTTTAGATAAAAACCCCAAAATCTGGCAAGCTACTCCTGGTCAATTCTAATGAACAAATTTGTCTCTGTAGCAAAATAGTGAGAAGATATTTAAACAGAGGTGAAATGCCATTAAAGCCTGTTATCAACTGGTTATCCAGAATAAAATTTTGGTTATTTACCTAAAGAATAATTAATTTCAGTATCAATTTAAATATTAATCTAAAGAGGAACAACTCTTTAGAAATAGAAAATTCTCTTATCTAAAGAGTAAACAAATTCTTATTGATTGGGGTAAAGATGAAGAGAATTTTTCCTCTCCCCTGAAGGTTGGAATCTACTGAAATGAACTGAAAATAGGCTGATTAACAGGAAATTAAAGTATATAAATGTATTAATGTGCATAAGCATGGGAGCCATACAAAATATGAGACTCAAAGAAGGGCCAGATGGCTGAAGCTTAAATAGTACCCTCTTAATAGGGGTGGACGTGATGCCAGAATGTAGGCATTTTTGAGGGGTAGTAAATAAGTTTTAGGAGAATTGAATGAATCTGAAGAGCAGACACTAGCTTGTAAATGATTGTCTTTGGAAACTAAATGGGACCAGAGAACTGATAATATCATGTGATAAAGTCCACCCAGGTGTAGTTACATTCCTCAATCTTCTACCTGAGATGGATAATACAAATTCAGGGAGAAGGATGGAAGGCAATTGTTTTCTCTTTGGTAGGTCTAGTATTAAGGCAGATAAGGAAATTTCAGAAAAAATTCCCACCCTGCACTGGGAGGAAGGGAGACAGGAAAGGTCACAAAAGCCTTGATTCTGAGGCAGGTTCTCAGTCCTTGATATTTTCATTCAACGTGCTCAACATGCTAAAGTGCCATATTTTGTGGCATCATTTTCTTAGCCCAAACATTGCCTAAAAGCAGCCACTGATTAAGAAAGTGTTCAAGCTCGACAATACTATGATTTTAATTCCAATTATCTTAATAAACTCCTAGTAATTTACTGAATTAATCTATTTGCATATAGAAGAAACACAGTTAAAAGTCACAAGAAAAATTCTTGCATAAGCTATGTCACATCAAATAAACACTGACCGTTAACCAGCCAGGTAGAGACCCCCATCTACATAACGAATGATTAGGGTGGAATGGCCAGCTTCCTCACCCACTATGTAAATGGCACACCTAGTCCAGTCAATCTCTGGGTCCTATGTAAATCAGACACTGCATTCTCAAGCTCACCTATAAAACCTCGTGAATTTCACCACAGAACTAGAATTACATTTCACCACAGAACTGGAAGACCCACTCAGGGGCCTCTCTCTGCTGGAGAGAGAGTTATTCTCTTTTCTCTTTCTTTCACCTATAAAACCACTGCTCTTAAACTCACTACTTGTGTGTTTGCATCCTCGATTCCTTTGATGTGAGACAATAAACCTCGGGTATTTACCCCAAACAACAATGCTGCTTCATTTTGGGGCCACATCTGGGATTGTCAGAAGGGTGAGTACAGGCGCAGACCCCAACTCTTTCTTTTTATTTTGAGGCTCCTAGGTTTCTAAATGTTTCAAGGTTGTAAACTGCTTGGTTTACAATTTGGTAAGGCCTGGGGACATATGAAATTAATCACAACTCTAACTATGCTGGAAAAAGTCAGAGTTTATCTGTGTCTAGTACATAATTAAAACAACTCATCAGGTTTTACACTAGTTAAAAATTGCTAAAAGTTACCACTATAACATGTAATTCAAACTACTAAAAATAGATTTACATGTGAGTTATGTAAAAAAAAGTAAAATGTGTTTAAATAAAAGATTATAAGGCATAGAAATGTAAATTTTGCCTACGGATAAAGGATTGCCTTAAATTAGATAAGATAAAACTAGAGTCCCTACATCCGGGTACCGACTCCAGCCGCCTAGACGCTGTCACTATGGTCATGGCGGAGGGGATGGCAGTGCTGAGGCAGAACAGGCCGGGCACCAAGGCGCAGGATTTCTATAATTGGCCTGATGAATCCTTTGATGAAATGGACAGTACACTAGCTGTTCAACAGTATATTCAACAGAACATAAGAGCAGATTTCTCCAATATTGACAAAATTCTTGAACCACCTGAAGGCCAAGATGAAGGTGTGTGGAAGTATGAACATTTAAGGCAGTTCTGCCTTGAGCTAAATGGACTTGCTGTCAAACTTCAGAGTGAATGCCATCCAGATACTTGCACACAAATGACAGCAACTGAACAATGGATTTTTCTTTGTGCAGCTCATAAAACTCCAAAAGAGTGTCCTGCTATAGACTATACTAGACATACACTTGATGGTGCTGCATGTCTTCTGAATAGCAATAAATATTTTCCCAGCAGAGTTAGCATAAAGGAATCATCTGTAGCGAAACTAGGATCAGTATGCCGCAGGATTTACGGAGTCTCATTCTGTCGCCAGGCTGGAGTGCGCACTGTGTAGATCTCCGCTTCACTGCAACTTCTGCCTCACTGGGTTAGAGCGATTCTCCCTTTTCCTCAGCTCCTGAGTAAGCCGGGATTAAGCAGGTTTCAGCCACAATGCCCAGCTAATTATTGTGTTTTTAGTGGAGATGAAGTTTCACGCATGTGCCAGGATGGGGGTTTCACCATGTTGATCCAGGCTGGTTTGAACTCGACCTCCAAGTGATCTGCTGGTCCCCTCCGGCCTCCCAAAGTGCTGGGACTAGCAGGTGTGGAGCCACTGTGCCTGGCACATGGCTTCTTTTTATATCCTACGATAATTGGATGACATAAAGCGAAAATGAAAGCATTTTGTGTCATCGGTTTACTAAATTTGTGATGAAATACAATTTGATGTCCAAGGATAACCTGATTGTACCAATTTTAGAAGAGGAAGTACAGAATTCAGTTTCTGGGGAAAGTGAAGCATGAAGGGAATCATATGGAAAAATGTACTGATCATATAATTAACATTAATTATGTACTGTATATATCATTTTAGACACATCAATCATGTATCCATATTATAGCTTCTTTGTTTAGTATAGGTTTTTGTATGCTGGGTTTGCCTTTTAAAATGGGAAATACTTTTTAAGTTATTCATAAGCTGTATATTCACCAGTGTGGCACTCATGGTTTTTAAATAAGATTAGTATTATCTGTTTATAATGCCTGTTAATAAAAGAATTTACAGTTTGGTAAAATTGCTGCTAAACAATCATTGGATCACAATCCTCATCAAACAAACCCATCTGTAAAAAAAAATGATTGAGAGCTTGAGGTTTCACACAAGCCATTTACTGAAGAGGTAGAAATGTTTTCCATTGGTTTTACCTTGAGTTTAGATATCCTAAAAAATTCTATAGTACATAGTTTTGTCTTACCTGTTAACTTTCCCCAATTGAGATAAAAGTGTTTTAAAATTCTGTTTATAGTTTTTGATACGCATATATAATTATGTGTATATCTAAATAAAAATGCAGATGAAGCATTAGTAATACTTAAATAATTTTACTGTGTGACATAAAGTATAACATACTTGGAAAGGATTTACCTTTCTGCAACAGTGGACTGGTACATACAGGATGATCATAATGATTAGGCACATAAATTATGTTCTCACTGGAAACCTGCCCTGTCCACCCCTTCTCGTTTCCCTTAACCTTATCCTCAAACTACTTTAACTGAGAAGCTTTTCACCAGACTGAGTTAGTGGTGGCTTATACCTATTTATATTTGTATTAATTGCTTACAGATTATACCTCATATTAGCAATTGCATTACACTACAAGAAAATGTATTTGCATAGGCTCTTGCTTATTTTGTTTTGCAAAAATTATTCTACTTAGAAAACAGTCCTTAAAATGGTTTGACTCTTCCTGTTAGTAATATCAATCTTTCACTTAACCAGCTAGGCAGCATTAAATAGAATTGAAGAAATACTGTAGTATTTATTTTACACCCCCTCTCCCACGAAGTTTATGTTTGAATTACATGCACGTGTGAGATTATTTGCAATAATTCATAGGTTCCAAGGGTGTTGATGAATAGTCATACAGTTTTTGGACTTTGTTATAATTCATTGTGATAAGAATGATTCAAATGCAGATTTAACAATCTTATAATCTGTTGAATGCCATTTTTGATAAAGCACTGGAGGTCTTATTGCCAAACTGATTGTAATGAGGCACTAAGGGTGAAAACATTGTACATGTTGTGAAGAAAGTATTTAAATCCAACTTTTTTTTTTTTTTTTTT
>NW_016811596.1:3351583-3381533 GCF_001698545.2 Rhinopithecus bieti | reverse complement strand
TTTATACTAAGGTAGTGACTGAGATTTGGTGATCTGGCTGAGTATTTTGAAACACATTTTGAATAATATGGCTTAGTGTTAACGGGGAATTAAATATGATTTTTTTCTTACTCATTTCACCTTCCCTGTATTGTATGTTTGGAATTGATCATAAAACAGCTCCAAAAGAAAAAAAAAAAAAAAGAACTATATGAGGGCCAGGTGTGGTGGCTGTCTATAATCCCAGCACTTTGGGAGGCGGAGGAGGAAGGATAGGTTGAACCCAGGAGTTCGAGACCAGCCTGGGCAACAAAGCAAGACCCCACCTCTAAGAAAACAAAAGTATATTTGAAAAAAAAAAATAAAACTATGTAAGAAGTAAAGTTATGAAGCAATATAGGAAGGACCTAAAAATTGAAATAGATAACATATTAAGTAATTCCATGCGTCCAATCATAATAATACTAGCAGGATAAATTTGGGTTGACTTGACTGATCCCTGAGGTAGATATAAATTTTCTCAATCTTTTTAACTTTTTTCTTGCTGAAACACACCTATTCTGATGCCCTTGCTCCCCATGGTTTTGTTATCTGACTCTTCTGATGTTCACTCTTCTCCTTCTTCTGCTTTTTTTTTTTTTTTTTTTGAGACAGGGTCTCACTCTGTTGCCCAGGCTGGAGTGCAGTGGCATGATCTCAACTCACTGCAACCTCTGCCTGCTGGGTTCAAGCAGTTCTTGTGCTTCAGCCTACCTAGTAGCTAGGATTACAGGAGTGTGCCATGGCTAATTTTTGTTTTTTTGGTAGAGATGGTGTTTCACCATGTTGGTCAGGCTGGCCTGGAACTCCTGGCCTCAAGTGATTCTCCCGCCTTGGCCTCCCAAAGTGCTGGGATTACAGGCGTGAGCCACATCATCTGGCCTCCTGTCCATTATTCTTATCAAGCTGATTTCTCCAGTATTCCATCATCCCATAGCTCTATTTTTTACTAATCCACTAGACTCACTTTCTTCACCTTTATATTGCCAGCACCTATGTTAATGGCTAATGTAAGACCTACCTGTCTATGGCAATCACTTAACAAATGATGAAAAGAGAATTATTTAGAATTATTAAAAGCAATGTGAGAAGGTACAAGGAGCACTGTCTGTATGTCAGAGAGCCTAAAAATTTTCATACCTCTGTCACTTCAACACTGTAACCCAGACATTAACTTGTCTGAGCTCTAAAATTAAGATGATAGGCCGGGCGTGGTGGCTCACGCTTGTAATCCCAGCTCTTTGGGAGGCTGAGGCGGGCGGATCACAAGGTCAGGAGATCGAGACTATCCTGGCTAACACGGTGAAACGCCGTCTCTACTAAAAATACAAAACATTAGCTGGGCGTGGTAGCGGGCACCTGTAGTCCCAGCTACTCGGGAGGCTGAGGCAGGAGAATGGCGTGAACCCGGGGAATGGAGCTTGCAGTGAGCCGAGATCGCGCCACTGCACTCCAGCCTGGGAGACAAAGCAAGACTCCATCTCAAAAAAAAAAAAAAAAAAAAAAAAAAAAAAAAAAATTGAGATGATATGTGGCTTAAGAAGAAAGAAACTTGAATGCCAGAAACTTTTATTTCTCTCTGTCATATTGATTATCTGTTGCAGTGGAACAAATTGTACCAACACTTAGTGGCTTATGCAAGACACATTTAATTATCTCACAGTTTCTGTGGATCAGGAGTTTGGGAGTGGGTTACCTTGGTGCTCAGGTCTCACATTTGGTTGCAGTCAGGCTGTCTGCAGGGGTTTGCTCTTCTGAAGGCTGGGCTCATGTTAGAGGATCTGCTTCCAAGACGGCACACTCACGTGGCTGTGGGCAGGACTCAGTTCGTTGTGTGTCATCATAACGTGGCAGCTAATTGAACTAGAGATATCAAGTATTTGCTTAAATATTCATGCAACCTCCTTAGAAGAAGATAGCCATTAAAAAAAAAAAAAGAAAGAAAGAAAGAAAAGAAAGAGTAACAATAACACCTAAGGTTGGTTTCCTGTGGGAAGGGCCACTCACTGGTTGTCTAGAGAGTGGAAACAACTTAACCCTGACTATTCTTCCTCAATTTCTTTACGTTTTCTTTTCCTCTACTTGTCTTTAAATGATGGTGTTCTCTAGAGTGTATCTGTGGCTTTTTCTCATAATACACGCTTGCAATAGGAATTCTCATATATACCTCTATATTCCAACCACCTTTATGTTGACATCGTCTAAATCTGCATATTTAATTAGGCCTCTCTCCTAAGAAAATTATATTGAATTCCCTACACACACAACGTCTGCAATCATGAAGGCAGAAGCAATTCAAACTGAATTTTTAAAAAGTAGATATTCTTTCGTTTTTTTTTTTTTTTCGAGGCAGAATCTTGTTCTGTCTCCCAGGCTGGAATGCAGCAGTGTGATCTCGGCTCACTGCAACCTCCACCTCCAGGGTTCAGGTGATTCTCATGCCTCAGCCTCCTACTAGCTGAGGACTACCAGCATGCACCACGACACCTGGATAGTTTTTGCATTTTTAGTAGAGACAGGGTTTTCCATATTGGCCAAGCTGGTCTTGAGTTCCTGGCCTCAAATGATCTACCCGCCTCGGCCTCCCAAACTGCTGGGATTACAGGTGAGAGCCACCGAGCCCAGCCTAAAAGTAGATATTCTGGATTTTGTAAAATGACTCCAGTATTTACCCAGTCACTCAAACCAAAGAACAGATGCCTCTTCTTTTCACATCCTGTCTTTCCTCCACTGTAGGACAGGCATGAGATGATATCAGGATAAGATAGTAGATATACAGAGAAGGGAATGGAATCAAGAGAGTTATTAGGATGTAAAAGTAGGGAAGATAATGAATTGAACACGGGGGCTGCAGGAGAAGAATGGGATTACAGGTGGCTCACTCCTGTAATTCCAGCACTTTGGGCAGCTGAGGCAAGTGGATCACTTGAGGTCAGGAGTTTGAGACTAGCCTGGCCAACATGGTGAAACTCCATCTCTATTAAAAATACAAAAAAAAATAGCCGGGTGTGGTGGTACATGCCTGTAATCCCAGCTACTCAGGAGGCTGAGGCAGGAGAATCGCTTGAGCCCAGGAGGCTGAGGTTGCAGTGAGCCGAGATCGTGCCACTGCACTCCAATCTGGGTGACAAAGCTAGACTCCATCTCAAAAAAAAAAAAAAAAAAAAGGAAAAGAAACTTTAATAAGTAATAAGTTGTGGACCAGGTTCAATGGCTCACTCCTGTAATCCCAGCATTATGTGAGAACGAGGGGGGAGGATTGCCTGAATCTAGGAGTTCCAGACCAGCCTTGGAAGGATCACTTGAGCCTGGGAGTTTGAGACCACTAGCCTGGACAACATAGTGAGACTCTGTCTCTACAAAAAAAAATGTTTTTAATTAGCCAAGTGTGGTGGCATATGCCTGTAGTCTCAGCTACTTGATTGAGATCTTGAGGTGAGAGAAACACCTGAGTCCCCGAGTTTGAAGCTGCAGTGATCTGTTATCATGCCACTGTACTCCAGCCTGGGTGACAGAGCAAACTCTGTCTCTAAATAAATAAGTAAATAAATAATAAATAAATACACTTACTCATCTCCATCTGCAGCCACTTGGGGCTGGGAGAGTGAGTTGACAAGATAAATAGAGCAGATTTTTTTGTTTGTTTGTTTGAGACAGAGCCTTGCTCTGTTGTCCAGGCTGGAGTGCAGTGGTGCAATCTCAGCTCACTGCAACCTCCACCTGCTGGGTTCAAGCGATTCTTCTGCTTCAGCCTCCCGAGTAGCTGGGATTATAGGCATGCACCCAGCTAATTTTTGCATTTTTAGTGAAGACGGAGTTTCACCATGTTGACCAGGCTAGTATCAAACCCCTGACCTCAAGTGACCCACCTGCGTTGGCCTCCCAATATACTCTAGAGTTATGAGTCCATTTGGGATGTTGCTTATAAGTTTATAGTGGTCTTAATTTTGTTTTAAGAGACAGATCTCACTCTGTTGCCCAGGGTGGAGTGCAGTGGTACAATTATAGCTCACTACAGCCTTATCCTCCTGGGCTCAAGGGATCCTCTTGCCTCAGCTCCCAAGTAGATGGGGCCACAGGCATGCACCTGGCTCATTTGTTGTTGTTGTTGTTGTTGTTGTTGTTGTTGTTGTCGTCCAGGCTGGTCTCAAACTCCTGTCCTCAAGCAACCCTCCTGCCTTGGCTTCCCAAAGTGTTAGAATTACAGGAGTGAGCCCATAGCAGTTATAATTTTATAGTCTCTGATCTATTGTGTGACTGTCTCTAGCGCTCAGCTGCTCAGGTGCAGGCATGGAGAATGCTGATGGTTAGGGCTAACCCTAAGCAGGTGTAGAATTTTGGCAGGTGGAATCAATGAAAAGATTGACAGGAAAGCAGCTTCGGGTAGGAAGGAGTCTCTGAGCTGGATAAGAAGGAAAATGGAGAAAGGAGAGGGCTGGTATGTTGGGAAAAGCCAGAAAGGTAATGAACCAGCCATCTTGATAAGGTCATCAAATAAGTGGAGTGTGTGTGCTTAAACAAACAAGCTAAAGAATTTAGAGGCCAGGCGCGGTGGCTCAAGCCTGTAATCCCAGCACTTTGGGAGGCTGAGGCGGGTGGGAGGTCAGGAGTTTGAGACCATCCTGGCTAACATGGTGAAACCTCGTCTCTACTAAAAATACAAAAAATTAGCCAGGTATAGTGGCACATGCCTGTAATCCCGGCTACTTGGGAGGCTGTGGCAGGAGAATCACTTGAACCCAGGAAGTGGAAGTTGCAGTAAGCCGAGATCACACCACTGCACTCCAGCCTGGGCAACAAAGCGAGACTCCATCTTAAAAAAAATAAAATTACAAAAAGTATGTTATTGTCAGACACAGGATGGATTAACTATTTTGAAAGCAAAGTAGTTACAATCAATAACAAATGCAAGTGTGTGACCAAGGGAGTCCCAGCTGAGGCAGAGGAGAAACACGGAAATGAGGAGGCCAAGTAACTAAAAGGTAAGCTCCATCACTGCTCTTCTGTTACAGAATTTTTTTTGGTGTTGGCTACATGTTTCTTCTATCAGGTGAACTTTAGAATAGTTTTGTGGAGTTCCTAAGATCTATTAGAATTTTCAAACTGTCACTAATGGAACTTTAAAACCAGATGAAAAGATCATCTTCCCTCTATTCTCCAGGTACGTGTTACTCACATGTATCCTCTTCTATTGTTTTGTTGTTTTTTTGAGACAGAGTCTCGCTGTCGTCCAGGCTGGAGTGCAGTGGTGCGATCACAGTTCACTGTGGCCTCGAACTCCTGGGCTCAAGTGATCCTCCCACCTCAGCCTCCTGAGTAGCTAGGACCACAGGAGTGCACCACCACACCCAGCTAATTAAAAAATATATATATATTTTTAGGGACAGGGTCTCCCCCATGTTATCCAGAATGATCTTGAACTCCTGGGCTCAAGCAATCCGCCTGCCTCAGCCTCCCAACGTGCTGGGATTACAGGGATGAGCCACTGTGCTCGGCACATGTGTTCTTTTCTTCTCTGCCAAGTTTCTCAACAATAATAGTGTATACTCTTTAGTCTATGTCCTTATCTTCTGCTCCTCACTCCTTTGGAAATCCTTTGCTAAAGACACTCATGGGTTCTGTTCTATCGTTATCTTCCTTTACCTATTTGTAGCATCCATGTGTTTGACGACACTATTCTTCTTTATTTTATTTTATTTTATTCTATTTTTTGAGATGGAATTGCACTCTTGTCACCCAGGTTGGAGTGCAATGGCATGATCTCAGCTCACTGCAACCGCCTCCCAGGTTCAAAAGATTCTCCTGCCTCAGCCTCCCAAGTAGCTGGGATTACAGGCATGCACCACTGTGCCCTGCTAATTTTGTATTTTTAGTAGAGACAGGGTTTCACTCTGTCGGCCAGGCTGGTCTTGAATTCCTAACCTCAGGTGATTCGCTCACCTTGACCTCCCAAAGTGCTGGGATTACAGACATGAACCACCGCGCCTGGCCGACATTATTCTTAAAACTCCTTGACATGCATAACATATATTGTCCTCTATCTTGTCTTCTTATTTTTCTTCTCTAGGTTTCTTTTACTCTGTCCAGCCCTAAATAGAGATGTTTTACAAGGTTATCATCTGTTAATCATTCATTCATTCAATAGATTGAGTAAAAACAGTCTTTTCTAGGAACTGAGAATATGGAAGGGGAAAAAACAAACATTATCTTTGCTTTCTTGGTGCTTAAATATTAGTTTACTCATAAATACACTTCCCAGGAGACTTCATTTATTGTCACAGCTTCAACCTATAATCAGGAGTAACAGTCATAATCTATTTAACAACTGATATCATCCAAGCACCAACTAAATCAGAACAGGGCATCAACCAAATAGACAACCAGTCTGATCACACTCTGTTGCACTGGCTGAATTTCAGCCCACTCTATAAAACATCAATATTATGATAATATAATGACAATTGTGATTGCAGATCGGAGCCACGGGACTGCTCAAATTCTAGCACTGTGGCATCCTGCTTGTGTGACCTTGGGCAGTTACTTCACCTGTGTGTGCGCCAGTTTTCCTCTACAAAACGAGCATAATAAAGTGACTCATCATCAGGGTCGTTATGAAAATCAAATGAGATAATATATGTGAAGCGTTTAGAACTGTTTGGCATATTATAAGTATTCAATAAATGATAGCTATTATTATTTATTATTCCAAAGCTATGTCTCTAATCCTGACTACCTTTTTCTTCCTGAGCAGCAAAGTTATAGATTGTTTATTCCTCCAAATATACCATCAGTGCTTATTCCTACAAGGAACTCTCAGTATAATTAGTGGAGGTAGACTTCTAAACAAACAGGAATAATAAATTTTACATACACTTGATTATATGTACTGATTCAGATGGTAGAAATAATAAAAACAGAAAACACATATAGGGTACTTATCATGTACCAGGTACTAAGTGTTCATATGTGTGAACTCGTATGATCTTAACAGCTGCCCCACCAAGCAAGTACTGTTATTACCCTCACTTTATAAATCAGAAAACCAAGGCACAGAAGGTTTGAGTGATTTACCAAGGGAACATAGCCACTAAGTTTTAAGCCACTCTATCTCCAGAGTTTACATTTCTTGTCACACCACTGTACCATCTCACCAAAGAGGAAGCAGTCTTTTGTGACGAAAGAAGCATTTCTTACAACTTTCTTTACATATCACATCTATTTTTTTTTCAGATTTTACAATTCAAAATATCCCCTGGAGGAAACAAGCTGTGGACTCCTATTCTGCCAGTTAATGTAAAGCAATGCATCCTTTCTATACTTGGAATCGACACCCTAATGGTGACTTGTTTTCTGATTTACTATTTTTAAACATCTGATCCTCCATCATGAAAGATATATTTCTTACTTTAAATGATAAAACGAATTTTCTGGAACAAAATAATCTCTCTGAGCTTTAACAGTCCTCCTTCCTTGCCTAATTACTACAGAACAAACAAATATATATAATAGGAGCCAGAGACAGATGAACTGGAGTCATTTCCTGAATACCTACCTCGTCCCCAGGACTCAGGGCAAGCGAACTCACAGATGTGCACATCTGTGTACAGACTTGGATGCTGGACTTTGATCTGCCTGTAGAAAGTCTATACTTCCTACAGCCTATAATAAGAAGGGTGCTACTTCTGTGTCTAGTGTCAAGGATAATCACTTAGCTTTACTGAGACCCCATACTGGCTGAGAACTGGCATCTTCTGAAACTGGCCAAGGCAGTGTTTCTCAAATTTAGGTTCTTAAATTCTCAGAGTACACTACAACCTTTCATACACTGGTTCATCTGGAATCACTGTTTCATAGCTGATAGTTGCCAATGTTCAGGGAAGCCTGAATGAAAACACTGGCACAGTGTCAAAGAAAGATTCATGGTAGCTTGCATAAAATTAAAACTATGGGACAACTGAGCCATCCTGGGATGGAAGATGGAATTTTAAGCTCAAGTTTCTATTGCTGTATAAGTGACTGCCATATTTATTTTGTGGTACATATTTATGAAATCTCATCTTTGTGTGAATCAATATGACACATCTTACTAGAAATAGTCACTGAAACCTTCTTAGGAAAAAATAAGTGTGGGGGTTTGTAATACAAGTAGATGATCACCACAGGTTCCTTCTAATTTTATTATTTGATCATTGATTTTTTTCCCCTAAGACTAGTTCAAATTCATAGATATGTGTTAACATCTTTGCAAACTTCTGTAATTCACAGATTTCAATGTACTCTATCTCTTTTGGCTTAATTTCGTATCCAGATCTCATCTATGGTAAAGGATACATGAAGCCCCTGCAGGATTTAAATTAGAAGGAAAAAGAAACCAAATTTCATGGACCATGACAACTTTAAAACCCTAGGGGCAGATTTGATTTTATTAGCACTCAAAGGTGGTTACTTCTGCTGTGCAGATTTCATGCTCCAAAGATTACAACAGCTTGCTATGCATCAAGCTAGCCAGTCTTTGTGCCTATCTCCCTGATGACATGTGACTTCAGGCAAGTTCCCAAGGTGGCCCCCTCGCTACAGTCAACACCTCCTGATCCTGGTAATCACACCTTCCCCAGGCTTCTCAAGCAAAGGGATGGGACAGCTCCTGAGCTGTTGCTAGCCCCAGGACACTTTACTTTTTCTTTTTGGCTCCTTTAAGCTTCACTTTTGCAAACATTGTTTTATTAAACACCTCTCAAGATTCCTAGGTAAAGTGTGCCATCTGTTCCTGCCAGGATTCTGACTGTTTTTATGAAATCAATAGGAGAGACATTCTTACTTTCCCCAGATTTTGTAGGCATTGGTAATATTTGGTGATTGTCTTTATGGCCCAGGATGTGGATGCATGAGTTATTTCAGCTTACAGAACTAGTAATAAAGCCGACATGAATGCCCAAACGGACTGAAATGTAGGAACATCTCTTGTGCACTCAACTACAGAATGCAAGTACCCAGAACCTGTCTTTGGGACACATGCCCTTCCCACTGCATCAAGTATTAGAAACGGCCAAGAACTCAGAGGAAGGCCAGTACTTCAAGTATCTACTCTTTTTTTCATCTTTACTGGGGCTGGATGCCAGTTTGTGGACTCGAAGAGCCACGAAGGGCATATCTGAATGGAGAGGGATTGTTGGAGAGGAAATCCAAGGAGTTCATTACTTCCTTCACTTTAGGTAGCTTTAAAAAAGAGAAAAAATTAGCCGGATGCAGTGACTCACACCTGTAATCCCAGCACTTTGGGAGACTGAGGCGGGCAGGTCACCTGAGGTCAGGAGTTCGAGACCAGCCTAGCCAACATGGTGAAACCCCACCTCTACTAAAAATACAAAAATTAGCCGGGCATAGTGGCACGCGCCTGTAAGCCCAGCTACTCGGGAGGCTGAGGCAGGAGAACCGCTTGAACCTGGGAAGCAGAGGTTGCAGTGAGCTGAGATCACGCCACTGCACTCCAGCCTCGATGACAGAGCAAGACTCTATCTCGGGAAAAAAAAAAAAAAAAAGAGAGAGAAAATAATAGGTTGTTAATTTGTCCGTTCTTATATCTAGACATATATGCATAAAATAGCTGTTTTGTAATATTAAACTTTTAAGATAATTTTGATCATCATACAATCTTTCTGCTTAAGTTTCTTTCTACCTAACAGCCTTTAACCAGACAATAGTTACTAACCTTTTAACCAGGTAAAATGTATTAATAAATACTTTTGCATTGGTCATTTTGTAGAAAAAAAAAAAAGAGAAAAGAAAGAACAGAGACAGTTTTCTACTCTGCTTATTTAAGTTTTTTCTACCTAACAGCCTTTAACCAAACAATAGCTATTAACCTTTTAACCAGGTAAAAGGTATTAATAAATACTTTTGCACTGGTCATTTTGTAGAAGAAAAAAGAAAGAAGAAAGAAAGAAGGAAAGAAAGAAAAAGGGGCAGTCTTCTAACTTATGTGACTATAATAGGTCTTTCACCAATGCTCATGGCAAGTCAATGCACCAAGATACCAAGTTGCAACAAAGAAAGAGGTTTAATCGTAGGGCTGCCTAACAAGGAAACAGGAGGAAACCTCAAACCTGTCTCCCCAGGTAGTTTGGGGCTAAGGATTTTAAAGGTTTTGGAGTGAGCCACAGTGTGGAGATAATTGATAGGTCAGAGTTCAGGGTGAAGTCATGGGACACAGGAAGAAACTGCATTCTCAAGCTGATTTGGCTTCTCTGGGTGTAGCAGGGTGGTCTTCAAACTGGTTAACTTAGCTGTTTCGCTGGAATTTGGGGTCTGAAAAACATCTTAAGTAATTCTTGAACGAAAGCCTTATGATTCTAATGTCAGGGACCCTATCTATAGGAACAATGGGAATGCAAATGGTCAGTGTCTAATGCTACTGACTATCGATTACAAGGAAGGGGGCCAAAAAGCAGCCTGATTAATGATTAATTATCATTATATTTCTGTCCAGAATTCCCCTTAACTCTGTGAGGACAGCTTCATTTGGACTGAAATAGGTAGGAAAGACATAAGAAGAAGCAAACTGGCTGGGCGTGGTGGCTCAAGCCTGTAATCCCAGCACTTTGGGAGGCCAAGGCAGACAGATCACTTGAGGCCAGGAGTTTGGGAACAGCCTGGCCAACATGATGAAACCCCATCTCTACTAAAAATACAAAAATTAGTCGGGCCTGGTGGCAGTTGCTTGTAGTCTCGGCTACTTGGGAGGCTGAAGCACGAGAATCGGTTGAACCCTGGAGATGGAGGTTGCAGTGAGCCGAGATTGCACCACTGCTCTCCAGCCTGGACAACAGAGTAAGACTGTCTCAAAAAAAAAAAAAAAGAAAAAAGAAGCAAACCAGTCAACATATTTGGCTTGGATTGTCTCTTGGTGCTTGATGCTTTCACTTTATGCTACAATTTATCAAGTACACTGAGTATCCTATACAATTTGTTGGATGACCAGGCGTGGTGGCTCACGCCCGTAATCCCAGCACTTTGGGAGGCCAAGGTGGGTAGATCACCTGAGGTCAGGAGTTCGAGACCAGCCTGACCAACATGATGAAACTCTGTCTCTACTGAAAATACAAAAAATAGACTGGGGTGGTGGCAAGCGCCTGTAATCACAGCTACTCTGGAGGCTGAGGTAGGAGAATTGCTTGAACCCGGAGGGCAGAGGTTGCAGTGAGCCAAGACTGCACCACTGCACTCTATCCTGGGCAACAAGAGCGAAACTCCGTCTCAAAAAAAAAAAAATAGTGGATAATTTGCAACTCTTGCTGTGCATGTGACAGAAGTATAAGCCGGTTGCTTAGGATAAAGCCAGAGCTTCCACCCCATGGCATACTCTTGGTAGATAAGTGAATTACTCTACGGGATCTCTCAAGGCAAGATTGGTGGACCAATCATATTCTCTGACAGATTAATTATATATATTTTCTTCCAGGTTCTGATTGGCCATTAAGTAGAGGATTTGAACAGTGATTTTTGTAATGAAGATATAAAATGAAAGCTTGGGTCCGGGCACAGAGGTTCATGCCTGTAATCTCAGCATTTTGGGAGGCCAAGGTGAAAGGATTGCTTGAGGCAAAGAGTTCAAGACCAGCCTGGGCAACATAGCAAAACCCTGTCTCTAAAAAATAATAATAATAATAATAGCTATGCTGGGTGCAGTGGCTCATGCCTGTAATCCCAGCACTTTGGGAGGCCGAGGCAGGCAGATCACTTGAGATCAAGAGTTCAAGACCAGCCCAGCCAATATGGTGAAACCCCGTCTCTACTAAAAATACAAAAATTAGCCAGGCATGGTGGCAGGCACCTGTAATCCTAGCTACTGGGAAGGCTGAGGCATGAGAATCACCTGAGCCCAGGAGGCAGATGTTTCAGCGAGCAGAGATCGTGCCACTGCACTTCAGCCTGGGCAACAGAGCAAGACTCCGTCTCAAATAATAATAATAATAAAGAGCCATAGGAGAGATTATACAACCGGGTGATATAGTTTGGATATAAGCCCTCCACCCAAATCTCATGTTGAATTGTAATCCCCACTATTGGAGGTGGGGTCTGGTGGGAGGTGATTGGATCATGGGGGTGGATTTCTCGTGATGGTTTAACACAATCCCCTTGATGTTGTCCTCACAATAGGGCGTGACTTCTCATGAGATCTGGCCATTTAAAACTGTGGCACCTCACTCTCTTTCTCTTGCTCCTGCTCCCACGGTGTGAGACACCTGTTCCCCCTTCACCTTTCACCATGATTGTAAACTTCCTGAGGCTTCCCCAGAAGCAGAGGCCTGTGTCATGCTTCCTGTACAGTCTGCAGAACCATAAGCCAATTAAACCTTTTTTTTAATTATGCAGGCTCAGATATTTCTTTTCTTCTTTTCTTTTCTTTCTTTCCTTCTTTCCCTCCTTCCTTCCTCTTTCTTTCTTTCTTTTCTTTTCTTTTCCTTCCTTCCTTTCCTTCCTTCCTTCCTTCCTTCTTTCTTTCTTTCTTTCCTTTCTTTCTTTCCTTCTTTCCTTCTTTCTTTCTTCCTTCCTTTCTTTTTCTTTTTTTTTTTTTTAAGACAGGATCTCACTCTGTCACCCAGGCTGGAGTACAGGGGTGCCATCATGGCTCATTGCAACCTCGACCTGCTGGGCTCAGGTGATCCTCCCACCTTAGTCTCTCCAGTAGCTGGAACTACAGGTATGTACCACCACACCCAGCTAACTTTTTGGTTTTTTTATTGAGACATGGTCTCACTACATTGCCCAGGCTGGTCTTGAACTCCTGGGCTCCAGCAATCTGCCTGCCTCGGCCTCCCAAAGTGCTGGGATTACAGGTGTGAGCCACCATGTTTGGCAGGTATTTCTTTATAGCAATGTAAGACCAGCCTAACTTATCAGGTAAACGGTAGGGGTAAAATAATCTAGAGTCTTAAAGAAATAAGAAACATTATACCTTACTGAATATCCAAATCCCTAAGTGTTTAAATGTTTGTACAATTTCTTAGTCATATCCCCAGTTACGTTTTGATGGAATCATATGCTTCCTATTAATATCCTCATCCCACAGAGTAATCATTTTTCCAACTTCAGTGAATTTTTACACAGTATATCACTTCAAGGCAGTTTTTTTTGCTTTATATAAAGAAACAGAAGTTACTTCCTACATGAAAAAATAGATAACAATAGAGCCATGCTGAAATATAGATTCTGGACGGTCAGCTGGGCTTACTCACTAGCTAAGTAATGTTTTCCTTTACACCAGTCTTCAAATAAAGTTCAAGCAGTCCTCTAGGGAAATAATAAAACCAGAAAATGTGGCCAAGCGTGGTGGCTCGCGCCTGTAATCCCAGCACTTGGGGAGGCCGAGGCAGGAGGATTGCTTGAGCCCAGGAGTCTGAGATCTGTCTGGGCAACATGGTGAAATCCGGTCTGTGCAAAAAATACAAAAAATGAGATGGGTGTGGTGGCACACATCTCTAGTCCCACTTACTCAGGAGGCTGAGCTGGGAGAATCACCTGAGCCTAGGAGATCAAGGTTGCAGTGAGCTATAATTGTACTACTGCGCTCCAGCCTGTGCAACAGAGGGAGACCCTATCTCAAATAAAACAAACAAACACCAAAACCCCAGAAAATGTTAAACCTTAGAATGATTAAGAATCTGCTATAGGGATGGGCATGGTGGTTCATATCTGTAGTCCCTATTACTGAGGAGGCTGAGGCAGGAGGATTACTCAAGACCAGGAGTTTAAGACCAGTCTGGGCAACATAATGATATCCCCATCTCTAAAAAACAACAACAAAAAAATTTAGCCAAGCACAGTGGCTCCCACCTTGAGTCCCAACTACTCAGGAGGCTGAGGCAGTAGGATTGCTTAAGCCCAGGAATTCGAGGTGGCAGTGAGGTATGATCACACCTGTGCACTCCAGCCTGGGAAATGGGCAATGGAGCAAGACCATGTCGCTTAAAAAAAAAAAAAAATGGTAGGGCGCGGTGGCTCACGCCTGTAATCCCAGCACTTTGGGAAACTGAGACAGGCGATAACGGGGTCAGGAGATCGAGACCATCCTGGCTAACACGGTGAAACCCCGTCTCTACTAAAAATACAAAAAATTAGCCAGGCATGGTGGCAGGTGCCTGTAGTCCCAGCTACTTGGGAGGCTGAGGCAGGAGAATGCTTGAACCCGGGAGGTGGAGCCTGCGGTGAGCCAAGATAACACCACTGCTCTCCAGCCTGGACAACAGAGCCAGATTCTGTCTCAAAAAAAAAAAGAAAGAAAGAAAGAAAGAAAAAGAAAGAAAGAAAAGAAAAGAAAAAGTCTGCTATATGTACTTGAGAAAACAAGGACTGTAATCAGGGGTTAAAGGGAATACCCAGTGTAGTGTATAGCCTAGGTGATGGGTGAAGGTATCTTGCACCAACCAGACATGCTCATGTCCTTGGGAAAGAGGCAACTTTAAGATAAATTCACTCGTGATGGATCAAGGTGATTGTAAAACCATTTTAAGACCTATAGGCCTTCGATGGTCCTTCTCTTGGGAGTGTTTTGTATTGTTTTCTGGGATGATTAGTCTGGTGAGTTCACAAGAGAAGTCAGAGGAGAGGTTTAAGAAAAGTTTATTGGCTGGGCGTGGTGGCTCAAGCCTGTAATCCCAGCACTTTGGGAGGCCAAGACGGGCAGATCACAAGGTCAGGAGATCGAGACCATCCTGGCTAACACGGTGAAACCCCGTCTCTACTAAAAAAATACAAAAAAACTAGCCGGGTGAGGTGGCGGGTGCCTGTAGTCCCAGCTACTCCGGAGGCTGAGGCAGGAGAATAGCATGAACCCGGGAGGCCGAGCTTGCAGTGAGCTGAGATCTGGCCAGTGCACTCCAGCTTGGGTGACAGAGCGAGACTCCGTCTCAAAAAAAAAAAAAGAAAGAAAGAAAGTGTATTTCGCCATGTTGGTCAGGCTGGTTTCGAACTCCTGACCTCAGGTGATCCATCTCTAAGAATTGGCTGGCCCTAGGAGAGACAGTCTCCTTTTAGCCAGAAAGATTTTTTAACATGTTAAAACATCACAATTTTTTTTTTGAGACAGAGTGTCGCTCTGTTGCCCAGGCTGGAGTGCAGTGGCACGATCCTGGCTCACTGCAACCTCCACCTCCTGGGTTCAAGCAATTCTCCTGCCTCCACCTCCTGAGTAGCTGGAATTACAGGCACCTGCCATCACACCTGGCTAATTTTTGTGTTTTTAGTAGAGACAGGGTTTCACCATGTTGGCCAGGCTGGTCTTGAACTCCTGACCTCAGGGGGTCTTCCCACCTCAGCCTCCCAGTGCTGGGATTATAGGCATGAGCCACCTCGCCTGGCTGATAGACATAAAATTTTATATGTGTATAAACACACATACACACACACACACACACACACTACAGAAGGCCCTCCTATGCATCATATCAATTGCCCATATTCATATGCAACAGTATTCCTTGTTTTTATTTATTTATTTATTTTGAGATGGAATCTCACTCTATCACCCAGGCTGGAGTGCGGTGGCACGATCTTAGCTCACTGCAACCTCCGCCTCTGTTCAAGAGATTCTCCTGCTTCAGGCTCCTGAGCAGCTGGGACTGCAGGCTTACGTCACCACTCCCAGCTACTTTTTCTATTTTTAGTGGAGACAGGGTTTCACTATGTTGGCCAGGCTGGTCTTGAACTCCTGAGGTCAAGTGTTCCAGCCACCTCGGCCTCCCAAAGTGCGGGGATTACAGGCATGAGACACCATGCCCATCCTGCAAAATAAATTTTTATATATGGCCAGACCCTGTGGCTGACACTTGTAATTCTAGCACCTTGGGAGACTGAGGCAGGAGGATCACTTAACGCCAGGAGTTTGAGACCAACCTGGGCAACATAGTGAGACCTCATCTCTAAAAAAAAAATTAAAAACAAAAATTTAATATATGAATTGAATTACAGTTGGCTAATTAGTATGTTGTGTTTTGTTGACATTTAATCCAACATTTATTCATTTTTATTTTGCAGGAATTTGACACTGGGGAGATGGGTATTTTGGAGGCATTTGTTGGGTTTTAGGTCTCAAATAGTTTTTAGACCTTTGTAAAACTCGTAGTCCCTAGTGTATCTTGGACTCCGGGCCATAACCTCATCTAAAAATTGCCTGATGTCCTGAATCTACCTTCACATTGTTTAGGAATGATGGCTTAGGTAACCCCAAACTTTTGATGAGTATCTTAGCATCTGTCAACTTGGTAAGACCAGACTAATTTACTGTTGACAAATGGGCTGTGTAATTCCCTGGCCTGCTCTGATACCAGGTACCAACTCACCTCACCCACTATGGACTGGGTAAAACTGTCCTGCCCTCCGTGGAGCAAGTAGGTATTTACCGTGGATGGCCTGGTCCCAAGCAATGTTGAGAGAATTAAGAATTTATTGATGGGCTTGATTGGTAGCCCAGTCTAAGATGCTCAATCAGTCCATCAGAACAACACACATCAAGGGCCTATTATGTTTCAGACAGTCTTCTAAGACGATAATGGACAAAATAAACAATACAAATCCTATCATTCTCTCTCACACAGAACTTTCACAAAAGAACAATATCTGATTGTTGTTCATCATCCCCAATTTTTTACTGCTCCTTCAGTCTTCCATCCAATATGTTTACCACTCTACTAAATGCCTTATTTACTTCTATACTGTTAAATTCAATCAGTACTTTTTATCTTATCTCTCTGTAAACACTCCCTCTTTCTGAAAACTCGCTAATTTTTTGTCTCTGTATAAACCACTCCCTTGGTTTCCCTTTTCTCTTTGGGTATCTCTTCCAAGACTAACTGTGGATCATTCTTTCCCCTCCCACAATTCACGTATCTGTGCTTCTCCATACTCTATCATTTTCATTTCTACAGACTTTCCATGTTGGGGGCCTCATATGCATGCATGGATTCATTGAATTAATATGAGGCTGGTAACCACCAAATTTATTGTTTCCAACTCATACCTCTGTATACAATTATTTACCTGTCAGTATGTCCCAAATTAAACTCATTGTTTTTGTCACCCTATTTTCTTTTCTCCTCTATTTTCTTTCTTGGTGCCTGGGATTAAACTCTTCCTCACCTGTGCCAACTGATCAGCCAAAGGTAGATGCTACCTCCCACCCACCGGGTTCACTAGCTCCTTTTATCATGAAGGCTTTATCCAGGCCTAACTGCAGTAGCATTTAGGAAATCTTTTAGTCTCCAGTTCACCCTTTCTAACTCATCCTCTACATTGCTGCCAGAACATTTCTAAATAACAGGTTTGTTCTGTCACATTAGAATCTTCACATAAACAATAAAATAAATAAATTGCAAGTTTGATGAAGTTACTCCCACTTTTTTGTTAGAGACAAGGTCTCGCTATGTCGCCCAGGCTGGAGTGTAGTGGCTGTTCACAGGCACAATTATAGCACACTACAGCCTTAAACTCAAGTGATCCTCTTGCCTCAGCCTCTCGAGTAGCTGGGACTAGAGTAACACAAAACCATCCTCAACTTAAGCTATTAGGTTGGTGCAAAAGTAATTGTGGTTTTGCAGCACAATATAATACTTCCCTTTTAAAAAATTATTTTAGATTAGCCAGGCATGGGGGCATGGAGTTGTAGTCCCAGCTACTCGGGAGATTAAGTCAAGAGGATTACTTGAGCCCAGGAGTTTAAGGCCGTAGAGTGCTATAAGCTCCAGGAAGCCGCCTTTGAACCTGTAAGCTGATTTAAGATGATATCCTCCATGTGCTTTCTGTGCATGATGGTGTCAGATTTTGTGTTTGAAATTGGGTATCATTGGTCTCTCCTTCCTCTAGGAGCATTTTTGAAGGGAAAGGCTGTTTTTCCACTAACTTCGTAGCACCAGCACCTACAATGGGGTTCAACAAACAACAGGCACTCGAAAGGTATGTGATACAGAAAAAAATGATCTCCCTCTGCTTGAGGAAGATATGGCCAACCTAGCCAGTCACAGTCACCAGAAAGTGAGATTAAATTCTGTAGCCTTTGTGCTGTAGAGTTCCGTTCCTACCCAAAACAACAGCTTCATCAGGAACTGCAGGGCTGAGCTAAGCCTGAGTAGAGGAAAACCAACATGCACATTTCAGGAATAAACATGAAAATTCAAAGTCTAGAACAAGAGCTGGGCGTGGTGGCTTGTGCCTGTAATCCCAGCACTTTGGCAGGCCAAGGTTGGCAGATCATTTGAGTTCAGGAGTTCAAGACCAGCCTAGGCAACATGGTGAAATCTTGTGTCTACAAAAAAAAAAGCGCAAAAATTAGCTTGGCATGGTGGCTCGCGCCTGTAGTCTCGGCTACTTGGGAGGCTGAGGTGGGAAGCCTTGAGCCCGGGAGTTGGAGATTGCAGTAAGCTGAGATCATGCCATGACAATCCAGCCTGGGTAGGCCAGGACCTGTCTCAAAAACAAAAGTCTAGAACAACAGAGACTAGAATTGAGGTATTTCCATGAGACTAGAGTTTAGAATACTGACCTAGCAGAGCTCATCAGAGCATAGATAGGACAGAAATAAGGCGAAAGTGTCCTGGGATGATGGTGAGAAACATAAGCTGGGCTTTAAGTGCTGTTAGGTACATGTTTGTGAGTCATACTGGTTTATAGGATCAGGGACAGGAGAGACAGCCAGTTAGGCAAGGAATTACAGCCACTGGGTAAGACCCAGGCTCAGATGCAATATGTTCTTCAAGTATTACTGTTAACAAGGAGCAAAACTCCAGTCAGTGTAGAAAATGGTGGTTTGCTTTTAATTCAGTTTCCTTTTGCAACTTTCATACCTAGTCATTCACTTTCTTCAAGTTAATTCTTCATAAACTGTTTTATAGCTGTCATGCTAATTCTCACTAGTACCACCTTATTATCAACATTCTTCATGGTGAAAAGATGAGTAGGGACAATGATATTGACCCTCTTTGGGGAATTTGAGGGAAAAAAATGCCCGTTAGCCATAGGATTAAGAACATAAAATAGAAAGTGAAGAAAGGGGTGGGTATGATGGGCTGCATGCAAGTTAAATTCTTATAGAACAGAAACTGAGTAAGCCAGGAATTCAGCTGACAAGGGAGGCGAGCAGGAGGGAACCCTTAGAGAGAAAAGGAGATATTCAGAGAGACAGAGGCCGTGTAGTCCCTGAAAACCAGACAGAAGAAGTAGCCAATCACTACAGCCATCTCAGTTATTCAGTCCAACACGAATGTAGGTGTTGCTCTAAGGTATTTTGTAGATATGTCTGAAGCCCATCATCCATTGCTTTTAGATATGGAGGATGATTCTAGATCACTGGGTGGGCCTGATTGAATTAGTTGAAAGAAGTTAAGAACAGAACTGAGGCTTTCCCTGAAGAAGAGATTCCACCTATGGAATAGAGCATTGTTCACGTCCTAGAGTTCCAGCCTACCCTTCTTGACAGCCTGCCCTGCAGATCTGGGACTTCCCTTGCCATCCCCCATAACCACCTATGCCATTATAGCTCCACCTACAGTCATCTTTCTCCAGTTTAACCCTGACTGTTAAACTCTCTCCTATCGGTTGCTCAACCCTCAAAAACTGTTTTGTAAGTCACTATTGGAACAATGACTTGAGTGCTTGAGGCCACCCTATCCAGGTGGATCCCATTGCTGTGGAATGTTACAGCACAGGGGTCCTTCAGACATAGCTTTAGGATCACTGTCTCAGGCTATTACATGTGGAAGGACGGTTTTTAGACACTCAGAAAACCATGCCATCTCCTCTGCTAATTTCAATTTTACTGAAATTTTCTTAACTCCTTAAAGCTGTGAAAT
This sequence comes from Rhinopithecus bieti, assembly GCF_001698545.2. NCBI lineage: Eukaryota > Metazoa > Chordata > Mammalia > Primates > Cercopithecidae > Rhinopithecus > Rhinopithecus bieti. Next base: position 3,361,677 of record NW_016811596.1, on the reverse strand, counting down.
ATTCTGTAGAGTAATAAGAAAATGCTGGAGAATATAGAATAATGAAGTTTATATTGCTTCCTAAGTTTAAAATAGTATTTCTTTTATTTAATTTTAATTATTAAAGATATTCAGTGCTTCTTTCTCTCGTCTATTCTGTCTTCCTGGAGATAACCACAGCTAATAGGTTGGAGTTTCTCTTTAGCCCTTTGGCTAAGCATATATATATATATATATATGTGTGTGTGTGTATGTATATATATATGTTTGAAAGGAAGGCTATATGTGTCTGCGTGTGTTATCTATCTACATACACACATACACATGTTAAAACATAAATGAGATCAAGGTATGCAAATTATTTTTGCAGGTTTTTTTTTTTTTTTGAGACAGTGTCACCGTGTCACCCAGGGTGAGTACAGTGGCACAATCACAGCTCATTGCAGCCTCAATTTCTCAGGCTCAGGTAATCCTCCTACATCAGCCTGAGTAGCTAGGACTACAAGCACATGTCAGCACACCTAGCTAATTTTTTTTTTTTTAAGACAGAGTCTCACTCTGTTGCCCAGGCTGGAGGTCTGTGGTAAGATCTTGGCTCACTGCAACCTCTGCCTCTTGGGTTCAAGCAATTCTCATGCCTCAGCCTCCTGAGTAGCTGGGATTATAGGCACCCACCACCACGCCTGGCTAATTTTTGTATTTTTAGCAGAGAAAGAGTTTCACCATGTTGGCCAGATTGTTCTTAAACTCCAGACCTCAAGTGATCCTCCCGCCTCAGCCTCCCAAAAGGCTGGAATTACAGGCATGAGTCAGTGCACCTGGCTGAATCTGATCTTTTAGATGTTGGCATTTTAAGATGAAAAGTTTGGCTGATCCAAAGGTAACAAGTTATCTCAATTGACTGTTCACAGTTACAGATTAAACTCTTTGTTCTATTCTTTCCCTACCTTCCCACTACTGCATTTGACTAGTCTTTAAAAAGAAGTCCTTAAAATGGGCCAGGCACGGTAGCTCATGCCTGCAATCCCAGCACTTTGGGAGGCCGAAGCAGGCAGATCACTTAAGGTCAGGAATTCGAGACCAGCCTGGCCAACATGGTGAAACCCTGTCTCTACTAATAATACAAAAATTAGTCGGGTGTGCAGGCAGGTGCCTGTAATCCCAGCTACTTGGGAGGCTGAGGCAGGAGAATCGCTTGAACCCGGGAGGCGGAGGTTGCAGTGAACCTAGATTGTGCCATTGCCCTCCAGCCTGGGTGATGAGCAAAACTCTATCTAAAAAAATAAAATAAAATGAACAAAAATAATGAAAGATCTGAGAAAATTTGATTAAATCTGTTAACATCATTGATATATTTAGGATATTTAAGAAAACTTGTTTTGCCATTGTGTAGCTTTAATTTATTAGATTTACTTGCAAATCTGCCCTGTAAAGCATTTAAACTGGTTAAAAGCAGTTATGTTAATATGCATGATGTAATTTGAAACGTTAAAAGTAGTGTAAGCTGGGTGCTGTTGTGCATGCCTGTAGTTCCTGCTACTGGGGAGGCTGTGGCAGGAAGATCGTTTGAGCCTAGTGGTTAAAGTCCAGCCTGGGCAACATAGCAAGACTCCGGAAGGGGAGGGAAAGGGAGGGAAGGGGAAGGGAGGGAAGGGGAGGGGATGAAAGGGGATGGAAAAGGGAAGGGAAGGGAAGGGAGAAGAAAGGAGGGAGGGAAGGAGGGAAGGAAGGAAGGAAGGAAGGAACGAACGAACGAAGGAAGGAAGGAAGGAAGGAAATAGTGTAATCAAATTTGCCAATAGGATTTTTTAGCCAGATGTGGCAGCTCAGGTCTGTAATCCCAGTGTTCTGGGAGACTGAGGCAAGAGGATCCTTTGAGGCCAGGAGTTTGAGACCAGCTTGGTCAACATAGCAAGAGTCCATCTCTACAAATAATATTTTATTTATGTTATTTTTTTAATTAATTTTTTTTCTTTATGGAGATGAGGTCTCACTGTGTTGCCCAGGTTGGTCTCAAACTTCTGGGCTCAAGTGATCCTCCTGCCTCGGCCTCTCAAAGTGCTGGGATTATAGGCATGCACCACGGCACCTGGCCCTCTACAAATTATTTATATATTTATTTATGTATTTTGAGACAGGGGCTCACTCTGTCGCTGGGGCAGGAGTGCAGTGGTGCGACCTTGGCTCACTGCAACCTCTGCCTCCCAGACTCAAGGGCTCCTCCCACCTCAGCCTCCCCAGTATTTCGGCACTACAGATGCATGCCACCACGCTTGGCTAATTTTTTGTATTTTTAGTAGAGATGGGGTTTTACCATGTTGCCCAGGCTGGTCTCAAACTCCTGAGCTCAAGCCATCCTCCCACTTCAGCCTCCCAAAGTACTGGGATTACAGGCATGAGCCACTACACCCAGCCTCTACAAATAATATTTTTTTAAAAGTAGTCAGGCATGGTGGTATATGCTCTTAGTCCCAGCTACTTGAAAGACTGAGGTAGGAGGATTGCTTGACCCTAGGAGTTTGGGACTGCACAGTGAGCTATGATCATTCCACTGCATTCTAGCCTCAGTAACAGAATGCCAGATCTGTCCCACAAACCCTGGCCAAGCGATGGATGAAAGGAGTACTCAGACACAGGTATACAGTGTAGGAGCTGCTAGGGGACTGCCAGCAGGGTGAGCAGTGTTGAGCAGCTGGAGCTGCTTGCATTTATTTAGTACAAACATAATGTGAAAGCCTGGTGCAAACACAATCTGCAGGTAATTAACTTTATTGTTTCCCCTTACTGGGAGCAGTCACGCTTGGATGACCAAAGGTGGTTTCTGGGCAACATAGGTAAGCAAGACTATTTAGATAAATTCCCCTATACTTCCTCGTACCTATTTCTCGCCCTCTGCCTCAGGATAAGTGAACAGCTGCCTCCAGTTTATTATCCCCAGAAGCTTTGCAGAGCCTTCTGACCTTTCAAAAGGCCTGCTTCTTTCCTTATAGCTTCTTTCACCACTCTGACCTATCCCATGCAACAGAGCAAGATTCAGACTCAAAAAAATAATACTTTTGTTTTTAAAAGTATAATCTCTATCTTGGGTTGTTCCAATATTAAAGAAGAAGTGAAAGTGGTTGTCATTTAATGCAAAAAATTAGATTTGTAAGTCATATAACACAATTTTAAAGTTTGAAATAGGACCGGGCATGGTGGCTCACACCTGTAATCCCAGCACTTTGGGAGGCCAAGGCGGGTGGATCACTTGAGGTCAGGAGTTCAAGACCAGCCTAGCCAACATGGCGAAACCTTGTGTCTACCAAAAATACAAAAATTAGCCAGGCATGGTGGTGCATGCCTGTAATCCCAGCTACTCAGGAGGCTAAGGCAAGAGAATTGCTTGACCAGCCTGGGAGTCAGAGGTTGCAGTGAGCCAAGATCATGCTACTGCACTCTAGCCTGAGCAACAGAGCAAGCCTCCATCTCAAAAAAGAAAAAAAAAAGTTTGAAATAAAGGCTTAACATTCCAAAATACTATGAATAATGCTTTCTGTGATGAAAAGTTCCCCAGCTTTCTTTTTTCTTTTTTTTTTTTTTTTTTTTTTTGAGCTGGAGTTTTGCTCTTGTTGCCCAGGCTGGAGTATAGTGGCACGATCTCGGCTCACTACAACCTCCACCTCCTGGGTTCAAGCGATTCTCCTGCCTCAACCTCCCAAGTAGCTGGGACTACAGGCGCCCACCACCAAGCCCAGCTAATCTTTGTATTTTTAGTAGGGACAGGGTTTCACCGTATTGGCCAGGCCAGTCTCGAACTCCTGACCTCAGGTGATCCACCCACCTCAGCCTGTCAAAGTGCTGGGATTATAGGTGTGAGTCACTGTGCTTGGCTGCCAACTTTCATTTTAAAACTTCATATAATATTTTATCCATGTATATGGATTGCCAAAGCTTATTGAAGGCAGAGACTTTTTTTAATTAAAAGCTTTCTTCATATAGCTTCATGATGTCACAATGTTATGCACATAGTACAGTTAATCAACAAACATTTGGAAGAATAAGTAAATAAATAAACTCTATTTCTCATGAAATCTTAAAAATAATTATTGTCGGCTGAGCACGGTGGCTCATGCCTATAATCCCAGCACTTTGGGAGGCCAAGGTGGGTGAATCACTTGAGGTCAGGAGTTCGAAACCAGTCTGGCCACTGGCTAACCCCGTTCTCTATGAAAATACAAAAAATTAGCGGGTTTGTTGTGGTATACGCCGTGTAGTTCCAGCTACTCAGAGGCTGACGGCAGGAGAATCACTTGAACCCCAGGAGGCAGAGGTTGCAGTGAGCTAAGATCATGCCACTGCACTCCAGCACTCAGGCGACAGAGTAAGACTTCTATCTCAAAAAAAAAAAAAAAAAAAAAAAAAAACAGAAAAAAAAGAAGAAAAGAAAAGTCATACACTGATTTTAAAAAATGTATATAATTCTACTATCTAACTCCAGGCTATTTTCATCACCCTTAAAAGAAAAATCTCATACCCATTAAGTAGACACTCCTCATTTCCCCTCCCTCCAGTCCATGACAACCACAAATCTTTCTGTCTCTACGGATTTTCCTATTCTGGACATTTTATATGAACTGAATCATACAATGAGTGACTTTTTGTGTCTAAATTCTTTCACACAGCACAATGTTTGCAAGGTTTATCCATGTTGTAGCATGTATCAGCACTTCATTCATTTTTATGGCTGAATAAAATTACATTGTATAGATATACCACCTTTTGTTTATCTATTCATTAGTTGATGGTATGTCTACTTTTTGGCCATTATGAATATGTTTTTTTGAACATTCCTGTACAAGTTTTAGTTTAAACACATGTCTCTAATTCTCTTAGATATATACCCAGGAGTTGAATTGCTGGGTCATATGGTAATTCTATGTTTAACTTTAGAGGAACTGCCAAACTGTTTTCCACAACTGCTGCACCATTTTATATTTTCACCAGCCAATATATGAGGGTTCCAATTTCTAAAACTACTCCTTATTGGGTTTGTTTGTTTGTTTGTTTATCGCCACCCTCGTGGGTATAAAATAGTATTTCTTTGTGGTTTTAATTTGCATGTCCCTAGTGACTAATGATATTGAGTATCTTTTCATGTGCTTATGGACTATTTGTAAATATTTGAAGAAATGTCTACTTAAGTCTTTTAAGTGGCAATTTGGCCATTTTTAATGAGGTTGTTTGTCTTTTTTTGTTGAATTATAAGAGTTTTCTTCTCTCTCTCTTTTCTTTTTTTTTGAGGCAGAATATTGCTCTGTCACCCAGGATAGAGTGCAGTGGTGTGAACATGGCTCACTGTAGCCTCGGCTTGTTGGGCTCAAGAGATCATCTGCCTCTGCTCTGCCTTCCATGTATCTGAGACCACAGGCTCACAGCACCTGTCCACCTAATTTTTTTAAATTTTTTGTAGAGATTGGGTCTCACCATGTTTCCCAGGCTAGTCTTGAACTCCTGGGCTCAAGCAATCCTCCCTCCTCAGCCTCCCAAAGTGCTGGGATTACAGACGTTAGCCACCATGTCCAACCTAAGAGTTCTTTAGATGTTCTGGATACTAGACTCTTGAGTAGAAAAAATATACAAACTGTTTTTCCCTCTGTTCTCATACCACAGCAACAATCAACACAGAAGACTTCTGTAATCAATGCAAGCAATCTATTCTGCAGCAGACACAAGCCGGTTATCCTCCAGTTCAATTCAGACACTATCTACCTGGACAGTTTCAGATCCCACAGTTGAGGGTTCAGTCCCACAAGACTGAACCCCACCCTCCCACCAGTCACAAGTCCAGACCTCTGGAACTTCTGACCGGTTACTTCAAGTTGGGATTCCCATGACCTTCGTTGGGTTTGATTAATTCATTAGGACTGCCCACAGAACTCAGGGAAATACTTATGTTTACTGGTTTATTACAAAGGATAATGACACAAATAAACAGCCAGATGAAGAGATACATAGGGCAAGGTCTAGAAGGGTCCTGAGCACAGAAGCTTCTGTACCCGCCGAGTTGTGGTACACCACTCTCCCACAACACAGATGAGTTTGGATTTTTTTGTTTTGTTTTGTATTTTCTGTAGACCTGCACTGTAGACATGGATGAGTTTTTGTTTACCTTCTTGTGTTTAGCTCTCTGAAAGCTCCCTAAACCCTGTCCTCTTGGGCTTTATGGAGACTTTGTTGGATAGGCATAACTGAAGCATGGACAACCATGTAAAATTGTGATTAGAAAAAAGGGTATGATCAAGGCGGGCCACAGTGGCTCAAGTCTGTAATCCCAGCACCTTGGGAGGCCAAGGCAGGCAAATCACCCAAGGTCAGGAGTTCAAGACCAGCTTGACCAATATGGTGAAACCCCATCGCTACTAAAAATACAAAAATTAGCCAGGCATGGTGGCAGGCGCCTGTAGTCCCAACTACTTGGGAGGCTGAGGCAGTAGAATTGCTTGAGCCCAGAAGGCGGAGGTTGCAGTGAGCTGAGATTGCGCCACTGCGCACCAGCCTGGGTGACAGAGCTAGACTCTGTCTCAAAAAAGAAAAAGAATAAAAGGTATGATCTAATGCTAATAGACTGGGGAAACCCAGCAAGGCCTGTCTGTTCAGATTCTTCTTGGCCTCTCTGTGCAGCATTCCTTCACCCAAGATATGGGCAGGACCCTGTCTGGAATGAGGGTCTCATGATCTACAATCCAACAAGATAGGTCAGTTTTTTGTTTGTTTGTTTTTTATTTTTGAGACAGCCTCCTGAGTAGCTGGGACTACAGATGTTTGCTACCATGCCTGGCCACGTTTTGTAGAGATGGGGTCTCACTGTGTTGCCCAGGCTGGTCTTGAACTCCAAGGCTCAGGCCACCCGCCCACCTCGGCCTCCCATAATGCTGGGATTACAGGCATGAGCCATCATGCCCAGTCAGATTATTTCTTTATAGCCAGTGTTTATATGGAAAAGAGGGAGAATTAGTGTAGTATTTTTAGGTTTTATGACTGGTTTGGGGGAAAGGAGGTGCTGGTTTCTTTGACTGCCTTGTGGAAGAGAGATTCTAGTTTTTATGGATGGCCTCAGGGAAGAATGAGGGGCCAGAGACAGGACGGCAGGAAAAGGTCGGAGAGAGAGTTTTGCTTCTGAGGTCTAAACCATCCAACCTTATAACATGACTGTAACAAGGGTGAGGGGGGTTATAAGCCAGGAACTATGGACAAAAACCAACATATATCATAATATCACAGCCCTTATTAGATATATGATTTGCAAGTGTTTTCTAGTACTTCTGTGGGTTGTCTTTTCACTTTCTTACTAAGTATCCTTTGATTCACAAAGATTTTTAATTTTGATGAAGTCCAACTTATTTATTTTTGTCTTTGGTTACTTGTGCTTTTGGTGTCATAGTTAAGGAACTGTTGCCTAATCTAAAGTCATACAAATTTTTACCTATATTTCTCTCTAAGGGTTTATAATTTAGGCTCTAATATTTAGGTATTTGATAAGTCTTTAGTTAATTTTTATATATGGTGTGTAGTAGAGACTCAAATTCATTCCTTTGCATGTAATATCCAATTAGCTCAGCACCATTTGTTGAGATCATTTTTTCTCTAATGAATGGTACTTACACCCTTGTGAGAAATTAGTTGACTACAGATGTATGGGATAACTTCTGGACTCTCAAGTTTATCCCATCATACTGATTTTTTATTTTAACTTAATATAAATCACTTTTGTATTATTGCACTTGGTATTTTATCTTCAAAACTTCCAAAGTTATTTATCATTTATTTAATTGATTGAAAGTGAGCCAGAAGCAAATTTGCTGTCATAAAAGTTTACTAAAAATCAAGAGAAGCGGCTTCATAGCACCATTACTTCAATGTTACAATTACATACATTGTTATTAGAATCATTTCTAAAGTTATAAATTTATAAAGCTTTGGGAATCCATTTCAATATATCAGAAAAGGAAATCATGTTAATAAAAATATCATTAGACACAAAATAATATAAAATATAAATGAATACATGAAGTAACAATTTTTAATATTTAACTCTTTTACAAACTTATGTACAATAAGATTAAAATAAGACAGCTGTGTATACAAGTTTTCCTACGGATCTTCACTGCAAGGGTTGCTAGGTAATAACTGCACAGGGATATAGTTATTCTGAATGTTTTTCTCACTCTCAAAGCCAGTTGTTAGGGACAAATAGACACCAAATAGAGACAAATAGGGATCCCTTATTGGCTCCTTACATTTTGTTGGATAAAGCACAATTTCCTTGCAATGCTTTCCCATCCTTCTCTCCCAAATATTATTCTCTTTCTCTCTCTCTCTCTCTCTTTTTTTTTTTTTTTTTTTTTTTTTTTTTTTTTTTTTTTTTTTTTTCTTTTTTTTTAATACAGAGTCTTGCTCTTGACACCCAGGCTGGAGTGCAATGGCACGATCTCGGCTCACTGTGACCTCCACCTCCTGGGTTCAAGCGATTCTCCTGCCTCAGCCTCCCAAGTAGCTGGGATTACAGGCACCTGCTACCATGCCTGGCTAATTTTTGTAGTTTTAGTAGAGACGGGGTTTTGCCATGTTGGCCAAGCTGGTCTCAAATTCCTGACCACAGGTGATCCACGTGGCTCGGCCTCCCAAAGTGCTGGGATTACAGGCATGAGCCACCACGCCCGGCCCTCTCTCTCTATTTTTGTTGTTGTTGTTGTTGTTGTTGTTTCTTTTTTGAAGAGACAAGGTCTTGCTATGTTGCCCGGGCTGGGCTTGAACACCTGTCTTCAAGTCATCCTCCCTCCTCAATCTCCCAAGCAGCTAGAACTATAAGCGTGTGCTTTATCGTTCGCGGCTTTATAGTTCTGTTTTGTCACAACTCTCTTATATAGTTAATATACCTTTGGGAGAAGCATCACACACATACAAAAAGTAGCAAACCTTGACCTGATTGGCATTTCTGAGATTAAGAGACCCAGGAGAGCCAATAGATTTTCCTCTTCCCAACATTCAAGGAACTTCCTTCCAATTGTTTGCTAATAATGATATATGAAGTTTGTGGGTGTTTCTAAATTAGGGACTTCCTTAAAAGAGTTTGTGTTTCCAGAAGATTTGCTACATCAACCATCAACCCATTATTAGGGTGTCTTGTTCACAGTTCTCCTGCCCATTTTAAGATCCTTTATTAAAATAGCTTGAAGGTGACCATGCATGGTCCATACCTCCATCCCCACCCATAACAATCTTCTTTTATACAAACATAAAAACATGCTTCTGCTGATTAAAACATACAGCACATGATTGGATATTAATGCTTTGGAGAGATGGTTTGGGATCACAGTCACCCAGATACTCTCATTAGGAGGTTCTATAGATCATGGTCTGATGGAGGAGTTTGTGTTACTTGAAAGTAAACATCAAGGGAAAAGAATAGAAAAATCTATCACTAACACCATTGTTAACTCAAATGAATCAAATAATAAAGGATGTTGATATAAAAACTTTTGATCCTCTCACCATGCTTTCTAGGATCTACCTTCTGCTCTCATCCCGCCTAAAAGTCATAGAAAAGCGTTGACACTTTAGGATGCTCCCAGGTCCTGCAGTTCTGTTATTCCCAGTAGGGGACAATGTTGCATTCAAAACTGCACCAATTGCAGCATGTCCCTGGTCAGGTCTGTGTTCCTTCTCTATTTTCAAGACATAGATCTTTTTAAAGAGTCGTATATAAACATTTTTTCTCTAAACTCTAAGAAAATGAGAGTTGAAGAAGAAAAACAGAGAAGACTTGAAGGATTGTTTTTTATCCACTGTCTTCAGCAGAGATATTTCATCGTGTGTGACATTCCTGGAAGTTGCTATCAAAGTCCCAAGGTACGAAATGCATCTCGTAAGTCATCAACCTCATACAGCGGCTGTAGAGAAAGAGAGAGGCAAATTGAGTGAATGGCTTCAAAACTGGGTTGGAGGTTTGGTGGGGCCGGAGAGGCTTCTAAACTGAGTGGATGGCTTTCTAACATTTTGGAAGAAAGTCAATTGGGAAAGAGTTTTTGGGGGTTTTTGTTTTGTTTTGTTTTGTTTTGTTTTGTTGTTTTTTTTTT
>NW_016811596.1:3346839-3351211 GCF_001698545.2 Rhinopithecus bieti | reverse complement strand
AAAAAAAAAAAAAAAAAAGGAGAAAAGAATTCTGACCAGGAAGGAAACACAACCCTCGGGAGAGACGGAAATTTAAAAATGTGAAACAACAAAAGAAAGAAAAGGGAAGGAAAAGGAAACTTTAGCAGAGGGCTCTGAATGGTGAAAGAGCAGAAGAAAAAGCTGATGTGGAGAAGCAATCAAGTTTTCATCAGATGAAAACTGAGAGTGACTAAACAATAAGAAAATATAAGAAATATACGAAGCTCCAAAAAAAACTACAGAGAAAGAAAGGAAATTTAAAAAGCAAGGAAGCCCCTTACCAAAAGGATGCGCCGAAGCTGTCTGGAGAGACGAACTGAATTTTCATGCAACCCTTCCCAGGCTTTGAAAGTTCTTTCACGATTTTCTACAAAAGTATTCCAGCAGTAAAAATAATCTTTAAAAAAAAACAAAAGAAAGAAAGAAAAAAAAAAGGCGGGGATATGGTAGTAGAAGATAGTTCGGGTTCCAAATCCAGGGGAAAGAAAGCAACCTGGCCCCATTTTCTCATTTCCTCAGGGCCTTGGCTCTGAGCCATTTACTCTTTTCTCTACTTGTAACCTTTAATTTCGGCTCCAAAGGTGAACCGGAATCCCCGCCCACTTCTTCCCCTTGTGCTTCCCCACTGACTCATTCGTTCTGCATCGCAATCCCGAATGCAGGCTGCTGCACTGCGCCTGCGCGGAAGGCCCTTTCGCACCTTTGAAGGTCATGATGGCTATTTGCACCCCGGCGCGGTGCAACCGCCTCAGCCCCTCAGGCTCAGCCTTGCGGTCCTCGCAGAAGTAGAGGCGCGCGGTGAAGATCCTCAGACTGAGGTTGGGGTTCCCTCGCAGAAAGTCGGCCACATGTCGGGCACAGTCGTAGCAGGGGCTCCAGGAGGTGAACCAGGTGACGCGGTAGCACCTGCCAGGGTCTAGGTCCCAGTCCGAGATGTAGCGGAGGAAGAGCAATTCCACGTGGCAGCCGGACTGGGGAGACAGAGAAGACCCCGCTAAAATTCACTGACTTTTATTGCGGCTCTGGTAGCCTTCGTCATTGTCTCCTGCAATGATCTTTGGGGATGCTAGGAGCTACTGTCCTTGTGTTACAGAGAGGCTAAGCAACTTGCTCAGAAGAGCACACCAGTAGGTAGAGCTGAACCCTTGGCTGCACTAGTCCTGCAGAGTGAAGGAAGGCTATGGGTTTTTGCGGAATGAGGAAGATGAAGTGCGCTGAGTCTGGAGGAAGCAGTGTCACACTACCTCACGGAAGATTTAATTTGTGTTTATGAAGTTGCTTTTTGCACCTTTTGAGAAGGAAAATGGCGGAAGTGCCTGTTGATGTAACATTGTGGAAATATACCTGGACCACTAGGTGGAGGTAGGACAGTTTATGAGGACCAGGTGAGAGGATCTGAAAAGCGGAAATAGATTTTGGTAAAGCAGACAGATGGGTGTTGTAAGAGAAGTACTAGGCACTGCCACGAAAAGTAAATTAAAGTGCTTGGTAAAATCAAAGCCTTCTGAAATAGAATGTGTCATGTCACCAGATAGGAAGCAGACTGGCATGTACCCAATACAAACGTAGGCAAAGAAAATTGCATGGTAATATAACCATCAACTAATGAGCCAGATGATGACCTTCCACCCCAGGGATGCTTCCCCGAGATTCCGCCAAGTCCAGACGTCACAGCATGTTAGGAGAAAGGAGATACCCACGGGCAGAAGTTTATGTAAACCCATCTGGATTTTGGTGAAAGAGTCTCTTGGAAATGTAATTCTCTCGGGTAGCTGAAAGATCAGTTTAATTAATCAATCGGCCGAGGCTTCTCTGAGTTTTCTGGGGATCACCATGTTGAATGTGTTCACTGGTCTATGATCCATGTGAACAGGAGGGAAAAGAGATCATTTGGAAAATAGAATTGAGCCACTGTTAATTTTTTCCCAAATTCTTCTTCCTTAATCTTCAAAATGCTTAAGACACAATTTGTTTTCACATTTAAAATTTCTGCTTGAACAAGCTGATAATAGTCTCCCAAATAAAATGATTTTAGCTTAATTAATCTCAAAGGCAATTCAGATGCTGAGGAAAGTGGGTAAAAAGTTTGGGAGCAGTTGTTCTTGGCATTGAAGGAAAGTGTGGCATTAGGGTGCCCAGCATTACTGGGGAAGAATTAAATCACATATTTTGGGCCACGTCTCATATGAGTGCATGGACATGGAAAAAGAAAGAAAAAAAGGATTTGAGGAATGTAATAGAGACACGAGTGCCAAAAAAGGATGGAAGTAATAGCATCAGCAGGTGGCTCTAAAAGCACTTACAGTTGACCATTAAACTGCTTGCAAAGCTGACTTTAATTGATACCTTATTGCGAAGATGACCAAAGTCCAGTGAAAAGGAAGTAGCACTGTCCCGCCTCTTCACTACATAGCACAGGTAGGTCTCATGCCGACCCTTAGCCCAGCGGACATTTTTGAAGTGGTAAAGAAACTTCCTCCGGTTCATCAAGAGGCTGTGGGTGAGAGGAGGGAGAGAAAATGCAAGAGTACAGTTTATTATCTGATCACTCTGCATTTTCCTTCAGCTTTTTAAAGAAGTCGTTACTTGGGCTAAACCAAAGAAGATACTCTGGCTTCCTCTGCTGGATGCCTGAGCCCTACTGAGCCCTATTGAGCCTGGAATCCATCATAAACTCCTTTTCCTGCTTATATTTAAGGCCAATTGAGAGACACTCATCAAGGACCCCAAACCCTTACCCACAAAACAGTCACCTCCTGCCACTGTCTCCTAGATGCTGATGACTTGGAATTACAATTAAATTTGTTCTTCAACAAGAAAACAAAACAAAAAATAAAAAACTTGTTCCTCAGTCCCATAATTATATTTTCAGATTTCCCCTCCAGTCTTTACCTAAGTGTCCAACTTGTACCTCAAACTCAAAATGATCAAAACAATATTCCTCAACTGCCCCCTGTCCTAAACTGCCTCTCCTTCTGACTTTGCCACCTCAGGTAAGCAGGTTAGCAGCCTGCAACCATCCTTGACTCATTTCTTCTTCCTCGGTCCTTATATTTAATTAATCATCTAAATGTGCTGATTCAAACCCCCCAATATATCTTGAATTTGTACCTTCTCTGTCTGCTGTTCTCTGCTTCGGTCCAAGCCCCCATTTTCTTCCTCTTTATCTGTTGTGCTGGCCTTTTAACTGGTCTCTCTACCTCCAGTCCCTCCAAAATAACATTCTCACACTGTCACCACCATGATCTCACAAACACCCAGGTGCACCATGCCATTCCCATGCTGAAGAGCCCCTGATGGTTCTCTTCTGCCCGCAGAATAAACTCCAAACTCTTTAATGTGGTGTTTAGGCCACTTTTTACAGTTGGACCCCAATCTAAATTTCTTTTTTTTATTTTTTTGAGATAAGGTCTCACTTTGTCGCCCAGGCTGAAGTGCACTGGCATGATCTTGGCTTATTGTAGCCTCGACCTCCCAGGCTCAGGCAAGTCTCCCAGGCTCAGCAGATCCTCCCACCTCAGCCTCCTGTGTAGCTGGGATTACAGGCACCCACCACTGTGCCCAGGTAACGTTTGTATTTTTAGTAGAGATGGTGTTTCACCATCTTGGCCAGACTGGCCTTGAACTCCTGACTTCAGGTGATCTGCTCACCTTGGCCTCCCAAAGTGCTGGGATTACAGGCGTGAGCCACTCCACCGGCCTATTTTTTAATGTATAAAAGTAATACCTGGCTGGGCGCAGTGGCTCACACCTGTTTTTTAGTGTGTAAGAGCAATACTTGGTTGGGCATGGTGGCTCACACCTGTAATCCCAGCACTTTGGGAGGCCGAGGCAGGTGGATCACCTGAAGTCAGGAGTTCGAGACCAGCCTGGCCAACATGGTGAAACCCCATTTCTACTAAAAATACAAGCATTAGCCAAGTGTGGTGGCAGGCGCCTGTAATCCCAGCTACCCAGGAGGCTGAGGCGACAGAATTGCTTGAACCCAGGAGGCGGAGCTTGCAATTAGCTACGGTCACGCCATTCCACTCCAGTGTGGGCAACAAGACCAAAACTCCACCTCAAAAAAAAAAAGAAAGACTAATATTTGATCATTGTCAAACTTGAATACTTGAATACTATGGAAAAATAGAAGAACTCTAAATTTTAAAATATTAAAGATTTTTAAAATCTCGAATATCATAGTGTCTAATGATAATTAGACATAGTGTCTAATGACAATGACTGTGAAGATTCTTGTGTTTATTCCTCTAGTCTTTCTACAGGCACATATTTACATAATTTGGATTATACTGATTGCATGTGTGATTTTGTACTCTGCTGCTTTTTTTTTTTTTTTTTTTTTTTTTTT
>NW_016811596.1:3333529-3346565 GCF_001698545.2 Rhinopithecus bieti | reverse complement strand
TTTTTAGTAGAGACGGGGTTTCACCGGGTTAGCCAGGATGGTCTCGAACTCCTGACCTCGTGATCCGCCCGTCTCGGCCTCCCAAAGTGCTGGGATTACAGGCTTGAGCCACCGCGCCCGGCTCTGCTGCTTTTTTAACTAGGCAAAATAATCTAAATATCTTGCTATGCTGTTCCCACATAATGACTGATTTCTCCTCCTCTTTGTTTTCTGGCTCCTAGCACAGTGTCTTGCATATCATAAGCACTAACTTGAATAGCATTTGTGGAAATAACTCTGGTAACCCAAGTTTCTTTAAAGAAATCAAGAGTCCCCATTGCAGCTGCAAACAGCAACACAAGCTGTACAGCATGGTTGATATGAAAGCACAGTGGTGTCTGGATTTTGTCCCTAGTCTTTTCCAGAAATGCATTTATCCAATTTGTGGAGCTAGTGCTGTCACCTAATGGTATGGGGGCAGAAGTGCAGAGAATTTGCGAAGTAAAGGGCTCAGAAATTTGAATAACGTTTGCTGGCAAGAGAATTGAAACTTTTCTTACTCATTGTTTTTTCTTACATTGAGGTATAATTTACATACAGTAAACTTCAACCATTTAAGACGCATAATTCTACGAATATTTTTGGGTGTAAACACCCCAAGCTGCTACCACAGTCAGGATACAGAACCCGAATCACCGCCTTCACCCCACCAGGGCTTCTTCCTCCCCCTTTGCAGTCCTTCCCCTCCCCACAGGGCAACCACTGATTTGCTTTCTTTTTTTCCTCTTTTTATGGAGAGTGGAGTTTCACTGTGTTGCCCAGGCTGGTCTTAAACTCCTGAGTTCTAGCAGTCCTCCCACTTGGCCTCTCAAAGTGCTGGGATTATAAGCGTATGCCTGCCCTGATTTGCTTTCTGTAACTATAAGTTACTTTCATTTTCTAGAATTTCGTAGAGCATACATTATCTCCTCCTTCATGTCTGACTTCTTTCATTTAGCATCATGACTTTGGGATTCATCCCAAAGTACCTTCTTCCTTTGTATTGCAGGGTGGTATTCTATTGCATGGATATAGCACATGTTGTTCATTTGTTCACTTAGTGGTGGATATTTGGATAGTCTCTACTTCGGGGTTTTGTGAATAAAGTTACTATGAATATTCATGTACCAGTCTTTGTGTGGGTATACATTGAGAATTGATACTTTAGTAATGTAGTGCCGGTGATAGACCCTGACGTTAAAAGTTAAATACCAAAATATCAGCCTAACTAAGGAGACCACCTAGGACAACAGCTCTTTGTAGTTGTTTCCATTTATTTTTCATTTCTCCTATTATTTTTTTGAGGCAAGGTCTAGTCCTGTCACCCAGGCTGGAGTGCAGTGGCGCAAGCATTGCTCAGTGCAGGCTTGACCTCCTGGGCTCCAGATTCTCCTGCCTCGGCCCCCTAGTAGCTGGGACCACACGCACATGCCACCATGTCCAGCTAACTTTTGTATTTTTTTATAGAAACAGGGTTTTGCCATGTTGCTCAGGCTGCCTGGGCTCAAGCGATCCACTCACCTCCGCCTCCCAAAGTGCTGGGATTACAGGGGTGAGCAACCACACCCAGCCATCTGTTTCAATTTAAATGTCTCCCCCCACATACATGAAGCGTATTGGAAAGCATTTTAAACCTTAGGCAGCAAACTGGCTTTATTACCAGTATACACATTATATAAGGTAAAAATTAGCCATATTATTTTAAAATTAAAAATGCATATTTTGATCTAAATGGATACTAGGCCAGATACAGTGTCTCATGACTGTATCCCAACACTTTGGGAGGACAAGGCAGGAGGATTGCTTGAGCCCAGGAGTTCAAGACTGCAGATAAGCTATGATTGCACCACTGCACTCCAGCCTGGGTAACAGGGTGAGATTGTCTTTAAAAAAATAAAAAACATAAGAAACATAAAATGAATACTAAAAAAGATACAATAATAATTAGCTTTATTTTAAAAGGATAATAATTATTATGGTAGTTACCATAGTACCAACCACCTTTACTATTACTGTATTAGCATATAATAACCCTTTGTATATATAAGCTCAACACATAATAGGTGCTTAATAAGTACAGAAGAAAAGAAAAGCAATTCTCTCTTTGAGACCCAGAGTTAATTAAGCATCATCTCTTACCAATAAATCCCTTTTATATTTAACTTACCCTCCTGAGCTGTATAGATGAGAAAGGCAAAGGAAACGACATCTTTTTACATGCACCTTGGTTGATGGGGTGTGTGTGTGTAGAGGGAGATAGAGAGAGAGCCTTATCATAAGGAAGAAAAAGTGTCCTGGAAGTATAGATAAGAAGGATGTGGCACAGATAATGGACTTCGGGTGGATTTTTGGGTCCTACTCTACGTGAAAATGCAATAGGCCTGCACTGTTTCTGTCACATGTTACCAGTCAGAGCGAAATGAATTGCATGATCCTAACCTGCTAGTTTACTTTGTCGATCCATTACTTCCCTTCTCTGGTTAGGGGCCTGTTTCCAGCTCCCTGTTCTGGTCATTTCTCTCCTGGGTAGGAAGGACTTTGCCGAAGGAGTGTTTCAAGCCTGCAGGCTGACAGCTGCTCTGGACAGCTGTGCTCCCTGAAGCAGAACCCTAGCTGCATCCCCAGCCATGCAAACCAGAAACAAGCGGGTTAAAAATAATCCTGACCAAGTCATTTTGCCATCACTAATGAGCGCCACAGATACTCTCCTCTTTAATGATGATATTCATCGCTCTTTCGTCCTGTTGAATTTCATCTTTTCTCCTTTTCTGTCTTTCTCTGAATATCAACTGCTGATTTTACGTTTGCTTTGCATTTTACTTTGAACAAGTATTTCCAATGGACCCTTCACAGGGACCTATACCTCAGACTTGTTTTCAAAATCTCAGTGTAAACTGAGGAGACATTTGATATTGTTTGCCCTCAAGAAAATTTTCTGAAGGATATTAAATCCTCCATTAAAAATCTTTATTCTGTATATTGAATGTGATGGCTCATGTCTGTAATTCCAGCATTTTAGGAGGCCCAGGCAGGAGGACTGCTTGAGGCCAGGACTTAGAGACCAGCCTGGGCTGGTCTAAGACCCTGTCTCTACAAAAAAATATATTTTTAAAAAATCTTTATTCTGTAATGCAAGTTCTTTATAAAGGAATTAAATTGAGGTAAAGTATAAGAATTAGGCATTATTCTCATACATTCATAGTAATCATAAAGGTAGGAATAGAGTAAGTTCTATGATATTAACTGATCAAAACTGCAAATAAAACATTGTGAGGACCTTAACCAAATTCACACGTGAGAGGTAAGTTAAGCTATGTCTGAGCAAATGGAAAGATTAGTTAATGGTAAAAGTGCCATTAACTGCCTAACAATTAGTCCTTTAACATTAAATAACTTGCTTGAATGAATTTTTCTCCTTGTAATGGACATAATCAAAGTGACTTTCAAGCAATTAATTTAGAATGTTTGGCATTTCTAAAATTACAAATTGTCTTACTATAGCTAAATTATTTCAGTAACATCTCCCCAGGAAAGTGTGTCTTCAAGTTGTTTTATTGTTGAATATGTACAAAATTATTACGAAAATTAACACTATCATTTTTAGTACAGTACTGCTATTACCTTTTCATGATTTGAGTCTCTAAAGATTTGCTATGTTAATATTATTACCATAAATTAGTTTCAACCATGGTACAAATCTCAGGACGAATCAGTACATTGTACACACTACTTCTTCTGCCACATGAAAAAGAGAGAAATCGAGAGAAGTCTGAAACAGAAAGAATTGGGCTGACAGCATATAAGATCTGAATAGAAGAAAGGGAGACAGATCAAAAAAACATATATGCATATTGATCACGCTGATCTTATCAGTCAGACAGTTATATGAGAGAAAGGGATAGCTACCAGTCTCATTACTCAGATTTGCTCTGAGAGGAAGGCCAGTGCAATCACCCACAAGGAGACTACCTCTTTACCTGTCCATAGCGGTGTCCAGAGTGTGTTTCTTGGTTCCCTGAAAGTCTCAGGCCAGAAAAATCTTGCTTCAATTAATGATGGTTCTCTGCCTCAGTCTGACAGTGCATTGGCCCCTCACATTCAAATTTGAGCTTGCCCTTTTGGGCTCCTCCCCTGACAGAATCACCCCCACTAGGTACCCCAACGGCCTTGCTCCTGATTTGGATCCAGTGAAGATGGGTGGGTGGGGCTGTCATAGGCAGAGTCACACAGGTTAAACGATTGAGGGCAGCTCTGCTTAATGTTTAGGTTCCTTTAGGGCTGCTGCTCTGAAAGTCCAATCCATGCTCCATAGCTAGCAAAGATCAGGAGGCAGTAGCAGTAGACACTTAAATTATAATCATGATAACACAAAATAAAAGCACAATGATAATAGTAATATTTATGTAAATACCTTAAAGAGCATTTAAATAGCTTCTTGTGGTGTTGTGTTAAAGAGCACTTAAAAAGCCTCTATTCCCCCATAGTCCCACAATATCTCTGAATTCAGTAGAGACAGCCACTAACAGTTCCTGCTTTGCAGTTAAGCAAATGAACTCAGTTATACAGAATTTAGAACACAAAAATTTTCCCTCCCAAACCGTGGATTTTTTTCTTTCTGATTGCATTACAAGAATTGCTTGAAGACTGGATATTTACACCAAAGAATGATTTTTGCATGAGCCATCCTTTTAGAAAAAAAAAAAAAATCCTTAATTTGGAGTCGGAAGCAGCAGCAGTCCCCAAAATACAAAATGCTTATTTCACCAGACAGAATCAGTGTCTAATTGACTACATTGAATTTGGAAAACAGGCTAAGATCTTCAAATAAAAGACTTTAATTTTGTGCTCTCATAGAACTTGGTCTATTAAAGATTTTATTTCTCTCTCCTACTGTAGCCCATATGCATTCTATTTATTCACTGAGTGGATACTTAATGGCTACTGTGTGATGGAAACTATGCCAAGTGCTAGGGATGCAATGGTAAGCAATGCAGGGTCTCTGCTTGCTTCCTGACTCAAGGCTTTGATACCATCTATACCTTGATGATTTTCAAATCAATAGCGCTAGGTTGGACCATGTATTTGTCTGTTCCCACACTGCTGATAAAGACATGCCTGAGACTGGGTAATGTATGAAGGAAAGAGGTTTAATTGACTCACAGTTCCACATGGCTGGGGAGGCCTCACAATCATGGCAGAAGAGCAAGGGACATCTTACATGGTGGTAGGCAAGAGAGAGCTCATGCAGGGGAACTCCCTTTATAAAACCATCAGATCTTGTGAGCCGTATTCACAATCACGAGAACAGCATGGAAAAGACCCATCCCCGTGATTCGTCTGCCTCCCACTGGGTCCCTCCCATGACAAGTGGGAAGTGTGGGAACTACAATTCAAGATGAGATTTGGGTGGTGACACAGCCAAATCTATCAGACCGCTTCCTTCAACTCAAGACAAGGGTGTCCAGCTTTCCTCTCAGAATCTCCATTTGGATGGCTGAGCACCTCCAGCCTGTCTAAAACAGAGCCCCTCTTCTCTGCCTTACCTGCACTTCTTGCCATCTTTCCCATCTCAATAAACAGCAGTATTCTTCCAATGGCTTGGCAAAACCTGGGCAGAGTGTCTCTCAACTCCCCTCTTTCTTTTAAATTCCATGCACACTCCATTAGCAAATCCTGTTATCTCTGCTTCCAGCATATATTCACAAACTGATCACTTCTCACCACCTCCAGGTCCAAGCAAACTGGATTATTACATTTTGCCTCCCAACTGGCCTTTCTGCCTTCCCCTTGTTCGACTATAGTCTGATCTCCACACAGCAACTAGAGTATTCATTCTGGAACATTTAAGGTCCTGTCACTCCCCTGTCATAACCCTCCATGGATTCCCATTCTCTCAGTATAGGCCAGCAGCCTGAGATGGCCCACAAGCCCCGCTACCATCTGCTCTGCTTCACCCCTCTGGCTGCATCTGCCTCCACTCTCTCCCTTGCTCACACAAAGAGCACACACTCCTTCCTCTGCCCTTGAGGGTCCCTCTGCTGAAAAGTTATTTTTTTGTGTATGGTTGTGGCTTACACCGTCATATATTTCACGTCCTTATTCAAATACTCTCTGGTATTTGAGATTTGTCCTAGTCACCATATCTAAAATATCAACAAAATCTCACCATTCTGACACTCCCTTGCCCCCATCCCCTAAATTATTTTTCCCTTTAGTACTTATCACTTAAAATACACTCCTCAGTAAACTAAAGACAAGTAAAATAATCTGTTTAAATTATTTTTTAATTAGCCATGAGATTCGAAATAATAATTAATGATAATCATTTCTAATAATTATATAATTATAATCATTATTATTTTGAGGCAGAGTCTCTCTGTGTCACCCAGGCTGGAATACAGTGGCATGAACACGGCTTACTGCAGGCCTTGACCTCCTGGGCTCAAGTGATACTTCTGCCTCAGCGTCCCGAGGAGCTGAGACTACAGGCATGTGCCACCACACTCAGCTCATTTTTGTATTTTTCTTTAGAGATGGGGCCTTTCCATGTTGACCAGGCTGGTCCTGAACTCCTGGGCTCAAGTGATCTGCCCTCCTCAGTCTTCCGAAGTGCTGGGATTACAGGTGTGAGCCACTGCACCTGGCTTTGTCTGAATTACTATTGCTGAAAAAATTCCTCAGGGCACCAGCAAGATAGTAGACGGTAAGTTGCCTTTGGCACTCTCAGTTCTATAGGACAGTTGATCAAGGAGCAGAATGGAGACTCCAAATTCATCTGCAGTGTCCACTGGAAGGTGCAGGCATTTGAAATCTGATCCCTTTAAGTTGTATCCTCAGATGTGAGTTGGGCTTTTATCATATTTTCACCCATTTGTCAAGAGAATAACACACAGGTACACACAATTGGGTTGTTTTATTGTTTTAAATAAAAATGGCATAGATTTAAGGTGCATAACATGGTGTTTTGATATTCATAATGAAAGGATTACTACAGTCAAGCTAATTAACTTATCCCTCTCCTCACATAGTAACCTTGTATGTGCAAGTGTGTGTGATTACCGCACCTGAAATCTACTGTCTTAGAAAATTTCCAGTATACAATTTTTTCTTTTTGAGACAGAGTCTCACTCTGTTACCCAAGCTGGTGTGCAGTGGCACAATCTTGGTTCACTGCAGCCTTGACCTCCTGGGCTCAAACAGTCCTCCCACCTCAGCCTCCCGAGTAGCTGAGACCACAGGTGCACACCACCACACTGGGCTACTTTTTTTAAAAATTTTTTTTGTACAGAGAGGGTCTCACTATGTTGCTCATTTGGGTCTTCAACTCCTGGGCTCAAACAATCCTCCCATCTCAGCCAAAGTGCTGTGATTACAGGTGTGAAACACTGGCCTGGTCCAATACAGTATTTTTTAACTACAGTCATCATGCTGTGCAATAGACCTCTAGACTTATTAATTCTGTATAACTGCAACTTTGTACCATTTGAGCAACATCTTCCCATTTTCCCTACCTCCCCATGCCTAGTAACCACCATTTTACTTTCTTTCTTTTTTTTTTTTTTTGAGACGGAGTCTCTGTTGGCCAGGCTAGAGTGCAATTGTGAGATCTCGGCTCACTGCAACCTCCACCTCCAAGTTCAAACGATTCTCCTGCCTCAGCCTCCCGATTAGCTGGAATTTCAAACATGCACCACCACACCCAGCTAATTTTTGTATTTTTAGTAGAGACAGGGGTTTCACCATGTTGCCCAGGCTGGTCTCAAACTCCTGACCTCAAGTGATCCACCCACCTCGGCCTCCTAAAGCGCTGAGATTACAGGCGTGAGCCACTGTGGCTGGCTCACCATTTTACTTTCTGCTTCTATGTATTCAACTTTTTAGGATTACACATATAAGTGAGATTATGCAGTATTTTTCTTTCTGTGTCTGACTTATTTCACCAAGCATAATGTCCTTCAGATTTATCAATGTTGTTGCAAATGGCAAGATCTCCTTTTTTAAGGTGGAATAATAATATATATATATATATATCACATTTTCTTGATCCATTCATCTGTCAACAGACCCTTATGTTGTCTCCGTATCTTGGCTATTGTGAATAGTGCAAGAGTGGACATGGGAGATATCTCTTCAAGGCACTGATTTCATTTTCTTTGGGTATTTACCCAGAAGCAGGATTACTCAATATGGTAGTTCTGTATTACAATTTTTGAGGATCGCATAGTAGTTCTATTTTTAGTTTTTTTTTTGAGAAACATCCATACTGTTCCCTATTAACGGCTGTGCCAACTTACATTCCCACCAACAGTGTACAAAGGCTCCTTTTGCTCCACGTTCTCACCAACACATGTTTTCTTTTGTCTTTCTGGTAACAGCCATCCTAACATGTGTGAGGTTATGAGATAGGAAAAAATAAAAATGTAAAATGCGAAACCAAAAGTATATAATAGGGGCCGGGCACGGTGGCTCACGCCTGTAATCCCAGCACTTTGGGAGGCCGAGGCAGGCGGATCACCTGAGGTCAGGAGTTCGACATCAGCCTGGACAACATAGTGAAACCCCGTCTCTACTAAAAAAAAAAAAAAAAATAGCCAGGTATGATGGCAGGCGACTGTAATCCCAGCTACTCGGGAGGCTGAGGCAGGAGAATTGCTTGAACCCGGGAGGTGGAGGTTGCAGTGAGCAGAGATTGTGCCACTGCACTCCAGCCTGGGCAACAGAGTGAGACTGCGTCTTAAAAAAAAAAAAAAAAAAAAAAGATGTGTGATAGGAAAAACTGACATTTTTTTCTTCCACATTCACACACCACTCAACACAGCCCTTCTGACACCAGATGTGTGCCGGTCTTTTCCCAAACACCAAGCAGTTTTCCAGGGGACACCAATTGGGTGTTCTATAATTTAATTCAGTTCTGGCACTATCTACCTAGAGATAGCATCAGACCTCACACAGATGGTGGGTCTGTGCCACAAGATGGCCCCCACTTCCGATGCCAATCTCAAATTTCAGGTTGTGACCTGTACTTCTGATCAACCGGCTTAGGGGTTCCTATAACCCACGCCTTGGGTTCCATTAATTTGATAAGCTGGCTTAACAAACTTAGGGAAACACTTACTTAACTTTTGCCAGTTTATTATGTTAATGAAGCATATGATAAAGCATACAGGCCAGGTGTGGTGGCTCATGCCTGTAATCCCAGCACTCCAGAAGGCTAAGGTAAGTGGATCACTTCAGACCAGGAGTTCGAGACCAGCCTGGCCAGCATGATGAAACTTCCATCTCTACTAAAAAAACACAAAAATTAGTTGGGCATGGTGGCTCACACCTATAGTCCCAGCTACTCAGGAGGCTGAGGCATGAGAATCGCTTGAACTCAGGAGGCAGAGGTTGCAGTCAGCTGAGATCGCACCACTGTACTCCAGCCTGGGTGACAGAGTGAGATTCTGTCTCAAAAAAACAAAAGATACATATGAACAGCCAGATGAAAGTACAGAGGGTAAGAACGGGAGGGGTCTGAGCTTCCTTCCCCTGGACTTGGGGTGTGCCACCCTCCTGCTACACAGATATATTTACCAACTCAGAAGCTCTTTGAACTCCATAGTTCAGGGATTTTTATGGAGATTTGATCATGTAGGCACGATTAATTATTAACTCTATTCCCAGCCCCTCTCTTCTCTCAGGAGAATGGGGAGTGGGGCTGAAAATTCTAAGCTTCTAGTCATTACCTGGTCTTTCTGGGGACTGGCACCTCTCCTAGAGCCTATCAGGAGTCATATCATTAGAACAAAATATACTCCTGTCATCCAGAAATTCCAGGCTGTTCAAAAGCTCTGTGTCAGATGCTCTTATCACTCAGGAAATTCTCAGAGCTTTAGGAACTCTGGGCCACGAACCAGGGGCAGAGACCAAATATATATTATTCTTATTCTTTCACAGAGATGATATCTCATTGTGATTTTGATTTGTATTTCCCTCATGATTACATTTTCACACACTTGGACAATTGTATGTCTTCTTTTGAGAAATGTCTATTCAGGTCCTTTGTCCATTTTTAATTGGGTTATTTAGGTGAGAATAAATATGATTTAAAAGCTGTTTGTGGACCAGGCGCGATGGCTCACGCCTGTAATCTCAGCACTTTGGGAGGTTGAGGTGGGCGGATCACTTGAGGTCAGGAGTTCAAGACCAGCCTGGCCAACATGGTGAAACGTCGTCTCTACTAAACATACAAAAATTAGCTGGGCATGGTGGCGCGTACCTGTAATCCCAGCTACATGAGAGGCTGAGGCAGAATTGCTTGAACCCAGGGGGCGGAGGTTGCAGTAAGCCGAGATCACACCATTATACTCCAGCCTGGGCGACAAGAGTGAAACTCCATCTCAAAACAATTTTAAAAAGCTGTTGGATCCCCAGAAACACTGTAAGCCTTGAGAGAGATGTGACTGTATTCTGAGTCACATATGGTTGCAACATCTGCTTCTCAAGTTATAGACTAACCCACTTCCTTATTTTTCTTGTACTGTATAGTAACTAGAGAAAATTAAATGACGTCAAAGACAAAAACCTCCTGCCTTGTTAATTAATGACCCTTATTGTAGATTAACTTCTCCTTTGTTGTCTTGCTTTGCTTAGATCAGATGACAGAAAACATATGACTATTATACCCCCTGCAAAAGATGCTATATGTACCCTTCCCAAAAAGAAACACTGCCTATAATCAATCAAATTGTTATAGCTATGCACCAACCTTGTATGAAAAATGTTGTAATTATGCATAAACTCCTGTGTCTCTACCTGTATAAATGATACTTTAACTTCCTTAGTTCGGAACACTGACTCCATTTCCTTGGAGCTGGTGTTCTTAATGGACTATCTTCCAACTTTGTCCTTGAATAAACTTTATTTAAATTAGATTCTGACCCTTTTGATTATTTTAGGTTGACATTTTTGTTTTGGTACTAAGTTGTATGAATTCCTTATATATTTTGGATATTAAATCCCTGTTCACCTTTTTTTTTTTTTCTTTTGAAACAGTGTCTCGCACTGTCACCCAGGCTAGAGTCCAGTGATGCAATCATAGCTCACTGCAGCCTTGACCTCCCAGGCTCAAGCAATCCTCCTGCCTCAGCCTCCTGATTTGCTGGGACTACAGACACAAGCCACCATGCCCAGATGATTTTTATACTTTTTTTGTAGAGATAGAAGCCTCACTTTGTTGCCCAGGCTGGCCTTAAACTCCTTGGTTCAAGTGATCCTCCTGCCTCAGCTTCCCAAAGTGCTGGAATTATATGCATTAGCCACTGCACCTGGCTGGACATTAACCCCTTCATCAAATATATCATTAGCAACCATTTTCTTCTAACCTATAGGTTGCCTTTTCATTTTGATGACTGATTTCTTTGCTGTGCAGAAGCTTTTCAGTTTGATTTAGTCCTGCTTTTTATTTTTGCTTTTGTTGCCTATTCTTTCGGTGTCATAGCCAAAACATCATTGCCAAGGCCAATGTCAAAAGCTGCCCATTCCCACCCCCATTTTCTTCCAATAGTTTTATGGTTTTAGGCCTTATTTAAGTCCTTAATTCATTTTAGTTGATTTTGGTGTATGGTGTAAGATAAGGGACCAATTTCATTCTTTTGCATGTGGATATCAGTTTTCTAGCACAATTTATTGAAGAGACTATCCTTTCCCCACTGTGTATTCTTGGTGCCCCTGTTGAAAATTAGTTGACCTGCTGGGTGTGGTGGCTCATGCCTGTATTTCCAACAGTTTGGGAGGCCAGGGTGGGTGGATCACTTGAGGTCAGGAGTTCAAGACCAGCTTGGCCAACATGGTGAAACCCCATCTGTACTAAAAGCACAAAAATTAGTCAGCCATGGTGGCTCACACCTGTAATCCCAGCTACTTGTGAGGCTGAGGCAGGAGAATTGCTTGAACCTGGGAGGTGCAGGTTACAGTGAGCTGAGATCATGCCACTGCACTCCGGGACAGGCAACAGAGACTCTGTCTCAAACACGCACACACGCACATGCACACACACAAAGAAAATTAGTTGACTTTGCATGCTGGAGTTTATTAGGGATTTTCTATTCTCTTACATTAGTCTACGTGTCTGTTTTTATGCCAGTACCATACAGTTTTGACTACCATAGTTTTGTGATATAATTTGAAATCAGAAAGTATGCTGCCTGTAACTTTGTTCTTCTTTCTCAAGATTGATTTGTGTATTCAGGGTCTTTTGTTCCATACAAATTTTAGAATTGTTTATTTCTTTGAAAAATGGAATTTTGATAAGAATTGTGTTTAATCATTTATTCTCTATGTCCCTTTATTTAGTATAAACTTTTTTTTTTTTTTTTTGAAGGAGTGGAGTACAGGCTGGAGTGCAGTGGCATGATCATGGCTCACTACAGCCTCGATTTCCTGGGCTCAGGTGATCCTCCCACCTCAGCTTCCTAAGTAGCTGGGACTACAGGTATGTGCCACCATGCCCAGCTAATTTTTGTATTTTTTGTAGAGATGGGGTTTTCCCATGCTGCTCAGGCTGGTCTCGAACTCCTGGGTTCATGTGATCCATCTGCCTCGGCCTCCCAAAGTGTTGGAACTATAGGCGTGAGCCACTGTGCCATGCCAGTATAGACATTTTAACAATATTAACTCTTCTAATCCATGAACACAGGATATCTTTCCACTTATTTGTCGTCGTCTTCAATTTCTTTCATCAATGTTTTATAAGTTTCAGTGTGTATATCTGTCATGTCCTTGGTTAAATTTATTCCTAACTATTGTATTATTTTTGATGCTGTCATAAAGGAAATTATTTTCTTGATTTCCTTTTTGGGAAGATCTTTGTTATCATAAATAAATGCAACTAATTTTTGTATGTTGGTTTTTTAATCCTGCAACTTTACTGAATTTATTAGTTCTAATCTTTTTTTGTGTGTGGACTCTTTAGTTTTCTACATACCGAATTATGTCATTTACAAAGAAAAATAATTTTACTTCATCCTCTCAAATTGGA
>NW_016811596.1:3326457-3330644 GCF_001698545.2 Rhinopithecus bieti | reverse complement strand
AAAAAAAAAAAAAAAAAAAAAAAAGGAAAAGACAAAATACTTAAATGACTGACAATATTATATTAAAATAAATAGCTATAAAAGACAAATCTAAAAATTACTGAATCATGGCATCTCAAAGTTGAAGGAACTTGAGTGTTTCTTTAGCCGTATGCTTTTCAAAATGAGACATGCACATCTGGAGATATGCTTATTTTTTGAGGGTGATCAAGGGTAAGTTGAAGCCACAGGATGGACATGCCATGCTTTCCTGGAACATAAAGGTTTTCCCAAAATTAGAGGAAAACATTATTTTTATTTAATAAATTATTTAGAGAAGAATGTAATATGTACATTAATTTCCTTATACTTACGTCTTTTCCCCACTTTTTTTTTTTTTTTTTTTTTTGAGACAGAATCTCACTCTGCCACCTTGGCTGGAGTGTAGTGGTACAATCTTGGCTTACTACAACCTCCATCTCCCAGGCTCTCCCACCTCAGCCTTTTCAGTAGCTGGGACCACAGGCACCCACCACCACTCCTGGCTAATTTTTGTATTTTTTTTAGAGATGGGGTTACGCCATGTTGTCCAGGCTGGTCTCGAACTCGTGGACTCAAGACATCCACCTGACTGGGCCTCCCAAAGTGCTTGGGTTACAAATGTGAGCTACCACACCGGGCCTTTCTTTTCCCCATTATTATTTTCTACTCTCATGAGAAAAGGAAAAGGCCTCAAGACATGGAAGACTTCAACAATTTTTATTTTCCCCTGTCTGCATAGTAAACCCACATGTAGCAGGCCTACCAGTGTGATTGCTAATATAGCATCATGAAACTTTCAAAGATAAAACATAGATTCCAAGTAAGTTGATTGATTTGCAATTATACCCTCACATGCTCAGCATTTCTTAGTTTGCTCTTCTTTATATAGACAGTTTAATGGGGAAAAGCTGAGAAAAAATGATTCTCTAATTCTCTGTAAAAAGCATGAATTCTTCCTAAAATTTTCCAAATTGTGGTCTCCTACATTTTTTTTTGTTGTTGTTGTTGAGACAAGTTCTTGCTTTGTTGCTTTGTTGCCCAGGCTGGAGCACAGTGGCACAATCTCAGCTCACTGCAGCCTCAACTTCCTGGGCTCAAATGATCCTCCCACCTCAGCCTCCTGAGTAGTTAGGACTACAAGCATGTGCCACCACTCTTGGCTAATTTTTTAATTTTTTATAGTGACAGGATTTCACTATGTTGCCCAGGCTAGTCTTGCACTCCTGGGCTCAGGCGATCCTCTCACCTCAGCCTCCCAGAGTGCTGGGATTACACGCATGAGCCACTGCACCTGGCCTCTCTTACTCTCTTGTACAAACCCAGTATGGTTGGCCCTCTGTATCCATGAGTTCCACAGCCTTGGATTGAAAATAATTGAAAAACAAACAAAATAACAATTAAAAATAATACAAATTTTAAAAACAATATGGTATAGCAACTATTTACATAGCATTTACATTGTATTAGGTATTATAAATAGTCTAGAGATGACTGAAAGTATACAGGAGTATGTGTATAGGTTATATGTAAATACTATGCCATTTTATATAAAGGACTTGAGCATCCTTGGATTTTGGTATCTGAGGAGGGTCCTGGAACCAATCAATCCCTCGTGGTTCCCAAGGGACAGCTGTACCAGGATATGCATCATCCACTTTGTGGCATGAGTTCAGAGGAAGAAGAAAACCATGGTAGATAGAAGCTACAATAATCAAAATAATTGAAATAATCACAAGTTTAATGATATACAGGCAGTGCTTGATTGAGACACTGATGAATAGATAGGATTTGAACGTTTATTTATCATTCGAATAATAAAATGAATAGAAAATATTTGACTATTCATTTATCTTCATTGATGATGGGGCAGAGAATTCTGGGAAGAGAGTATAGTGTAATGAAACCAGCATGGTCTTCGAAGACAGAGAGACTTGGGCCCAAGATCTGTCCCCTTTTATTTTTTCTTTGAGACAGGGTCTAACCCTGTCACCTAGGCTGGAGTGCACTGGTGCAATCATAGATCACTGCAGCCTCCAACTGCTCAGCTCAAGCGATCCTCCTACCTCAACCTCCTGAGTAGCTGCAACTACCGACATGTGCCACCACACCCAGCTAATTTTTGTATTTTTTGTAGAGACAAGGTTTCCCCATGTTTGCCCAAGCTAGTCTCAAACTCCTGGGCTTAATCGATCTGCCTGCCTTGGCCTCCCAAAGTGCTGGGATTACAGGAGTGAACCACCGTGTCCAGCAGATCTGGCGCTTTCACTTAGGAAATGTATGGCATTGGGAAAGAATTCCTTCCTCACAAAGTCATCCTGATGGTTTTCTTAGCTACTCTGTGTGAATTTGAAAGCATGGCATCTGGGATATGTAAAACATGCTTGATAAAATTGCTCATCTCTCCAGGTGACAGGAACAGCATGAGCTTGTTGTCCTCACAACCTTGCTGTTCCTGTCATCTTCTCTCCAAGTGACAGGAACAGCAGGGTTGTGAGGACCTGCTTCTGATATTTTAGCAACAGTTTGACCTCAGTCTGGTTTGAGTGAAGGCTCATAGTAAAGCTATGATGACATAAAATTCAGATGTTATTCGTATTTTATATAATATTCTTAAGGAAAACTCTAATAAAATCTAGAGTTAACTAACTTACATGTAGCTATAAAATTATTTATGTTAAGGAAGCCTGATTTGTCCAGCATAAGAAAATACTTTATTTCTTAGAAAGCAATATTCCCTGTTCCCCTTGCTGCTTCTAAAGGAATAAAAATTATATCTCTTATAATTACAGAAGCATTTTCTCTTTTGGGGATTTGGAGTTAGTGAGACTGAAAACAATTTTGTGGGGTTTCATTCAGCTATTAGTTATTTTCCTTACTAACTACTCTCTCCCCTCACCAACTTCTATTGAAAAACCACAGCACAACCTGGCTAGTTCATTTTTAACAAAAATAACATGACTTGGAAATTGTGCTGCTGGTGCACATCTGGACTTCACCACTTAATCCTCACCATGAGAAGCACAAGGTGAGGTTTCATTATGGCCACTCTGTGAAGCCAAATTGGGGACTTCCCCTGGGAGTCTCCAGGGTGTACATTCCTGTGTCTGAGGCCGGCATGCTCCGGCAGTGACTCCCCAGGCCACTATTTTTGGACACCAGCTAGATTGTTCAATATGATACTTTGTTGTTTTTTAAAAGAGCTCAAAAAGGAGTCTGTGTGGGTGAAAGTGTGATTTTGGAGTGCTTCTACTTCTGCATTCCCCGATTTTTGTTTTTCTCAGTTTACTGCCAGCCATATTACAGAACTTCTCTGGGGTATGAAGAAGTTGAGTGACAGGCCTTTATGCATATACAGGAATTACTCATTCAACTTCTGCTGTGCAGCTGCCCAGGACTCTTCAAGGATGAGAGAACAGTAAACAAGAATGTAGCAAAAATCTAGGACTGGACAAAGGGCTAAAACAAAAGAATTATTTTTAATGGGAAAAAGAACTAAGGAACCTTCTCTGATCATGCACATATAAGATGTAGAGTAGCAGGAAAAGTTAGGTTTTGTAATCTAGCACATAGAGATTTGAATTCTGTCTCCACCATTTCCTAACCATCCTCCTCCTCCACATTTCTTTGAATGTGTTACCTAATGTCACATGTTTCAGTTCCTCCATGTATAAAATGCGATCAAATAATAGTGATAATAGCTAATGTTTATTGTGTACTTACTTTATGGAAGAACATTGCGTATAGTATCTCATTTAAATCCAAGAGGTAGGAAATATTATTATTCCTATGTTCAGGCATAAATATCTGAGGCGGCTCAGAGATGAAACAACTATTTTGCAGGATAGCCAAAGATAACATAGGCCAGGCATGGAGGCTCATGACTGTAATCCCAACACTTTAGGAGGCTGAGGCTGGTGGATCACTTGAGGTCAGGAGTTTGAGACCAACCTGGGCTACATAGTGAGACCCTGTCTTGAAAATAATAATAACATAAACAAGTGTCTCAGCATGTTGCACAGAAGTTACTCTATAAATAACAACTATTTTTATAGAATATTATCTTACAATAACTGGTATATTTAATAACTGGTATATTAGAAGATGAGATATTTCTTTTTTTTTTTTTTTTTTAGAGACGGAGTCTCGCTCTGTCACCCAGGCTGGAG
>NW_016811596.1:3323345-3325598 GCF_001698545.2 Rhinopithecus bieti | reverse complement strand
CTCGATCTCCTGACCTCGTGATCCGCCCGTCTCGGCCTCCCAAAGTGCTGGGATTACAGGCTTGAGCCACCGCGCCCGGCCGAAGATGAGACATTTCAATGCCATACCTCTACAACCATTTGATCTTTGACAAACCTGACAAAAACAAGCAATGGGGAAAGAATTCCCTATTTAATAAATGGTGCTGGGAAAACTGGCTAGCCATATGCAGAAAACAGAAAACTGGACCCCTTCCTTACATCTTATACAAAAATTAACTCAAGATGGATTAAAGACTTAAATGTAAAACCCAAAACCATAAAAACCCTAGAAGAAAACCTAGGCAATACCATTCAGGACATAGGCATGGGCAAAGACTTCATGACTAAAACACCAAAAGCAATCACAACAAAAGCCAAAATTGACAGATGGGATCCAGTTAAACTAAAGAGCTTCTGCACAGCAAAAGAAGCTGTCATCAGAGTGAACAGGTAACCTACAGAATGGGAGAAAAAATTTTCAGTCTACCCATCTGACAAAGATCTAATATCTCAGCATCTACAAGGAACTTAAGCAAACTTACAAGAAAATAATAACCCCATCAAAAAGTGGGCAAAGGATATGAACAGACACTTCTCAAAAGAAGACATTCATGTGGCCAACAAACACATGAAAAAAGGCTCATCATCACTGGTCATTAGAGAAATGCAAATTAAAATCACAGTGAGATACCATCTCACGCCAGTTAGAGTGGTGATTATTAAGTCAGGAAACAACAGATACTGGCGAGGATGTGGAGAAATAGGAATGCTTTTATACTGCTGGTGGGAGTGTAAATTAGTTCAACCATTGTGGAAGACGGTGTGGCGATTCCTCAAGGATCTAAAACCAGAAATACCATTTGACCTAGCAATCTCATTACTGGGTATATACCCAAAGGATTATAAATCATTCTACTATAAAGACACATGCACATGTATGTTTATTGCAGCACTATTGACAATAGCAAAGACTTGGAACCAACCCAAATGCTCATCAATGATAGAGTGGATAAAGAAAATATGGCACATATACACCAGGGAATACTATGCAGCCATAAAAAAAAAAGAGTTATTGTCCTTTGCAGGAACATGGATGAAGCTGGAAGCCATCATTCTCACCAAACTAACACAGGAACAGAAAACCAGACACTGCATGTTCTCACTCATAAGTGGGAGTTGCACAATGAGAACACATGGACACAGGGAGGGGAACGTCACACACCGGGGCCTGTTGGGGGATGGGGGGCAAGGGGACAGAGAGCATTAGGACAAATACCTAACGCATGCAGGGCTTAAAACCTAGATGACGGGTTGATAGGTGCAGCAAACCACCATGGCACATGTATACGTATGCAACAAACCTGTAAGTTCTGCACATGTATCCCAGAACTTAAAGTAAAATTTAAAAAAAAAAGAATAACAAAAATTTCATCCTTCTACTTCAAAGCTTCTCTAAAAAAAAAAAAAAATAGAAGACGAGATATTTCAAAATATAAGTTGTGACCATCCACAAGTTATCTGCACCCATGGTTCAAAGTTTTCTGATTAGTTATGAAATATGAGTAGATTTATGGTTCTCACATTTTGGTGTGAGTGAGTGCATAAAATTGCAGATTCCACAAATTTTGACTTCGTGAATCCCAGGGCTCTGCGTTTTTGAAAAACATGCCAATAATTCATTCCAAAGCTGGTGGTCAGTTTGGAGGCAAACTTTGATAAATATTGGCCTAGAAGATCTCCAAAGTCTCATCCAGCTCTAAAATGACAAAATATATTTTTTTAAGCTGTCATGGGGTTATGGGGGAAGGAGGGCAGTTTTCAACAAATTGAAATGCCAGGGAAAATTAGAGGTGTTCCAAATTACATGGAACTCTTCACAGGGTTTTTTTCTCTTTGTAGATAGATACATTCCAAAGACCAAATTCCATATTAGTTGTTTGCTCAGAGATGCAATGTAAGGTCTGATATGATTCCAAAGATTAGTAGAGTAAATATTGACCCAATTAGCTCTAAAATGGATGAGGGACAGTTCCTAAGGAAATTATAGCATATTAGAAACACCATGCCATCTGTAGAATTGCCATTCTCATCTCTAAAGATACTTCTTTCCAGAGAGTCTCGAAGTCCTGCAACCATGTTGGCAAATGCTTCCTCCTTGGCTCTCTTTTCTTTTTTTTTTTCTTTTATTTATTTATTTATTTAATTATACTTTAAGTTCTAGGGTACATGTGCA
>NW_016811596.1:3305796-3319137 GCF_001698545.2 Rhinopithecus bieti | reverse complement strand
GCATGTTCTCACTCATAGGTGGGAACTGAACAATGAGATCACTTGGACTCGGGAAGGGGAACATCACACACTGGGGCCTATCATGGGGAGGGGGGAGGGGGGAGGGATTGCACTGGGGAGTTATACATGATATAAATGATGAATTGATGGGTGCTGACGAGTTGATGGGTGCAGCACACCAACATGGCACAAATATACATATGTAACAAACCTGCACGTTATGCACATGTACCCTAGAACTTAAAGTATAATAAAAAATAAAAAATAAAAATAAAAAAATTAAAAAATTAAAAAAAAGAGTAAGAATTTGAATTCTGACGTGGATAGTATCTTAGTGAGTCTAAAGATGCCTCCTAAGTCTAAAGTCTCCTCAGGCGAAGACATCCAGTTCCGCCTGGCGACAAGATTTGTGGATGAGGTGGTCATGTGCCTGCGAGAGGGGTCTTGGCCACACCTGCAGAGGGAGACATCTCAGCCATCTTTGGGCTCGGCTTCCCGCCTTGTCTTGGAGGGCCTTTCTGCTTTGTGGATCTGCGTGGCGCCCAGAAGATAGTGGACCGGCTCAAGAAGTATGAGGCTGCCTATGGAAAACAGTTCACTCCATGCTAGCTGCTGGCTGACCACGCTAACAGCCCTAACGAGAAGTTCTCAGTGAGCAGGTCTCATGCCTCGCTCGGTCAGTGCACTAATCCCAGCCGCAGGCAGTGCTGGTTTTCCAACAGAGTGGCGTCTAGATTTATCAGAGTAACGAGAAGGAAGACAAACTCTGGCACTGGGTTTGCTCCCTGATTAAAGTGCCTTCAGCCAAAGACCATCTCTCCCTCCTGGTGAAGTCTGACTGTGAATTAGAGTTTGCACTTCCTATTGGAAGGTGGAACCCATTGTGCTCATTGTATAAGTCCTGAGGCCTAGAGTGGCAGCCAAGAGCCATCTGGAGCCATCTCTGCCTGTTCCTCCCAGGAGGCCAGGTTGGCCAGGGGTGGTGAGGGAAATTCTGCACCCAGCCAAACACGTAACAGTAAACTCTGTATCAGCGTCTCTGCCTGGCTTTTCCTTTTTCTTCTGTCTTTGCCCTTCTGGTTGAAATGCCTCCTTCGAAAAGCAAGCTGGAAGAAAGCCCTGTGCTTTGGGAGTAAGAATGCTTGTGCAGAATTCTAGGCAGCACCTTAGGGAGGGACTGTGATGAGAGAAAGTGGGACCTGGTGGGCTTAAAACCACACACACCTGCCTGTGTAGATGTTTTGCCTGGGCTTCTGCTCACCGTGGTGTACCAGGATATTAAAGCTCTTTCCCCAGAAAAAAAAAAAAAAAAAAAAAAAAAAAAACCTGATTAAACTCAGAGACTTCTAGGGACTGAATAGCCAGAAAAAAGAAACAAGCTATGACTGGGCTGTTCTCTCTTCAAGTATGTTATTAGTTTGTACAATCAGAGGATAAAATCCATAAATAAGGGTTGCAAAGATGACAAGGGCTCTGGGACCGAGAAGAAAGAACAGATACGGGAATGGGAGGAAAGAGCCCAGGATATCAATGGAAAGTTCACTTGGCCAAAACTAGGCAGCAGATGTGTAGAGGGGAACTAAAGGCGGTGAGCAGATGTATATTTTCCCTGAACAGGAGGACATGTGATAAATTTATAGTATAATTTAAACCATTACTTAATTTTTTATTATCAAAAATGATAAAAACTTGAAAAGAAAACAAGAAAATGAATGTCAATGTAGGAAGCAAAAGGTGTTATTAAAAGCAGAAAGAAACAACTTGAGCAATAAAGAAGTGACTCTAGGCCAGGCCTGGGCCTGTAATCCCAGCACTTTGGGAGGCGGAGGCAGGCAGATCACGAGGTCAGGATTTAAGACCAGCCTGACCAACTGATGAAACCCTGTCTCTACTAAAAATACGAAAATTAGCCGGGTGTGGTGGTGCGCGCCCGTACTCCTAGCTACTCAGGAGGCTGAGGCAGGAGAATCGCTTGAACGCAGGAGGCAGAGGTTGCAGTGAGTGTGATTGTGCCATTGCGCTCCAGCCTGGGTGACAGAGCATCTCAAAAAAAAAGTGACTCTAATAAATGCGGAGGCCATGTCTTAGTTAACTCTGCATCCCAGCACTGACCTGGGCACTTGGTGTTCTAAAGTTGTTTGTTGACTGAAGGATAATGACTCACACTTACATAGGGCCTATGTGCCGCGTGCTACTCTAAACCACTTAATTCATTTAATCTCACAGTAGCCTTAAGGGTTTTCTTTGTTTGTTTGTTTTGGTTTTTTTTTTTTTTTTTGAGGCGGAGTCTCGCTCTG
Organism: Rhinopithecus bieti; assembly: GCF_001698545.2. Taxonomy (NCBI): domain Eukaryota; kingdom Metazoa; phylum Chordata; class Mammalia; order Primates; family Cercopithecidae; genus Rhinopithecus; species Rhinopithecus bieti. Next base: position 3,316,840 of record NW_016811596.1, on the reverse strand, counting down.
TCGCCCAGGCTGGAGTGCAGTGGGCAATCTCAGCTCACTGCACCCTCCATCTCCCGGGCTCACGCCATTCTCCTGCCTCAGCCTCCTGAGTAGCTGGGACTACAGGCGTCCGCCACCATGCCCGGCTAATTTGCTGTATTTTTAGTAGAGACGGGTTTTCACCATGTTAGACAGGATGAACTCGATCTCCTGACCTTGTGATCCGCCTGCCTCAGTCTCCCAAAGTGCTGGGATTACAGGCGTGAGCTACCGTGCCTGGCCACCTTAAGGGTTTTGTATCACTGATCTCTTTTACAGATGAGAAAAGTGAGGCATAGAATGATTTGAATCATAATGGTGGTGTGGAGGCTAAAGTAACTCCATCTTGGCTGCTAAAACACCATGTTAACTTCTGATTAACTCCCAGTTCCAGTAATACCTCTAATATTTCTACTTTATCTACTGTTAAGAACACATATTTGGCCGGGCGCGGTGGCTCAAGCCTGTAATCCCAGCACTTTGGGAGGCCGAGATGGGCGGATCACGAGGTCAGGAGATCGAGACCATCCTGGTGAACACGGTGAAACCCCGTCTCTACTAAAAATACAAGAACTAGCCGGGGGGGGGGATGGGGGCCCGTAGTCCCCCCCTCCCCGGGGGGGGGGGGAGGGGGAAGAGGGAGAACCCCCCCCAAAAAAAAAAAAAAAAAAAAAAAAAAAGAACACATATTTACCATAAGTCTAGCCCCTAGATTAAAAAAACCTTGATGTTATCATAAACAGGCACTTACTATGAATCCTGCCCTTAAGCAAATTACAGGCTATGATGCAGGTAGCATTCTTGCCTTTCCCTGAGGAGTCAGCTTCAATTGTCTTACACACCCCTTCTGAAGCACGTATACCCTTTCCCTATGGTATATAAGCCCTGGGTCTGGGTTGGGATAACAGCAAGGGGATCCACCATCTTGCAGACACCTAGGACATGGCTTCTGCTTTTAAGTTCTTATTAAATGCTTTTTTGCTGAGAAACTGGGCATGTCTGCCTCTTTATCTGGCCTTTCGGCTCCCTCAGCCTTTGGGGGTAGGTTTGCATAGGCCTGCTCACCATAGAACAGGTGGAGTCAGAAATTGCACCCATATAGTCTAGCTCCACAGTGTGTGCTCTGACACATAGGCTATCCTTCCTGAAGGAGTCAGTCAAAGAAATCAGGATAAAGAGAAAGACTGATGAGCCAGTAAACACACTGATTCTCTACCCTTCTGAGAAGAGGAAAAATCGGAACCTCTTTGGCCTTTTCCAGGTTCTTGTTTCTGGTCAGATTCATAGCTAACAGCCACTGGCTGAGTCTCCATAGAATACCTGGTAGTGTGTGTGATGTGTGAAAACAAAAGAGACACCTGTACTCTGCCTCAACTTTGTTTGTTTTTTTTTGTTTTGTTTGTTTGTTTGTGAGACAAGGGTCTCACACCTTTTGTTGCCCAGGGTGGCCTTGAACTCCAGGGCTCAAGGAGTCTTCCTGCTTCAGCCTGTGGAGTAGCTGGGATTATAGGCAGGAGCCACCACACTAAGTTTCTCTGCCTCAACTCTGAGTAAGAGAGCACTTCACATCCAGTAGACATAAAAGCATTCTGCACCTTGAGGTAAGCAAGAAAACAAATAAGCAGGGCCATAACCTCTAGTTCTAGTTTCCAAAATAAATAAAACCTTCAAATCTCCTCCATAAATTACTGACTCATGCAAACAACTGCATCTCTGACTTTGCCAATGGCAATCTCTGAAGGTGGGTAATAATCTTTGAGGATATGAGAACCATATGCAAAAAAAAAAAAAATCTGACAGGTTGTGGTGGCTTATGCCTATAATCCCAGCACTTTGGGAGGCTGAGGCAGGAGGATCACTTGAGGCCAGGAGTTTGAGACCAGCCTGGCCAAAATAGCAAAACCCCAAAATACAAAAACAATTAGGTGGGCATGGTGGTGCATGCCTATAATCCCAGTTACTCAGGAGGCTGAAGCATGAGAATCCCTTGAACCTGGCAGGCGGAGGTTGCAGTGAGCCAAGATGACACCACTGCACCCCAGCCTGGGCAACAGAGTAAGACTCTGTCTCAAAGAATTAAAAATTTTTTTTAAAAAATCCTACCATGAACAGATAAACAGTAAGTCTAGTGACTTTGGGAATCTAATTTGTTTCTCTTTCAGTAGATTGTATCTTTTATTCCCGTTTTTCTAAGGTGTAGCCTCCCAAACAAACCTTTGGCAAGCAAGTAAACTACTCCTTTGTCTTGGAGTCTTCCTTTTGCGACTGAATGAACTTTTAGAACTTTTAGACCTTTTAGAAGTTTTAGAGTTTTAGAGTTCAGGCATGGTTCTGCTGCATCAAAACCGTGTGAACTTGGTTAGGTCTTATTAAACCTTTTCTCTGTCTGAAAATATGAATAATAATACTTCTGCTTCCCACCACACAAGGAATATGATGTTTGTTTTAAAAAAAGCACAGAACACTTTATTTAAAAGTTGTTGTTATTGTTGTTGTTGTTGTTGTTTTTTTTTTTTTTTTTTTTTTTTTTTATTGAGACGGAGTCTCGCTCTGTCGCCCAGGCTGGAGTGCAGTGGCCAGATCTCAGCTCACTGCAAGCTCCGCCTCCCGGGTTCACGCCATTCTCCTGCCTCAGCCTCCGGAGTAGCTGGGACCACAGGCGCCCGCCACCTTGCCCGGCTAGCTTTTGTATTTTAGTAGAGACGGGGTTTCACCATGTTAGCCAGGATGGTCTCGATCTCCTGACCTCGTGATCCGCCCGTCTCGGCCTCCCAAAGTGCTGGGATTACAGGCTTGAGCCACCGCGCCCGGCTTGTTGTTGTTTTAGTCTATTTTCTGTTATTGAATCTGTCACCCACTGAGTAATTTATAAAGAAAAGAAATTTATTCTCACAGTTCTGGAGGCTGAGAAGTCTAAAAACATGGTGCCATCATCTGATGAGAGTCATCCCATGGTGGAAGGACAGAAAGTGCAAGCAAACTGGTGAGGCAGAGAGAAGAAATTGGGCAAAACTCACTTTTATTATAAACCCAGTCTCGTGATAACTAACCTACCCCTGCAATCACAGCAGCAGTAATCCATTCATGATGGATTTGCCATCACCCAATCACCTCTTTTCTTTTCTTTTCCTTTTTTTTGAGATGGAGTCTCGCTGTGTCACACAGGCTGTAGTGCAGTGGTGTGATCTTGGCTCACTGCAACCTCTGCCTCCCAAGTTCAAGCAATTCTCATGGCTCAGCCTCCTGAGTAGCTGGGATTACAGGCACCTGCCACCACACCTAGTTAATTTTTGTATTTTCAGTAGAAATGGGGTTTCACCATATTGGCTGGAGTTGGCTGGTCTTGAACTACTTACCTCAAGTCATCTTCCTGCCTCAGCCTCCCAAAGTGCTGGGATTACAGATGTGAACCACTGCTCCTGGCCCTAATCACTTCTTCTTCTTCTTCTTCTTTTTTTTTTTTTAAAGATGGAGTTTTGCTCTTGTTGCCTAGGCTAGAGTGCAATGGCACAATCTTGGCTCACTGCAGCCTCCATCTCCTGGGTTCAAGCAATTCTCCTGCCTCAGCCTCCCAAGTAGCTGGAATTATAGGTGCCCACCCCTACACCTGGCTAATTTTTTGTATTTTTAGTAGAGACAGGGTTTCGCCATGTTGACCAGATTGGTCTCGAACTCCTGACATCAGGTTAACCACCAGCCTCAGCCTCCCAAAGTGCTGGGATTACAGCATGCCCAACCCCTAATCACCTCTTAAAGACCCCACATCGGTTAAAACTCAACATGAGTTTGGGAGGGGACAAACATTCAAACCATAACAATGGTGTCCCAGAGTTCCAAATACCAAATTTGAATTAATTCCACTTTTAAAAAAGTTTTACTTTTAAAAAACTGTTTTACAGACAGGATCTCACTCTGTCACCCGGGCTGTTGTACAGTGGTACCATCATAGCTCACTGTAACCTCGGCCTTGTGGGCTCAAGCAATCCTCCTGCCTCAGCATCCACAGTAGCTAGGACTACAGAGGCAGCTACCATGCCTGGCTAGTATTTTAATTTTTTGTAGAGACAGTCTTGCTATGTTTCTCAGGCTAGTCTTGAACTCCTGCCTTGGTCTCCCCCAAAGCGTTGGGATTACAGATGTGAGCTACCTAATCTGGCCAAACAATAATTTGTAATTAAATTTAAATTAGGACCAGGAACAATGGCTCATACTTGTGATCTCAACACTTTGGGAGGCCGAAGTGGGAGAATCACTTGAGACTGGGAGTTCAAGACCAGTCTGGGCAACATAGCCAGATCCCCATCTGTACGAGAAAAAAAAAAGGTAAATTTAAACACACTTTAAACAGTAGAGAAACTAGTATTTGTGGTATTGCACATTTTTTGCAAGTTTCTTACTCATTGACTATCCAAAGGTTCATGTCATTTTGTTATAAGGGAAAGAAGAGAAAAGCCAACCTACTTAAGAACAGTTTAAGAGAAGCCAATCAGCTTAAGGAGAAAAAAAGGCCGGGCGCGGTGGCTCACACCTGTAATCCCAGCACTTTGGGAGGCCGAGGCAGGCGGATCACGAGGTCAGGAGATCGAGACCATCCTGGCTAACACGGTGAAACCCCATCTCTACTAAAATACAAAAAATTACCCGGGCGTGGCGGCGGGCGCCTGTAGTCCCAGCTACTCGGGAGGCTGAGGCAGGAGAATGGCATGAACCCGGGAGGCGGAGCTTGCAGTGAGCTGAGATCGCGCCACTGCACTCCAGCCCTGGGGAACAGAGCAAGACTCAGTCTCAAAAAAAAAAAAAAAAAAAAAAAAAAAAACCCTATAGTCTTATTATATATTTAACAGTCTTACTAAACCTTTGAACACATGATCTTGTTGATTCACAGAACCACCCCTAAGGCAGGTATATTGCCACCAGTTTACAGTTGAGAAGTTACTTGCTTAACATCACACCACTAGTGAGTACCAAGTCTGGACTGGCACTGAAACAAATACCTTGTATTTGAAATTAAAATGAACAGGATGATGTAAGTGTTGCTTTTATTGTACCTAGAACCATGTTGATTTGGGGATCTAGATGTCCCATATATCAATGAGGTAATAATTTTGTTTAGTTTCTACATGACAAGAGATAAATTATTCCTACCCTATCTCATTAGAATATATTGGCATTCTTGTGAGTACTTGTACTTTAATTATGAATTATTACATTATGTCAGATCTTTCTATCTCAGTCTTTGTCAGAGAGTGGCAACATAAATGACCACAGTTGTTTGACTTTCTCAAGTTATAAATTAACTTCCGGCAAACCAGTTTCTCTTAATAACCAATTAAGGAGCTGTCATTTATTATTTTATATGAGTATTTGAAGTCATTTTTGTTTTCAACATATATTGATTTTGATGTTAATGTTACACATTTTCATAAGCTTATTTATTTTTTTTTTTTTTTTTTTTTTTTGAGACAGAGTCTCACTCTGTTGCCGAGACTGGAGTGCAGTGGCCTGAGATCTTGGCTCATTACAACCTCTGCCTCCCAGGTTCAAGTGATTCTCCTGCCTTAGCCTCCCGAGTAGCTGGGACTACAGGCGCAGGCCACCACGTCCAGCTAATTTTTGTGTTTTTAGTAGAGATGGGGTTTCCCCATGTTGGCCAGGCTGGTCTCAAACTTCTGACCTCAGGTGATCTGCCTGCCTTGGCCTCTCAAACAAAGTGCTGGGATTATAGGTGTGAGCCACCGCGCCTGACCTGCTTATTTGTATTACTACCACTTCATTCTCCTTTCCCCTAAAATCTCATCCATTTTCAAGAATAGATGGATTTATAGAGGTAATTTTATACAAATGGAAGAAATGTTTTGTGTACAATTCTCATTACCATTCATTATAACTCCTTGTGTTTGATCATTTGGGACAGAAGCACCTATTAGGAAATGGTATACAATGATGCAGTTGATACCTTAACACCCATTAATCTCTTCAGTATAATACAGATTTTCCAGAAAATGAATTTCCTTATACTTGCTCAAAACTTAACTATTCTGGTTTGGTTCGGGGTTTTTGTCTGTTTGTTTGTTTGGTGGAAGAGGGAAGACAAGGTGAATCTCCCACAAATTTATGAGATCATCTTGAATCCGTATGGATTGTTACATAAATTTAACCAAACACTCCATAAAGCTACCTAGTACAGATGTATAGCCAGGTAAGCACATAGGAGAAAGGAAAAGGGAGAGGAAAGGGAAAAATACCAGAGGTAGAGCAAAGCACTGCAAGACCCAAGGGTTAGTAATAAACTAGAACCTTACTCTAAGTGATTGGACAAGTTGAAAAATAACACATAATCATTATCAGCTATTTAAAAAAAAATGAGGGTTTGAGGTAGAGTGAAGGTCGATTTGTCAACAGGAAGCTGTGGGCTCTGCACTTCTATTTATATAAACATTTGCTTTTTCCATCTTGGGTTCTGCCCAGAATTTGTCGTCTGACTGCTGCTTCTGGGTCTGCTTGACTGGTTTTTAGAGAAAAAAAGAAAGAAAGAAAGAAAGAAAACAAAACTGTGGCCACCTGTTCCTCTCCTTACCACAGTCTTAACAAGTCACTTTCCCTGATGTTTGGTTGGTGAAAATGTTCAAAGATACAAGGGCTTCCGTCTTTCTCAGAGTATTGCTTTTTTAATCAAGGCCTCCCTGCGCTGACAAAGCTACAAGGACAACCCTGCCTCTCCTCCACTGTGCTCCTGATGTCTTCCTGGTTTACCCTAAGTTTCCAGATCCCCCAGGACCCCTTGCCCACTTCTCAAATTTGCTTTGAATTTGGAATTTTACAATTTCCATCTTTTAGCTTCCTGGCTTCCCCACCCTGGTGTCAGCCTGTTGTCACTCTCTCATCTGGCTATCCCCTGGTCTGGTGCTCTTCCATCTTTGTTCCCACTTCTTTTAGGATTCCTTTCCTTCTTCACTGTGTTATAGCTGCTTCAGTACAAAAGGAAGAGGGATCTTAGAGGTGGCTTGTGCCTTCTCACCAGGTGTAAAGTGGTTGGTTAAACATCTAACTTTGGCCACAAGTACCCTGAAGCGGAGAAGGGAGGAGCTTGGGTTTAGCAACATATGCTGCTGTATATGTCATCAAAGTAAGACTCAGAAGTTGGGAAACCAGCTGCGGTTTGCACTCTCTGCCATCAGTCAAAACAATACTGAGAAAAAGTGTGCATAGAACTGTATTTAGTGAGTAGAAGACACACTCGAATTTTCAGAATGCGTTCATTTGAGGAGAAAGGAGAATTTTCTTGAATCATAAGCACGGAATATGGAAAAAGCCTCAGAATAGAATCAACTCCATTAGAGAAGGGAAAATAAAAGTGAATCTTTATGAATAGGTAGATGACGCTGCTATCTGTTCAGGATACCAGGAGGGCATTCAATATCTAACGATATTTTTACCAAATTCCTTAATTCTAACATTAAAGATCCATTATTTTGGTTTAAGAAATGGCTTTTCATTGAAAGCCATTGCTTAGCAAGGTTTTCGTTTGGGCTCACCAGGAAAAAAATACATTAACACCTTAATGAGGAAAGACTTTCTTCTGAATCTTCTTTTATTCTTTGAGACGGAGTTTCACTGTTGTTGCCCAGGCTGAAGTGCAGTACCACGATTTTGGCTCACTGCAACCTCCAACTCCCTGGTTCAAGCGATTGTCTTGCCTCAGCTGCCCGAGTAGCTGGGATTACAGGCACCTGCCACCATGCCTGGGTAATTTTTTTGTATCTNTTTTTGAGACAGAGTCTCACTCTGTTGCCGAGACTGGAGTGCAGTGGCCTGAGATCTTGGCTCATTACAACCTCTGCCTCCCAGGTTCAAGTGATTCTCCTGCCTTAGCCTCCCGAGTAGCTGGGACTACAGGCGCAGGCCACCACGTCCAGCTAATTTTGTGTTTTAGTAGAGATGGGGTTTCCCCATGTTGGCCAGGCTGGTCTCAAACTTCTGACCTCAGGTGATCTGCCTGCCTTGGCCTCTCAAACAAAGTGCTGGGATTATAGGTGTGAGCCACCGCGCCTGACCTGCTTATTTGTATTACTACCACTTCATTCTCCTTTCCCCTAAAATCTCATCCATTTTCAAGAATAGATGGATTTATAGAGGTAATTTTATACAAATGGAAGAAATGTTTTGTGTACAATTCTCATTACCATTCATTATAACTCCTTGTGTTTGATCATTTGGGACAGAAGCACCTATTAGGAAATGGTATACAATGATGCAGTTGATACCTTAACACCCATTAATCTCTTCAGTATAATACAGATTTTCCAGAAAATGAATTTCCTTATACTTGCTCAAAACTTAACTATTCTGGTTTGGTTCGGGGTTTTGTCTGTTTGTTTGTTTGGTGGAAGAGGGAAGACAAGGTGAATCTCCCACAAATTTATGAGATCATCTTGAATCCGTATGGATTGTTACATAAATTTAACCAAACACTCCATAAAGCTACCTAGTACAGATGTATAGCCAGGTAAGCACATAGGAGAAAGGAAAAGGGAGAGGAAAGGGAAAATACCAGAGGTAGAGCAAAGCACTGCAAGACCCAAGGGTTAGTAATAAACTAGAACCTTACTCTAAGTGATTGGACAAGTTGAAAATAACACATAATCATTATCAGCTATTTAAAAAAAAATGAGGGTTTGAGGTAGAGTGAAGGTCGATTTGTCAACAGGAAGCTGTGGGCTCTGCACTTCTATTTATATAAACATTTGCTTTTCCATCTTGGGTTCTGCCCAGAATTTGTCGTCTGACTGCTGCTTCTGGGTCTGCTTGACTGGTTTTAGAGAAAAAAAGAAAGAAAGAAAGAAAGAAAACAAAACTGTGGCCACCTGTTCCTCTCCTTACCACAGTCTTAACAAGTCACTTTCCCTGATGTTTGGTTGGTGAAAATGTTCAAAGATACAAGGGCTTCCGTCTTTCTCAGAGTATTGCTTTTTTAATCAAGGCCTCCCTGCGCTGACAAAGCTACAAGGACAACCCTGCCTCTCCTCCACTGTGCTCCTGATGTCTTCCTGGTTTACCCTAAGTTTCCAGATCCCCAGGACCCCTTGCCCACTTCTCAAATTTGCTTTGAATTTGGAATTTTACAATTTCCATCTTTTAGCTTCCTGGCTTCCCCACCCTGGTGTCAGCCTGTTGTCACTCTCTCATCTGGCTATCCCCTGGTCTGGTGCTCTTCCATCTTTGTTCCCACTTCTTTTAGGATTCCTTTCCTTCTTCACTGTGTTATAGCTGCTTCAGTACAAAAGGAAGAGGGATCTTAGAGGTGGCTTGTGCCTTCTCACCAGGTGTAAAGTGGTTGGTTAAACATCTAACTTTGGCCACAAGTACCCTGAAGCGGAGAAGGGAGGAGCTTGGGTTTAGCAACATATGCTGCTGTATATGTCATCAAAGTAAGACTCAGAAGTTGGGAAACCAGCTGCGGTTTGCACTCTCTGCCATCAGTCAAAACAATACTGAGAAAAGTGTGCATAGAACTGTATTTAGTGAGTAGAAGACACACTCGAATTTTCAGAATGCGTTCATTTGAGGAGAAAGGAGAATTTTCTTGAATCATAAGCACGGAATATGGAAAAGCCTCAGAATAGAATCAACTCCATTAGAGAAGGGAAAATAAAAGTGAATCTTTATGAATAGGTAGATGACGCTGCTATCTGTTCAGGATACCAGGAGGGCATTCAATATCTAACGATATTTTACCAAATTCCTTAATTCTAACATTAAAGATCCATTATTTTGGTTTAAGAAATGGCTTTTCATTGAAAGCCATTGCTTAGCAAGGTTTTCGTTTGGGCTCACCAGGAAAAAAATACATTAACACCTTAATGAGGAAAGACTTTCTTCTGAATCTTCTTTTATTCTTTGAGACGGAGTTTCACTGTTGTTGCCCAGGCTGAAGTGCAGTACCACGATTTTGGCTCACTGCAACCTCCAACTCCCTGGTTCAAGCGATTGTCTTGCCTCAGCTGCCCGAGTAGCTGGGATTACAGGCACCTGCCACCATGCCTGGGTAATTTTTTTGTATCTTTCTTAGAGACAGGGTTTTATCATGTTGGCCAGGCTGGTCTCGAACTCCTGACCTCCCTTGTAACAAAAGTTACCTTTGAACACATACTCTTGTTAATTCACAGAACCACCCCTAAGGCAGGTACTCCCTAATGCCTCGGCCTCCCAAAGTGCTGGGATTACAGGTGTGAGCTACCGCGCCCGATCCTGAATCTTTAAAAAAAAAAAAAAAAAAAAAAAAAAGACAGCGAGAAAAGGGTTTCCTAATTCTTGGAAACAAGATTATCAGGGACCTGAGATGGGATGGGGTAAACAACAACAACAACTAAGGGAGGTGATGGAATTTCTGCCAGTGGGGAGGGGAGGGAGGGAAGTAGCTGGGACCGAAAACAACCACCTGAAATTTGATCTGGGACCTTTCTCAGGGGAAAGTCAGAGGGGGAAATAAGACGTTATAAGGATGTGGAAAGAAAGCATGGAAAGCAGGTTACAAATTTGTTTTACATAGTAAGAAGAGTTTAAAAGTGTAGAGAACATAAGAACAATGAGAAATGGCAACATACAGGAATTTGATCATGTAGAAGAGAAGTGAGTACAGCATGAAACTTCACCGAGCAAGATTGTCAGACTTGCAGGGGACAGAAAAGAAAAAGGGGGCCACATTTGGAGGAGTATAAATACATTTGGAGTGTTGGGGAACTGATGGTAAAGTTATGGAGTGAAGGAAAGAATAGAGGATAGCAGAAGAGAGACATGTGAGCAATATTGTGCGCTATATATATATATATTTATACATTTTATATATATATAACATATATATGTATACATACTTCATATATAAAACATTTAGAGACAGGATCTTGCTCTGTCACCCAGGCTGGAGTGCAGTGGCACAATCATATTTGCAACCTCGAACTCAGGCCTGGGCTCATGCAATTCTCCTGCTTCAACCTCCTACTCAGCTGGGACTACAGGCTTGCCCCAG
>NW_016811596.1:3297054-3305719 GCF_001698545.2 Rhinopithecus bieti | reverse complement strand
TTTTTTTTTTTTTTTGAGACAGTCTTGCTCTGTCACCCAGGCTGGAGTACAGTGGCATAATCTCAGCTCACTGCAACCTCCGTCTCCCAGGTTCAAGCAATTCTCCTGCCTCAGTGTCCCAAGTAACTGGGATTACAGGCACCCGCCACCATGCCTGGCTAATTTTTGTATTTTTAGTAGAGATGGGGTTTCACCATGGTAGCCAGGCTGGTCTCAAACTCCTGACCTCAGGTGATCTGCCCACCTCAGCCTCCCAAAGTGCTGGGATTACTGGCGTAAGCCACCACGCCCGGCTGATACACATTTTTAAAAGTAGAATAAAAGTTCATAAATTCAGGCCTTTTTTGTAAACATAAAAGAGAAAAATAACCAGAACAAATGACATTTTATTTTGAGAAATAAATTGGAAAAAAATATTTTAAAATGTTTAATTTGCAATATACATAATACTGGAATTGAAATGCTGTCTGATGGAAATGTTGCAATGTGGCGTAGGAGGGTCAAGTTCACGAAGATATTCTTAAAATGAATCTTGGAAACTCTGTGCCTATGAGGCTTCTCTAAAGTGGCTAAAATATGCATTTAATATGTCTGTCTAAATAAGTACATTTAATCCTAGAGACTATAAGGAATAGAGATTATATGCTTTGGGGCTTTTCGTAGCATTTCTTTTTAATCAGTTGTACAGATCCCATTAAATTAAATTGTTTCTTAACAGCAAGAATCTGATCATTTAACTAGTTTTCTCAGCAATATAAAAGGAATACAACCTCCACTGTCTTATGTAACTTGTCTCCTAGCTCCTATTTGAATTCCATTGGCTTTTATAGAAAGTTATTGAGTTATTCAGACAGAAGGATTCATGATATATAATTTGTCATTTGTTATCATGGGATTTTGTTCTATTCCATTATGGACTGCTATCCTCACCAGGATAAAACAGATATGGTTGCTGTAAATTAGACTTTATCTAAGCTTCAAGAAATATGAATAAAGCATTTAAATCCAGAGAATCATAGACTTAAAGGAAATCTTAGAACTAAGAATATATATAATACATATATATTTCTTAAGATGGACTTTTGCTCTTGTCACCCAGGCTGGAGTGCAATGGTGCCATCTTGGCTCACTGCAACCTCCACCTCCCAGGTTCAATTGATTCTCCTGCCTCAGCCTCCCGAGTAGCTGGGATTACAGGCACGTGCCACCATGCTTAGCTAATTTTTGTATTTTTAGTAGAGACAGGGTTTCACCATGTTGGCCAGGCTGCTCTCAAATTCCTGACCTCAAGTGATCCACCTGCCTCAGCTTCCCAAAATCCTGGGATTACAGGCATGAGTCACTGTGCCCGGCAGAACTAAGATAAATCTAACCTTCTCATTTTAAAGATGAGGAAATTAAACCAGGACCTAATGAAGGAAAATGACTTATCCAAGGCTACACGGTTACTGCTAGAGCCAGGATAAGAATGTGGGTTGTCTGAATATTGTGTTTCTTTCACTCTTTCATATTACCTATTAGGCAAACTTTCTGTCTGCCTATTAAAATTCAAGTCTGAATGCCCTTCTTAGGCCCCAGTCAGGATATTCCAAAAGCTATGTGCACAATACTTCTACCGTGCACTGGTAAGTTGGGAGGATGAACGAAGTAGCAACTCAAGGAAATGTCAGCCAATGGTATGGTTTCACATGAAGCTGTCTAATTTGCTTTGTGGTGGTGGGTTAACCCCAGTCTACCCATAAACGAATCAGTAAATGAGACTTACTTTCCAGCCTTACTTCCCGACTGGACAACTGCATGAAAAATTGGATAGAGAATTATGAGTTCAAGTTCTATACCTGGCATAGCCCTCATGCTTTAGCCCCAGCCTCTGAGCTTAGCAGAAGACTTTTTGGGTCCTTGTGTATTGCTGGTAGAATTGTATAATTCTTGACTGTGTTGCAGAGTCTTACAGGACTACAAAAGTTACCATGATGTATCTTATAAGGAAGACTTGGCAGGCAAATTTTCGGGCAAGCCAGCAAAATAGTTAAAGAGTAAAGAGGAACATGTGAATGAGGGGGAGTTGGTCTAGGAAACTCTTGTGAGGAAAATAAATGAAGTTCTATGGTTACCCCAAATAGACAAGGATAGCTTCTTCAACAACCCTAAGATCTATATCAGACAGATTCAATAGTAAAGATTACTAGCCTAAAGTTTAGTCTCCCTTGAAATTGTACATAGAATGTTTGCATATAAGCCATATAGTCATCATCTATTCACTGTCTATGACATTGAGAAGCAGCAAAATTATGCAATCATATAGACTTTGTATTTTAAGTGCTAAAAAATGAGATAAATGTTATCAGTTTGGGTGAAAAATTAGACAGTAGGGGTAAAAGCTGGACATTGCAAAAGGATTGGTTTAAGAAATACTGTCTAAGGGTTAGCTGTCAATGGTTGGAGAAGAAGGAGATCCTCCTTCCTCTCACCCACATATTTTTTCTTCTTTCCTCTTTTTCGATGATCACAGACCATTGGGTCTCTGCAAATCCACATTTTCACAGGGAGGAAGTCGGAAGTAATTGGAGCGACGGAGTCTCCTAGGGGGCAGACCAGCCATCTGACGGCAAAGTTCATCTAGAAGAGAAGCAGAAAATCATGAGAAGAGAATGCAGGAAGATAACAAAGACTCTTGTTTTAATGGATAGAGAAGACTTTGCAGTGTGGTGTAGCGAAAAGGTTGGAGAGAAAAAGATCTGGGTTTTAACCAGCTCTGCCACTTACTCTAGTTATTTGCCACTTCCTAGAAAGTTTCTTAAATTTTATAAACCTCACTATCCCTTTCTGTAAAATGAGAATTAAAATACCTACCTCAACAGTATATTTCTGAGTATTAAAATGAAATCATGTATGCAAAGTACCTAGCACAGGTGACCAGTAAATGTTAGTTTCCTTTATATATCCAGTTGCCAATTCTTCTAATCATGGATCTATTAAATAGAAAAATGAGGTCCAATCATTCAGTATACATTTACATGCTTACTATGGGCAAACAGCTAACTTTAGTAAGTCCCCTGAGATACTTGAAAGTGCCTAGAGTCCCAAATACTCATCCTCAATCTCAAGGTGCTTCCCTTGCAGGTGGCTTGCACAGAGCCAATGGGGGCACACAGCAAGTTTCCTTCTGCGAAGTTAACTACAGTTCTTACTCAGGAACTCAGCACAAAGCGCGCTGCTGAGTCAGAAATGGCTTTGTCTGCGGTGTTTTCACCAACCACAGCCATCATTCGGGGCCGGCCATGGGGAAGATGAGAGCATCTTTGTTCCCACCATGTATGGTCTATAACCACACATTTTGGGCCCTTGTAATTAGTCCTATAATATCTTTCTACTTTCTTCTCCCTGAAATGTTACAGTAGGAAATTTACATTGTTCCTGGAATTGGTGAACTATTTATAACGTAGCTGATTTCTAAATGTCCCATCTATTTTTTATTTATAGGTCCTATCCAAACCTTACTGTCTCCAAATTAGTGCATGTGTGTGTGTATGTTTTATTTTTAGTTATGAACATGGCTGCGGACTAGCAGAGTCTATTATCTGTAATGGCTGACTTGAAATTTTCCCTAGAACCCCAGTGAATGATCTTTAAAATAGCCAGAGTGTCAGAAAGCTCTCTAAATAGGAGACACTGTGGGGTTACAATCTAGTAGAAAAGGGATCTAGGGGTACTCTTCTTAGGGTTGTGTTTGTATATCAAGCATACTGCTTTACATAGATTGTTTATTTGAGATCACTTCCAGCAGGAACTGATGGAATCTAAGGCGGTAGCCTAAAGCCCTCCCCCAATACCAGACTTTGGATATAGTAATATCATGCTCCTATTTATCCCTCTCATAACTGCTTCTCTCCATTAAACATCCAGACATCATCTTACCTTTCATAGCTTCGTGTTCCTTACAGACAAGACGAGAGCAGATCTCCTTGTTGACGATGTACATACGTCGTAAACTGCAGACGTCCCAATGTCATAGGCAAGGAAGGAGATGGAAAAAAGCCTTGAGAGGAGAACTAACCTGGGTATGGGATGTCTCCTCGACTCTCATATTCCCCACTTTCCCTATCTGCTCTTCCCCAACTGGATTTCCTTAAGTATTTCAGACTTTTGCCCGCCACTGGAAAATAGGGGAGGGAATGGTATTAATTACTCTTCTATTTTTTTTAATTTTATTTCAATAGTTTTTGGTGTACAGGTGGTTTTTGGTTACATGGATAAGTTCTTTAGTGGTGATTTCTGAGATTTTGGTGCACCCATCACCCAAGCAGTGATATGTAGCCTTTATCCCTCATTTCTCTCCCACGCTTTCCACTGAGTCCCCAAAGTCCATTATATCATTCTTATGCTTTTGCCTCCTCATAGCTTAGCTCCCACTTATAAGTGAGAACATACAACATTTGGTTTTTCATTGTTTAGTTACTTCATTTAGAATAATGGCCTCCAGTTCCATCCAAGTTGTTGCAAAGGCCATTGTTTTAATTATTTTTCTTCGTGACACTTTGCACACTCTACCTAGGGTCAGGCTTAATATTCCTCCCCACTATTTTCTACCTTAGAGCTGGGCCATTTTCTTCAGCCTCCTTCTATCAGGTGATAAATTGAGTATGCCAGTGTTTCCCTCATGACCCTTCTTCCTCCAGCCCTCACCTTCATTTCCCTTCTAAGTTCTATTACTCTGCCTGTTCTTTGTACACCTCAGCCCAGACTTCAGGTTCTAGTTGGTACATTCAGAAATAGCTAGGAGGGTCATGCTAAAGACTTGGACCCCCATCAAAGTTTGCAATTCCATAGCGGGTACTCATTAAATAGTTACCAACACAAAAACACTACCATGGAAGATGCTTTTTGGGCATTCTGGGATCCCTTACCTGGTGAAGCATAACTGATGAATGCATTGTTTAACCGGTCGATGCACAGAGTAGAGCCTTGTGCAAGTAAATTTCTCATCCCAGCACTCTGAAGAAGCCCAACGCAAAAAATAAGGAGGTCCAAATAAAAGTAGCATAAACAAAGTATTAAAGGAATTGGGAAGAATAGATAGAGTAGAAAAAAAAACAGAGTAATCTCTGCAGAGAATCATCATAAATTGGGCTACATCCTTCCTGCTCACCAAAAACACGGCAAGAGGGAATTGACTAAATGAAGTTTCGGTGCTTCCCTACTTGGAACTAGAAGTGGATAAAATAGGCCGGGCGCGGTGGCTCACGCCTGTAATCCCAGCACTTTGGGAGGTCAAGGCGGGTGGATCACAAGGTCAGGAGATCGAGACCATCCTGGCTAACACGGTGAAACCCCATCTCTACTAAAAATACAAAAAATTAGCCGGGTGTGGTGGCGGGCGCCCGTAGTCCCAGCTACTCGGGAGGCTGAGGCAGGAGAATGGCATGAACCCGGGAGGCGGAGCTTGCAGTGAGCCAATATCGCGCCACTGCACTCCAGCCTGGGCGACAGAGCAAGACTCGGTAAAAAAAAAAAAAAAGAAAGATAAAATAATCTCTGAAAGCACTTCTAGGAAAAACAAGTCTAGGATTATCCATTATACAATATTAAATAGGCTGGGCGTGGTGGCTCACGCCTGTAATTCCAGCACTTTGGGGGGACCAGACAAGGCAGGCAGATCACCTGAGGTCAGGAGTTCGAGACCAGCCTGGCCAACATGGTAAAACCCCGTCTCTACTAAAAATACAAAAATTAGCCAGGAGTCGTGGCGGGCGCCTGTAATCTCAGCTACTTGGGAGGCTGAGGTGGGAGGAGAATCGCTTGAACCTGGGAGGCAGAGGTTGCAGTGAGCCAAGATCATGCCACTGGACTCCAGCCTGGGTGACAGAGTAAGACTCCATCTCAGAAGAAATAGAATAAAACAAAACAAAACAAAATAAAATAAAATAAAATAAAATAAAATAGAAATGCTGATAATCCCATTCTGAAAAAATAAGATTACTTAGGCAGGTTGCTATTTCTCTGTTTCAGTAGTTTTCAACTCTAGCTATATATCAGAATTATCAGTACATTAGGAAACACAATTTTAACCATGACCTCTATGGTAATATGGAGTCCTTGAAGTTAAATTGATGTCACTTCCTAATCCACCAACCACCATGTAAAGTGCAAGGTACTTTAGGGAGAGGGCCATTTGGGGACCATGTAACATTCGTTCCATTCTTTCCCCATGACTTTTATGACAGGCGCTCATTTTTTTAAAAAAAAAAAGGAGTAAGGGAGTGAAGAACACTAATACTCTTTGAGAAATAATTGGAAGTAAACTAGAAGATGTACCAAGTAACCTCCAAAGAACAAGGAGGTAAAGAATCCACGGGAAGAAAGAAGACATGCAAGCAACAATCATACCTGTAGTGGTATTTTTTTCACCAAGGGAGGCTGAAAGGCAGAAATTTTATTCCATTATTACCAATTCTAGAAGTTACTACCTCTGTAACTGCCACGCTGCCTCACTTATGCACCTGCTTGGAGTGCCCATAAATAGGGAGCAAATGAATTAACAACTCTTAGCAACTTCTAAAAGAAAACCTTTATTGAGCTGATTTGCTCCACAAAATTGAAGAGATTAGGAGGTAGGATGGGGTTTTTTTCCTTTCTCCTTTCCTTCCTAAAGAGTTGAGAAATTCACTGCGTTGTGAATATCTCTGTATTGTTGACAAGAAGCAAATTTAGTAGGAACACAAGGCAAAGAGTTATATGCCCAGAGGAGCTTCTTCCTAGAGCTAAGTAGAGAAAAGATTATCATCCTGTACAAGCTCTTCCTTATAAAGGAAAATTTATTTTCTGTAGCTTAGACACATCATCATAAATTATTTTGATAAAAGTTGTTGGGTAAAGAATAATGAGGGTCGGCTGGGAACAATGGCTCACACCTATAATCCCAGCACTTTGGGAGGTTGAGGCAGATAGATCATTTGAGGTCAGGAGTTCGAGACCAGCCTGGCCAACATGGTGAAACCCCCTCTCTACTAAAATACAAAATTAGTCAGGTGTGGTGATGTGCACCTATAATCCCAGCTACTCAGGAGGCTGAGGCAGGAGAATCGCTTGAACCTGGGAGGCAGAGGCTGCAGTGAGCCAAGTTTGTACCATTGCACTCCAGCCTAGGTGGCAGAGGGAGACTCCATTTCAAAAAAACAATAATAAAATAAAAATAAAA
Source organism: Rhinopithecus bieti (assembly GCF_001698545.2). NCBI lineage: Eukaryota > Metazoa > Chordata > Mammalia > Primates > Cercopithecidae > Rhinopithecus > Rhinopithecus bieti. Next base: position 3,298,521 of record NW_016811596.1, on the reverse strand, counting down.
AAAAGAATAATGAGGGTCATCCTAAACTAGGGGCAAAGTTAACATGGGCCTTATTCACAGAATGAAGAATAAGTCAAGGGGTTAGATGAATAGACTAGTCAGGGGAGTTACCAGGGAAAATGTCACTGGAAGTGTTGCAAATAGAATACTAGGACCTGTGTTATGAGATCTCATCTATCCCATGGTTTCAAGGCAGGTCTATATGCTGATAATTTCCAAGCCTATATTTCCAATCTCATCTCTGCCCTAAGCTCCAGACCTATACATCCAACTGCCTTTTTTGGAAGAGTTCTTGAATATTTCAAAGATCTTTCACATTCACTGTATCTCAAACTGACTTAATTATCTTTCCCTTCACTAATTCTAGTTGTTCTTCAGTGAATGAGACCACTATCCACCCAACAGCCACATCTAGAAAACTGGATGTCATGGCTGAGCATGGTGGCTCATGCCTGTAATCCCAGCACTTTGGGAGGCGAAGGTGGGTGGATCATCTGAGGTCAGGAGTTTGAGACCAGCCTGGCCAACATGGCCAACATGGTGAAACCCCGTCTCCACTAAAAATACAAAAAAATTAGCCAGGCGTGGTTGTGGGCACCTGTAATCCCAGCTACTAGGGAGGCTGAGGCAGGAGAATTGCTTGAACCTGGGAGGTGGAGGTTGCAATGAACCGAGATCTCACCACCACACTCTAGCCTGGGTGACAGAGCAAGAAAAAAAAGAAAAAGAAAACTGGATGTCATCTCAACAATCCCCTCTCCCTTATAGCTCACATCATTTAATTCTCACTATCTCTACCTTGATTCAGGCCAGCATCTTTTCTTGGGAACACTGCAACAGTGGCCCTACTGGTTTTCCCAGTTCCAGGCGATAGATCACAGTCAAATCAGTTTGCCACACTGCCCTGGGAATACAGTAGGGGGTTTGGAGGTGGGGTGTGATCCTTCCAATGCACAAATCTAATTATAATCTTACCTTAAATGAACGTCTCTCTGGTTGGTTTTCGTGTCCACCCTACACCTTTTGATTTGTATTGTTTTCCTTATCTAAAAGCTCTTCCCTCTTCTATGAACTTAGTTCACTTCTACTTGTCTTTCAGGAAGCAGTTAGTCAAATGTGCCCTCCAGAAAAAGCCTTTTCTCACCCCCAGCACTGAACCTAGTCAAGAACTCTTTCTGTGTCTTGTTAAGAAATAATCTAGCCACCTGTAATCCCAGCACTTTGGGAGGCTGAGGCAGGAGGATCACCTGAGGTCAGAAATTCAAGACCTGCTGGCCAACATGGCGAAACCCCATCTCTACTAAAACTACAAAAAATTAGCCAGGCATGGTGATGGGTGCCTATAATTCCAGCTACTAGGATGGCTGAGGCAGGAGAATCACTTGAACCCAGGAGGCGGAGGTTGCAGTGAGCCGAGATCATGCCATTGCACTGCAGCCTGGGCGACGAGGGCAAGACTGTGTCTCA
>NW_016811596.1:3284975-3296090 GCF_001698545.2 Rhinopithecus bieti | reverse complement strand
TTATATATTATTATATAATTAATATTATTAATAATATTAATAAAATTAATATTAATAAGAACTATGCCTTTTTTTTAACTATGGTAAAACTTACCTGTTTCATCTGTAGCAGGATCATTCACCAGATCTGCAAAGACACATAACAAGGAATGAAAAAATGCAGTCAGGAAAAGTAGCTAAGGAAAGCAGGATAAAGGGATGATGATCTCAAAGGAGGAAAGAAAGGCTGAAGAGAAAGCATGTGGACTCCGGCAGCTGAGGGACTATCACAGAAAGAAATGGAAGAGAGAATAAGATTGGGCGTGTGTACAGAGATGCTGGCATCTAAGGTGGCAACAGAACTCTGCATGAGCTCAGAGCACCCACCAACACTTTTGAAGTCTCTGTTTTTCTATATATAGACATGACCTTCAATCTATCCCTAATAAAACAGCACATAAACAAACAAACAAAAAAGGCGTAGCTTACTAGGATCTTCTGTGAATGTTTCTGGAGTCGTTTGAGTCACATCGTCTGAAAAGAAAATTAGAAAACAATTTCTGAGATTCTCTGTCTCCCTGCCACCCTTCCACTTCCAATAACTTAAATTGTGAAGCATAGTGCCCAGCGGAATTGAGTATCCCACAAATGTTTTTCCTTGATTGCTTACAATGACAAACGATTGATGACCTCTTTTCAATACTTACTTAAAATGAAATCGGCTATGCCAAAGGCATTGTGATTTTGACATTCATAATTCTGATATAATTGGGTATAAATTTGCTGATATGCTTATGAGTGTTTATAAAAGGTAGTATTGATTTTTTTCTTTTTTTTAAGAATCTCGCTCTGTCACCCAGGCTGAAGTGCAGTGGCCAGTCTCAGCTCACTGCAACCTCCACCTCCCAGGTTCAAGCAATTTTCGTACCTCAACTTCCCAAGTAGCTGGGATTACAGGCACACACCACCATGCCTGGCTAATATATAATATATACATACATACATATATAGATATATAGATATATAGATATATAGATATTTTTTTTTTTTTTTTTGAGACAGAGTCTCACTCTGTCGCCCAGGCTGGAGTGCAGTGGCGTGTGATCTCGGCTCACTGCAACCTCCGCCTCTCAGGTTCAAGCAATTCTCTGCCTCAGTCTCCTGAGTAGCTGGGATTACAGGTGCCTGCCACCACGCCCAGCTAATTTTGTATTTTAGTAGAGACGGGGTTTCACCATGTTGGCCAGGCTGCTCTCAAACTCCTGACCTTGTGATCCACCCGCCTTGGCCTCCCAAAGTGCTGGAATTACAGGTGTAAGTCGGCACACCCAGCCATGTTGATGGTTTTCCGATGCTCATTGAGAAGTGAGGTGAAAATGGGGAGGGAAAATGTCAATATAAGTACAGAATGGTTTGCATTTGATTATCAGAAAGTAAAGGCAGGAGGAAAAGAAATAAAAATGGTCCAGGTCTTAAGGTGGAATCTATTATATTAGGATAAACTGAGAAAACTGTTTCTGAAACTGTAAATAATAGCACTTCCTAAAACCAGTGGTCTCTAAAAATAACAAAAAGCAAAATAACAAAACAGCATTAACATTTACTTTTATTTTTTAATTTACATATAAATTTTATTGTATGTGTTTACAGTATCCACCGTGACATTTTGATAGATGTGTATAAAGTGAAATGGTTACTACAGTCAAGCAAATTAACATATCCATATCCTCATTAGTTTCCTTTTTTGTATATGTATAATAAGAGCATCTGAAATTTACTCTCTTAGCAAACAACATTTAAATATTTAGCAAACAGGCCCGGTGCAGTGGCTCACACCTGTAATCCTAGCATACCGGGAGGCCCAGGCAGGCAGATCACCTGAGGTCAGGAATTCAGAACTAACCTGGCCAACATGGTGATCTACTAAAAATACAAAAATTAGCCTGGCGTGGTGGTGCACGCCTGTAATCCCAGCTACTCTGGAGGCTGAGGCAGGAGAATCGCTTGAACCCGGGAGGCAGAGGTTGCAGTGAGCTGAGATCGTGCCATTGCACTCCGGCCTGGGTGATAAGAGAGAAATCCTATCTCAAAAAAATAATTAAAAAATAAATAAATATTAAGCAAACATTACATCAGCAATTACCCTTCAATGTAAATAGCTTATATTCATAATCCATTCTACCCACTAGGGGTCAGCAAATTCACATCGTTTACTTTGACTTTTTTTTTTTTTTTTTTTTTTGAGACAGAGTCTCTTGCCCTATCACCCAGGCTGGAGGGCAACGGTGACATGATCTTGGCTCACGGCAACCTCCACCTCCCAGGTTCAAGTGATTCTCCTGCCTCAGCCTCCTGAGTAGCTGGGACTCAGGCATGCGCCACCATTCCCAACTAGTTTTTGTATTTTTAGTAGAGATGGGGTTTCAACATGTTGGCCAGGCTGGTCTTGAGTTCCTGGCCGCAGGTGATCCAACCACCTTGGCCTCCCAAAGTGCTGGGATTACAGGCATGAGCCACCATGCCCGGCCTGACTTCTTTTTTTAACTTCGGATTCTATTAATAAATGTCAGATGTAAATCTGACGGGAATAAATATCTTTATAAAGCATGTCAGAGTTATGCATGACTGTTTAAAAGGCGAAATACAAATAAAGCATTTCATGGGAGTTCCCTTTGCCCACCTCATCCTTTTTTCTTAATTACAGATAGAAATTCATCAGGTTTGGCTAGGCTTCATGGCTTATGCCTGTAGTCCCAGCATTTTGGGAGACCAAGGCATGTGAATCACTTGAGGTCAGGAGTTCAAGACCAGCCTGGCCAACATGGAGAAACCCCATCTCTACTAAAAATGCAAAAATTAACCGGGCATGGGTGGTGCATGCCTGTAGTCCAAATTACTAAGAAGGCTGAGGCAGGAGAATGAATTGAACCCAGGAGGCGGAGTTTGCAGTGAGCTAAGATCTTGCCACTGCACTCCAGCTTGGAACAGAGGGAGACTCTCCTTCCAATCAACGGCCTTGACAAAAAAGCCTCTTAACCTTTCACATTCATTATAGTATTTCTTCTTTCAGAACACTCTTTTTTTTAGCTGGACGTCATTGATTGGAAGAACAATCTTTAATAAAAGGAATCCAAGTCTGTTCCAATCCCACAGAATATTTGAAAAACCGCTAACCTGAATCATTCCAGCGACTGCAGGAGAGGAGTGGAGCCTCTCCTGGGTGTAGCCCAATCCTTCCTGGTTCCCTTTCTCCGGAGGCCTAGCTACATTCCAGTCCAGCTATTCACAGAAACAGGAGTAAAGCAATGGGAGAACAGAGGGCTTGAGAATGTATCCTAGCTGTCTCTGGGATTTCAGGGCAGAGTACGGTTTTTCTGCGTATACCTCAGTTTAACCAACTGTTTCAAGAGCTATCACCATATAAATGCTTTATCTAGTATTCATGAAGTTCTCTCTGAAAAAAAAAAATTAACATATTTTCTTTTCCTTTTCTTTTTTTGAGAGAAACTCTCACTCTGTTGCCCAGGCTGCAGTACAGCGGTGCCATAATAGCTCATTTGCAGCCTCAAACTGCCAGGGTCAATTGATCCTTCCACCTCAGCCTTCTGAGTAGCTAGGACAACTGGCAAACCACCACACCTAGCTTTTTTTTTTTTTTTTTTTTTGAGAGACAGGGTCTCAGGCTGTAAGCAGTGGCTCACACCTGTAATCCCAGCACTGCCGAGGTGGGCAGATCACCTGAGGTCAGGAGTTCGTGACCAGCCTGACCAACATGGTGAAACCCTGTCTCTGCTAAATGCAAAAAATTAGCCAGACGTGGTGGCGCATGCCTGTAATCCCAGCTACTTGGGAGGCTGAGACAGGAGAATCACTTGTATGTGGGAGGTGGAGGTTGCAGTGAGCTGAGATTGCGCAATTGCACTACAGCCTGGGCAGCAAGAGTGAAACTCCGTTTCAAAAAAACAAAAAGGAAGGGTCTCACTGTGTGGCCCAGGCTGATCTCAAACTCATGGCCTCAAGTGATCCTCCCACCTCAGCCTCCCAAAGAGCTTGGTATTACAGGCAAGACAATTCATCGTACCTTACGATATGTCTGCAAGAAAAGCATCTAAAGTCATAACACAGGACTGGTTCCTAATCAGCCCAGAAAAATGAATTCCAATTTTCAGTTTTGCTGGTGCTGAAATCTCCGGAGGCCTTTCCCCTAGTCTGAAGTCTAGTCACATTCCTGCCCTTTTTTCCTAGATTCAGATCTAGATTCAGAAACTCTGGGATTCAGATATTTTTACCAATAACAGATAAAAAAAAGTTTGTATTTTTGTCTTCTGTACCAGGACCCACTGCAAGAAAAATATATTATACAGTACCCTGGTACATACATATGGAAAACTAAGAGAAATTTTATTAAATTTGTATGAAATAATACTTTACTCTTGTAAAACACGTGCAATCCATCCTGGTATATTTGTTTTGGTCTATCTTAATTCATTTAAAAAACTAATACCAGTTGTGACCCACTAAATTGATGTCATGATCCCTTTAATAGGTTGCATACTAGAGCGCTCTGTCCTCTAACTCTCCTGGGATGGGAGAAATAAAGAGATAAATTATAATTATGTTGAATGTCTTGAGGCAGAATGGAGTTTCTTCATGAAGTTGAAGAAAGTAGTCATTGAGGAGTCACAACTTTTGGGATTTTTGCTACAGAGAATGGTGTGAGCAAAAAATACCTAAAAGCAGAAAACCAAAAAATACCTTTTGAGTTTTGCCCGGTTATGCCACAATTTCACTTAGTACTGACATAACTTCTTTTTTCTTTTCTTTCTTTTTTTTTTTTTTTGAGTCAGTCCCACTCTGTTTCCCAGGCTGGAGTGCAATGGCATGATCATGGCTCACTGCACCCTCAGCCTCCTGGGTTCAAGCAATTCTCATGCCTCAGCCTCCTAAGTAGCTAGAACCACAGGCATGCACCACCATGCCAGGCTAATTTTTTTTTTTTTTTTCCCTAGAGATGAGGTCTCCCTATGTTGCCCTGGTTGGTCTCAAACTCCTGGGCTCAAGCGATCCTCCTGCCTCAGGCTCCCAAAGTGCTGGGATTATGGGTATAAGATGACTTCTTACCCTGTCTTTCATTTTTCCACAGTTACATGGATTAAGGAATGCTTTTTGTAAGGACTAGTGAGCGTTTTCTGAATAAGATAGGAAATGTGTAGAGAAGAGTGAAAACAGAAATGGGCATAGAGGAGGTCTTGGGAAGGTGTTTCAGTCGTTTAAACACACACACACAAGAAACTTTTCAGTCGTTTAAACACACACACACAAGAAACTTTTATGAATGGGATAACAGGATTGTGGAAACTGGTGAAGCTGATCCTATTTCTCACACTTTGGCAATGCATCTCTCTGTTGTAGGAAAGTTTTCTTTTTTGGCAGCGATAGATAAGCAAGAAGGATTTTTTTAACTCTGTTCATCTAAATTTTTCTGATAAGAACTCCAACAGAGCCCCTATCCAAGGGTTCACCTACCTCCTCGTTGACTATTGACCCCCAGGGGTATCCAGTCTATAGCAAAGGAAGAGAAAAGAGATGTGAGTGACTGCAGCTCTATACCTCATAACCCTTTTATGAGACAAATCAGAAAATCATGGAGAAATGGTTATACTTTATCTCTGTGACTTATTCCTGTATAGCTCAATATAAAATTACTGAGACCATTAGTGCTATGAACAAAACCAACAGGAATAGAAACACTTCAGAAAGATAAGTTCCTTCACTGCTGTGCATTTGTTTGGTAAAAAAAAAAAAAAAAAAAAGTTCCTGAGAACAAAGCCCTGCTGCCCTCTTACCCTCATTCCTGGCCAGGAATGAAGTCCAGCTCCACTGATAGACCTGGCAGCCCTTCTAGTGTTTCCTGCTCCTCTAGCCCCACGGCTTCCCCTCTAGCTATGCTAGTGAACAAGACAGAAGAATTATTTTTCTCAATCTGTATCGGAAGAGGGAGAAAAAAAAATAGAGTAGGACATCTTTACAGCCTAAAATTCACTTTCTGTGGCCAATCTTCTAGCCAGATTCTGGGAAATCTGTGAAGATCACTTTTTTCTTGTGTGTCAGTGTGGCACATATTTTTCGCATGCCTGTGAATATACCCGCGTGTATGATGGTAATAGTGTATGTATTCTCACTGTTCTTCTTCAAGATTTAAATTTGGTCCAGTTTCTTTTTTTTTTTTTTTTTTTTTTTTAAATGGAGACGAGGTTAACTCGTCTCACTATGTTGCCCAGACTGGTCTCAGTGATACTCCCCACTCAGTCTCCCAGAGTGCTAGGAGTATAGGTGTGAGCCCACCATGCCCAGCCCAGGTCCAGTTTCTTTCTAGGTAGTTCCTCTGTGTTTGTGTATGCATTTGTATATCAGCTTCTTTTTCGCTTTGCAATTTGTTTATTCAACCCTCTTTGGGTGGTTAGTGTGCATTTTTGTGTATCTTCGTTGCACTTTAGTTTCATAATTCTCGGGAGGCTTTCCCCTAGTCTGAAGTCTAGTCACATTCCTGACCTTTTTTCCTTAACACAAAATCTGTTCTTTTCTTCTAATAGGAATTCCAGAGCTCAATATCAAGCATCTCTACTGCTATTCCTCTTCGACCTCATTCCATCCCATCTCCTGCCACACACATGTATAGCTGAGGAGCTGAGGGTTTAGGGAGCAAAGAATAAAGGACTCACCAGAAGGGATGATGAATGCAGCAAGAAACAGCAGCACCTTGGGTCCCAAGAGCGACATATCTATAGGGGTGGCGGGCATAGCAGAGAATGTGATGCTCAGAGGCACATCAGCATTTCAGTGCCAGGGAAAGATGCCTCCGAGGTCCCTGTCTCTTTGTCTTCCCAGAACTTTCTCCATTTTCCCTTATGACTCAAACCCTTTCTCTCTTTTCTTGCCTTTCACCCAACATTCATTTCCCCCTCAAATCTATTCTTTGGTCACGTACCATTATTCTTGCTTGTATTATTCTCTTCCACCAAGTCAGAGGAAATTTTACATTTTGCATTGTCCATACTTGGCTCTACCCTGTGGCCTCTTTCATCCCTGATGTGAAATCTTCCTTTCTCATATGCATGTCTTTTTCATATCATCTGCTCATCTTGGCATCTCCTTCATTGGAATTCCATGGTTATTTGGGAGGTCTGCTCAAGTCTAAGTTCAGTGACGCTCCCTGTTGCCCCTCTCCAGCCCTTTCACACACACACAGACATACCCACATTCCCTCTGTCTCTTTAGGGTTTTAGGTAATCAAACAACTCACTGTCTATGGTGTTCTGCTCTTTCCACCGAGTCCTTTGGCTGCTGAATGTGTCTCTCTCCTCTTATGCTGTTCCTACTTTGGCTGGAGAATAAGATGAACAGAGCCACTCCCTGGAAAGGACTTCAGATTTGGCCTCCTCTGAAACAGTGAGATGAGGGAGAGCAAGAAAGCCAGGCTAGGCGTAGAATGAGTGTTACAATGAGGCTGGAATGAGAAGGGAGATGGGAATTGGCAGTTGCTCACACCCTCATTCCAAATGTTATGACCACACTGATGAGAGCTCTTGCTGCTCCCTGGAAGAGTTGGCATCAGCTCATGTATTGCCTTTCTTCCAGCAGCCTATTTTCTGGTCCCAGCTCTCCTTTTTTCCTTGGGTTCCTTCTTACCGAAAAGTTCCATCTTCTCCTTGGTGTGTTTTAATGCACATTATAGATGCTGTTTCTCTCTCTCCCTGGCTTCTTTTTTTTTTTTTTTTTTTTTTCCAGACAGAGTTTTGCTCCTGTCACCCAGGCTGGAGTGCAATGATTCAATCTTGGCTCACTGCAACCTTTGCCTCCTGAGTTCAAGCGATTCCCCTCCCTCAGCCTCCCTGTCTTTCATATTTGAATCATTCCTTCATCCCACTTTCTCACTTTCTTTTGCCTCTTTCTTGACCTACACGTTTAGACTCTTCTTCGTTTTTTCCCCTGGGGATATCCTATGTATTCTCACAACCAAGCAAGCACAGACGCCATATGAGTTTTGTCCAAGAGGAAGGCTGGCTATCTTGGGGTTATAAAAAATTGAGGAAATTTTCAGAACTCTCCAAATCATTTTCAAATGTAGAGAAGCTCCGTGAAAGGGGTGCCAGCCTTACTTTGTCTTTTGGCTTTGTTTGAGCTTAACTAAGAATCTGGGTTTCTGGGATCTTAAGGATAAAATGCAATCAGATACCCAAAGAAAACTGAAAGGCAAGGTTATTATGCTTGCCTTATTTTCTACCAATATTTTTCCTTAGATCATGTAATGTGTAGATAACACTTTCTCTAATCCAGGAATTTTTTTTCTTTTTTTTTTTTTTTTTTTTGATAGGGTCTTGCTCTGTCACCCAGGCTGGAATACAGTGGCATGATCACAGTTCACTGCAGGCTTGACCCAGGCTCAAGTGATCCTCCTGCCTCAGCCTCCTAAGTCTCTGGGACTACAGGTGCATGCCACCATGCCAGGTGAATTTATGTTTATTTTTTTGCAGAGACAGGATTTTGCTATGTTGCTCAGGCTTGATCCAGGAATTTTAAAGACTTTGTATTTGCTCTTATTCATAGAGACTCTAGTGGTTCAACCACTAAAACATTCCCGCTTTGAATTCAAGAGCAAACTTGAATTACAGAAACTCAAGTCAGAGGAATGGTGGACCTTGCATGCCATAGAAATACGTAAGTTTCAGGTTATCTGTTAGCTCCTTTAGTCCACATTATATATCTCCCTGATGAAATAAATTACAGAAAAGTACAGGGAGATAGAGAGTAAATAGTAATAATAAATTACAGACTAGAAGAAAAAAAAAGGGGGGTATGATGGAAGGAAGAAAGGAAGAAAGGAAGGAGTCTAGTTGAGAGGAAGAAAGAGCAAATTGCACTTTGTAAGCACCTCTGGGACCTCCGAGGGAGCGGTAAATGCTACATCTCTAAGATACATGGAATCTGGTCAGTCCGCAGAACAATCCGACTGCTACGCCCAGCTCTTCCTGATCTTCCTGCCCCAGAACTTGCTCTTCTTCCATCTGCTCCACAGTGAGGGGGCTGAGGCTAGAAAACAGATGTGATTCTAGTCTGAGGAGAGTCAGGGAAAGAAAAGGGTGTGGGGAGAAGAAACCAAAAGGCAGATGCAAAGCAGGACATCGCTAAGGCAGGACACAGAATGAAGAGCCTAGAGCAGCGATCAAGTTTTCCATGAAGCTCAGACAGATGGAGACGCTGAACTCAGGCCAGTCATTTGGCAGGGAGAGCAATGACCTCAATGTGCTGGCCTGGCTAGAGGCTATAGTTTAGGAGAGCCTCCCCAGGCAGTGGGAGGGGGTGTTCTCCTGGGGCTGTAGGAGGTAGTCTGGAGTTGGGGCAGTGAAAACAGGAACAGAATGTTCAGAGCAGGGCTGAAGAAGAGAACAGGCAGGAAGTAGCATCCTAGAAGGAAAGGAGAGGTAGTGAGGCAGGAACTGGTAGAAGAACAGGACAACAATATGCTGTTGGGTTTTAGAGACTTTTGAGAATGCAGTTTGTTTCAAGGTTGGTTAGTTTCTTTTTTTTTTTGTGAGACGGAGTCTTGTTCTATTGCCCAAGCTGGAGTGTAGTGGCATGAACTTGGCTCACTGCAACCTTCGCCTCCTGGGTTCAAGTGATTTTCTTGCCTCAGCCTCCTTAGTAACTGGGATGACAGGCACCCGCCACCACGCCCGGATAATTTTTGTATTTTTAGTAGAGAGGGGGTTTCGCCATGTTGGCCAGGCTGGTCTCAAACTCCTGACCTCAAGTGATCTGCTCCCCTCAGCCTCCCAAAGTACTGGGATTACAGGTGTTAGCCACGGCGCCTGGCCAAGGTTGGTTAATTTTTTTCATGGCAACTATGGGGGGCCCTTTATTCTACTACAGTTCCCCGTTTGTTTTCAGAGCCCAGGTTTGGATCCCCAGGCGTAGAGATCCCCAGATTTGCTTTTCTCGGGGTGATTTGATCAGCTTCCGTTGCATCGTACATCAATTAATCATTTAATTACATCAAGTCAAAATCAGCACCAATGGTCAGAAACCAGCAAATGCCATCCAGCGTTACAAGCCCATCATTTTCTGGGGTTCTTTTTCACTCATTGAGTAGCAGCCCATACTTCCATCCCATATAGGCTGGATTTCCTGAGGTCAGACAACACATTCTCCAGCAAGAAGAAAGCCCCTCATGGGATTGACTGGCAGGTATAGAAGTGACTTAATGAAGGCAATCTGTGTTTGAGTTACCCAGGAAAATTTTAGTTTTTATAAAACGTCTGGGAAAGATGGGCAACGTGCAAAGAAAGAGGAGAGAGACAGAGATGTGAGATGTCAGGCTGGCTTTATTCATCTGTTTATTGGCCTGTAAAGAATACACCCATTAGCTGAAGGCCTCTGGGCAAATGTACAGAAACGTTATTACTACAGTCCCATCCAACTAAATTAAACCCAGGAGCTAAACACACACCAAAAAACTTTCCCATAAAAGGAAGGAAAAGAAAGGGGGAAGGTTATATGAGACAGGGAGGGCAGGAAGAGGGAGTGGTGTGTGTAGAGGAATGAAGCAATGAAGTAGTAACAGCCAAACACAAAAGATGGACTTAGATGCCAAAAGACATATGTCCTTAGAAAACTTAGGCTAGGGAACACTTGTTTGTCCATCAAAATCCAGCCTAGATGTCACCTCCTGCCAGAAACCTTTCCTGGTCCCCTCTGCTTCTGAAGAGTTAATCATTCCCTCTATTAAATCAACTCTTTGTTTATTTGTGTAATTATATAATCCACTTTATTAAACTCTTTTACATATCTTTAAACCCTATTAGGCTGAGTGTTTCTTTTTCTTATTTTTTTTATTTTTTATAGGAATAGGGTCTCCCTATGTTGCCCAGGCTGGTATCGAACTCCTGGGCTCAAGTCATCCCCCTGCCTCGGCCTCTCAAAGTGCTGGAATTATAAGCGTGAGCCACTGCCCCTAGCTTAGGCTGAGTTTCTTGATGGCAGAGGCTGTCTTACTCCTCTTTAGCTGACATAATGGTTAGCACATTAAAACTCAAAATTTGCAGCCTGGGCAACATGGCAAGACCTTGTCTCTGCAAA
>NW_016811596.1:3267508-3284743 GCF_001698545.2 Rhinopithecus bieti | reverse complement strand
AAAAAAAAAAAAAAAAAAAAAAGAGACAGTTTGAGACAGTTTCACTCTGTCATCCAGGCCAGAGTGCAATGGCACAATCTCGGCTCACTGCAACCTCTGCCTCCCGAGTTCAAGCGATTCTCCTGCCTTAGCCTCCCAAGTAGCTGAGATTACAGTTACCCACCACCACACCCAGCTAATTTTTGTATTTTTTAGTAGAGACAGGGTTTCACCATGTTGGCCAGGCTGGTCTCGAACTCCTGACCTCAGGTGATTCACCCGCCTCCACCTCCTAAAGTTTTGGGATTACAAGCATGAGCCACCACACCTGGCCAAAAGATTGTTTTTAATTAGTCAGGCATGGTGGCATATGCCTGTGGTCCCAGCGACTTAGGAGGCTGATGCGGGAGGATCACTTGAACCCAGGAGGTCTAGGCTGCAGTGAGCTATGACTATACCACTACACTCCAGCCTGGGCAACACCCTGTCTCAAAAAAAAATATCTAAATTTGGTCAACTGGATTGAATTGAGATGAAGACTTGAAATAGTAACTTCCTATTTCTGAAATATTAACATTCAAAAACTTAGTCAAATGCAAGGGGGTAGAGGATAACGTTTTAGGGAAGTAAGCAGTTTGAGAGTGGTATACCTGGAGTTCAGCAAGCGGAACAAGCAATCAATGAAGTGATATGGGGGCAATAGAGCAAAAAGGAATAGGCTCCCTCAAAGCAGAAAAATTGGACAACAGCTAGTCTTAAAGGGATTTCAGCAGTAAGACTGTAAAAGTTGTCTCATGTAAAACATATAGAATTTATATCTGCAGTAATTAGTGCTTCTGTCTCGTCATTTTGCTTTGCATAAATTTTTTGATGGCACTGGTAGTCAGTCTTACACTGTTACGGTCATACTTTCTTGACCACACAAATGTAAAATGTTTGATCCAGGTTTAAGATTCTGCTCAAGTTCCTGAACCCACAACAAAAAAGATATAAATAACTCTGATAAAACTGGCTGTAAACAAACAAAACAGGACAAGTTCTAAAAATTCATTCATTCATCTATCGTCTCATTCTACCTGCCAAAATAGAGAGAGAGAGAGAGAAAGAAACTCTGGAATTTGCAAATATGGTTTAAAACAGGAAAGTTCAATGTATATAGTTATTAATAATAACTCATATAATTAGTAATTTAAGCACATCTATATAATAAATATATAGTTTTAGAAATTATATGTATTAATACTAGGCAGCCTGTAAGAGAGTCCCAATGATCCCCATTGCCTGTTTTGTTTTGTTTTTTGTTTTTGAGAGGGAGTCTCTTTCTGTTGCCCAGGCTGGAGTGTAGTGGTGCGATCTTGGCTCACTCCCAACCTGCACTTCCCAGGTTCAAGCAATTCTCATGCCTCAGCCTCCCGAGTAGCTGGGATTACAGATGCCAGCCACCCCACCATGCTAGTTTTTGTATTTTTAGTAGAGACGGGGTTTCACCACATTGGCCAGGCTGGTCTTGAACTCCTGGGCTCAAGTGATCCACCCGCATCAGCCCCAAAGTGCTGGGATTATGGGCGTGAGCCACTGTGCCTGGCCTCCCACCTCCTGTTCTTCATCCTCTGTGTGATCCTCCCCCTTTGAATGTGGGCTGGTCTTAGGTACTACTAGCAAATGGAACATAGCAGAGGTGATGGGGTGTGACTTCCCAGATTGTGTAACAAGAAGACTCTGGCTTCTATTTTTGGTGCTTCCTCTTGCTCTCCTGCTTTCTTTCTTCTTTGCTCTGAACAAAGCCAGCTGCCATGTTGTGAGCTGCTTTATTGAGATGCCCATGTGGCAAGGCACTGATGTCTGTAGCCAAAAGCCAGCAACCCAAGGCCTGCCAAAAGCCACGTGCATGAACTTGGACGTGAATCTTCTCTCAGTTGGGCCCTGAGATGATGACAGCACCAGCTAACACCTGGATGACAGCCTTGTGAGATACCCTGAGCCAGAGGTACCTAGCTAAGTCATGTTTGGATTACTAATCAACAGAAACGTTGGGAAAATAAGTTTTTTGTTTTAAGCTGTTAAATTTTGGGCTAGATAGGTAACTAATATGTTATATAACTACAATACAGGATTATTTGTATTATATAAATTTAATATGTATATGTAACTATATATAGTATATGCCTTAGTCCATTTGTATTGCTGTAAAGGAATACCCAAGGCTGGGTAATTTATAAAGAAAAGAGGTTTATTTGGCTCATGATTCTGCAGGCTGTGCAAGAAGCGTGGTGCCAGCATCTGTTTCTGGTGAGGGACACAGGTTTCATCCACTCATGGATGAAGGGGAAGGGGAGCTGGTGTGTGTACCTATCACATGGCAAGAAAGGAAGGAAGCAAGAGAGAGGGGAGGGAGGAGCCAGGCTCTTTTTAACAACCAGCTCTCACAAGAATTAATACAGTGAGAACTCACTAATTACTATGGGGAGAACACCAAGCCATTTATGAGGAATCTGACCCCATGATCCAAGCACCTCCCACTAGACCTACCTCCAACATTGGGGGTCACATTTCAACATGAGATTTGGAGGGGCCAAACCATATCCAAACCATAGCAGTATATAATAATTATATGATATAGTATCAATACAGTTATATTAAGATGAAATACTATAAATTACCTCATATATTAAATATTAATGTAAATTAGTAATAATAGCTAATATTTATAGAGCATTTATCATGTGTTAGGCTATGCTAACTAAAGAGTAAGTACAGTATGATTATGCTACATAAATTATATACCTCCTTTGGAAAATAATACATTCACAGGAAAGCAGAGAGAAAAGAAAGGAAGGAGATGAAAAGAAAAAAATAAAGAAGAGATAAGGGAGAAGGGAGAGGAGAGAAGGAAGAGACATGGAGAGTAAGAAGGAATCAAGACCCCCCTGATTCAGTTACCTATCCCGGGTCCCTCCCACAACATGTGGGAATTCACTCAAGTTGAGATTTAGGTGGGGACACAGCCAAACCATATCATTCTGTCCCTGGTCTCTCCAAATCTCATGTCCTCATATTCCAAAACCAATCATGCCTTCCCAACAGTCCCCCAAAATCTTAACTCATATCAGCATTAACCCCAAAGTCCACAGTCCAAAGTCTCGTCCAAAACAAGGCAAGTCCCTTCCACCTATGAGCCTGTAAAATCAAAAGCAAGCTAGTTACTTCCTGGATACAATGCAGGTACAGGTATTGGGTAAATACAGCTGTTCCAGGTGGGAGAAATTGGCCAAAACAAAGGGGTTATAGGGCCCATACAAGTCCAAAATCCACTGAAGCAGTCAAATTTTAAAGCTCCAAAATGAATTCTTCGACTCCAGGTCTCACATCCAGGTCACATTGATACAAGAGGTGGGTTCTCATAGCCTTGGGCAGCTCTGCACCTGTGGCTTTGCAGAGTACAGCCTCCCTCCCGGCTGCTTTCACAGGCTGGCATTGAGTGTCGGCAGCTTTTCCAGGCACACGGTGCAAGCTGCTGGTGGATTTACCCTGCTGGGGTCTGGAGAGCAGTGGTCCTCTTCTCACAGCTCCACTAGGCAGTGCCTCAGTAAGGACTCTGTGTGGGGGCTCCAATCCCACACTTCCCTTCTGCACTGCCCTAGCAGAGGTTCTGCATGAGAGACCCACCCCTGCAGCAAACTTGCTTGGCCATCCAGGCATTTCCATACATCTTCTGAAATCTAGACAGAAGTTCCCAAACCTCAATTCTTGACTTCTGTCCACCCACAGGCCCAACATCACATGGAAGCTGCCAAGGCCTGGGGCTTCTACCCTCTGAAGCCACAGCCCAAGCTGTATGTTGGCCCCTTTCAGCCACGGCTGGAGCAGCTGAGACACAGGTCACAAAGTCCCTAGGCTGCACACAGCACAGAGACCCTGGACCCAGCTCATGAAGCTACTTTTCCTCCTGGGCCTCTGGGTCTGTGATGGGAGGGGCTGCCATGACGTGCTCTGACATGGCCTGGAGACATTTTCCCCATGGTCTTGGGGATTATAGGCTCCTTGCTACTTATGCAAATCTCTGCAGCTGGCTTGAATTTCTCCCCAGAAAATGGATTTTTCTTTTCTTTCTTTTTTTTTTTTTCTTTATACGGAATTTTGCTCTTGTTGCCCAGGCCGGAGTGCAATGGCAAGATCTCAGCTCATTGCAACCTCCGCCTCCCAGGTTCAAGCGATTCTCCTGCCTCAGCCTCCCAAGTAGCTGGGATTACAGGCATGCACCACCATCCCAGCTAATTTTGTATTTTTTAGTAGAGACGGGGTTTCTCCATGTTGGTCAGGCTGTTCTTGAACTCCCAACCTCAGGTGATCTGCCCTCCTCGGCCTCCCAAAGTGCTGGGATTACAGGTGTGAGCCACCGCACCTGGCCGGGTTTTTCTTTTCTATCGCATAGTCAGGTTACAAATTTTCCAAACTTTTATGCACTGCTTCCCTTATAAAAATGAATGCTGGCTGGGCGTGGTGGCTCACACCTGTAATCCCAGCACTTTAAGAGGCCCAGGTGGGTGGATCATGAGGTCAGGAGTTCAAGACCAGCCTGGCCAAGATGGTGAAACTCCGTCTCTACTAAAAAAAATACAAAAATTAGCTGGGTGTGGTGGTGGGTGCCAGTAATCCCAGTTACTCGGGAGGCTAAGAAGGAGAATTGCTTGAACCTGGGAGGCAGAGGTTGCAGTGAGCCGAGATCGAGCCATTGCACTCTAGCCTGGGTGACAGAGCGAGACTCTATCTGAAAACAAAACAAAACGAAACAAAACCTGAATGCCTTTAATAGCACCCAAGTCACTTCTTGAATGCTTTGCTGTTTAGAAATTTCTTCCACTAAATGCCCTAAATCATCTCTCTCAAGTTTAAATTTCCACAAATCTCTAGAGCAGGAGCAAAATGCCACCAGTCTCTTTGCTAAAACATAACAAGAGTTACCTTTGCTCCAGTTCCCAACAAGTTGCTCATCTCCATCTGAGATCACCAAGCCTGGATTTTATTGTCCATATTGCTGTCAGCATTTTGGGCAAAGTCATTCAGCAACTTTTTTTTGGAACTCTAGAAAGTTCCAAACGTTCCCACATTATCCGGAGAACCCACTCCCAATGTTTACATGAGTTCTTTTCTATTTCCTAAGTGTCTCGGCTGGTTAGAGAAATAAAGGGAAAGAGCACAAGAGAGAGAAATTTAAAGCTGGGTGTTCGGGGGAGACATCACACGTCGGCAGGATCCATGATGTTCCCTGAGCCATAAAACCAGCAAGTTTTTATTAGGGATTTTCAAAAGGGGAGGGAGAGCATGAATAGGGTGTGGGTCACAGAGATCACATACTTCACAAGGTAATAAAATATCACAAGGCAAATGGAGGCAGGGCGAGATCACAGGACCACCGGATGAGGTGAAATTAAAATTGCTAATGAAGTTTCAGGCACATCTTATCAGGAAACAGGGTTTGAGAGCAGACAACCTGTCTGACCAAAATTTATTAGGCGGGAATTTTCCTCATCCTAATAAGCCTGGGAGCGCTACAGGAGACTGGGGCTTATTTCATCCCTTCGGCTTCCACTGTAAAAGGTAGCAAGCCTTAAAGGGGCCGTCTATAAACCTACCTTCAGGGCGCATTCTGTTTCTCAGGGATGTTCCTTGCTGAGAAAAGAATTCAGCGATATTTCTCCTATTTGCTTTTGAAAGAGGAGAAATGTAGTTCTGTTCCATCCGGCTCACCGGCAGCCAGTTCAAAGTTACCTGCCTTGTTCCCTGGACATTGCTGTTATCCTGTTCTTTTTTTCAAGATGGGCCCCAGATCTTCATATTGCTTCAAACACACATGCTCTACAAACAATTTGCTGCAGCTGACACAATCACAGGGGTGGCTGAGGCGACATTCATCCTCCTCAGTTTAGGAAGATGATGGGATAAGAGATTAAAGTAAAGACAGGCATAGGAAATCACAAGGGTGTTGATTGGGGAAGTGATAAGTGGTCCATGAAATGCTTCACACATTTATGTTCAGGAGATTGCCAGTAAATAACACGGCATAAGAAATTATAAAGTATTAAATTTGGGGGACTAATAAATGTCCATGAAATCTTCACATTTATGTTCTTCTGCCCGGCTTCAGGCCAGGCCCCTCCATTCAGGGCGTCCCTGACTTCTCACAACACCACATTTTTCTGCTCTTCTTCTGAACCCTTTCAAACTGCTGCTAATATCTGGCCTGGTTACCCAGTTCCAAAGTCGCCTTCCACATTTTTGGGCTATCTTTTCAGCAATACCCCACTCATTGGTACCTCAATTTACTGTTATTAGTTCCATTTTACGGCTGGGTTTGATAAAGACATATCCAAGACTGGGGAAGAAATAAGAGGTTTAATTGAACTTACAGTCTTCACATGGCTGGGGGCCTTAGATCATGCGTGCGCGGGGAGGAAAAGGCCACTTCCTTTTTTTTTTTTTTTTTTTTTTTTGAGACGGAGGTTCGCTTCTTCGGCCCAGCGCTGGAGGTGCCAGCAGTTCGGATCTCAGCTACTGCAAGCTCTGGCCTCCGCGGTTTACGCCATTCTCCTTGCTCAGCCTCCCGAGTAGCTGCGGAACAGGCCGGCCCGCCACCTCGCCCGGCGCTAGTTTTTGTATTTTTTGTAGAGATGGGCGCGTTTCACGGTGTTAGCCAGGATGGTCTCGATCTCCTGACCTCGTGATCCACCCGTCTCGGCCTCAAAGTGCTGGGATTACAGGCTTGAGCCACCGCGCCCGGCCTGAAAGGCACTTCTTACATGGCAGCAGCAAGAGAAAATGAGGAAGAAGCAAAAGCAGAAACCCCTGATAACCCATCAGATCTCATGAGACTTATTCACTACCACGAGAATAGCATGGGAAAGAAGACCCCCCGCCCTGATATAATTACCTCCCCCTGAGTACCTCCCATGACACATGGGAATCCTGGAGGACGCAGTTGAAGGTGAGATTTGGGTGGGAACACAGCCAAATCATATCAGTTCTCATGAGATCTGGTAATTTAGAAGTGTGTGCTACCTCCCCGCCTCCCCGTGCTCCTGCTTTCACCATGTGAACAGCCTGCTCCTGCTTTGCTTTCCGTCATGAGTAAAAGCTTCCTGAGGTCTCCCCAGAAGCAGATGCCACTTTGCTTCCTGTATAGCCTGTGGAATCATAAGCCAATTAAACCTCTTTTGTTTATAAATTACCCAGTCTTGGAGTACAGTGGTGCCACCTTGGCTAACTGCAACCTCCACCTCCCAGGTTCAAGTAATTTTCGTGCCTCAGCCTCCTGAGTAGCTGAGATTACAGGCCGCCTGCCACCATACCCAGCTAATTTTTGTATTTTTAGTAGAAACAGGGTTTCACCATGTTAGCCAGGCTAGTCTTGAACTCCTGACTTCGGGTGATCCACCTGCCTTGGCCTCCCAAAGTGCCGGGATTACAGACTTGAGCCACCATACCTGGCCTCTGACCAGGTATTTCTTCAGAGTAATGCAACAACAGCCTAATACAGTGACAGTCAGAGCTGTACTGAGAGCAGTGACAGCTGATCTTTCAAATACTCCTTACTGACAAGTTTTCGTGAATCACTGATACCTTTCCATTTGAAGAGCATTCTCCTCGACTCCCTGAATGATGCTATTTAACAAACTACACCAAAATTTAGTGACTAAAAACAACAATAATGATTATTTTCTTGATTCTGTGTGTTGATCAGGCAGGAATTCTGCTTTACATAGTGTTAGCTGGGCTGCAGGGATGGCTGAATGGCTAGTTGCTGCTAACTGCCAGTAGGAATCCCAAATAGGGTTGTTGGCAGAAGCCTCAGTTATCTTCCGTGTAGTATCCCCACCAAATCACTCGAGCTTCTTCTTTTTTTTTTTTTTTTTTTTTTTGAGATGCAGTTTTGCTCTGTCACTCAGGCTGGAGTGTAGTGGTATGATCTTGGCTCACAGAAACCTCTGCCTCCCAGGTTCAAGCAATTCTTCTACCTTAGCCTCCTGAGTAGCTGGGACTACAGGTGCGTGCCACCATGCCTGACTAATGTTTGTATTTTTTAGTAGAGACGGGGTTTCACCATGATGGCCAGGCTAGTCTCGAACTTCTGACCTCAGGTGATCCGCCCGCTTCAGCCTCCCAAAGTGCTGGGCTTACAGGCGTGAGCCACTACACCCGGCCTCACTTGGCCTTCTGACAGCACAATCATGGGTTGAGAGAGCACATGAAGAAACATCACATCTCCTAAGGCTCAGTCTTAGAAGTTCCCACCATGTTCTGTTTGTTCAAATAAGCCACAGGGTCAGTTCCAGTTTAAGGGAGAGAGAAACTCCACCTTTTCCTGGGAAGAGTGGCAAAAAACAAACATGCAGTCATCTTTAGTCCTCCACAGCATCTCTGAAGTTAAGCCTCATCGTTTCAACAGACTAGGGCTAAGTGTCAAATAGTCAACATTTACATTTTGCCCTTTCCCTGAAGCCTAACTTACCTCTTCTCACAATTCTTTTTTTTTCTTTTTCTTTTTTTTTTTCCTTTTTTAGGGCACCGGGGGCCAGCATCTCACCCTGTTGCCTAGGCTGGAGTGCAGTGGCGCTATCTCAGCTCACTGCAACCTCTGCCTCTCAGATTCAAGCGATTCTCCTGCCTGAGTCTCCCAGGTAGCTGGGATTAGAGGCATGTGACACCATGCCCAACTAATTTTTGTATTTTTAGTAGATATGGGGTTTTACCATGTTGGCCAGGCTGGTCTTGAACTCCTGACCTCAAGTGATCTGCCTACCTCAGCCTTTCGAAGTACTAAGATTACAGTCATGAGTCACTGCGTCCAGCCTCTTGTTGCAATTCTTTATTTATTTATTTATTTTATTTATTTATTTTTGAGAGGGAGTCTCACTCTGTCGCCCAGGCTAGAGTGCAATAGCACAATCTCAGCTCACTGCAACCTCCACCTCATGGGTTCAAGCAATTCTCCTGCCTCAACCTCCCGAGTAGCTGGGATTACAGGTGCCTGCCACCACACCCAGCTAATTTTTGTATCTTAGTAGAGACAGGGTTTCACCATGTTGGCCCGGCTGGTTTCGAACTCCTGACCTCAGGTGATCCACCCACCTCGGCCTCCCAAAATGTTGGGATTACAGGAGTGAACCACCGCACCTGGCCCTTTTCTCACAGCTCTAAGAAAAGCTGTCACACAAGAACCTCTTTGTTGCTGAATAACACAGACACATTTCAGTCTTACGTTCTTATTTTCTGAAACATTAGTCATTGCTGACCAGTCCCTACTTTTGAAATGTCCCCTCCTCTTGACATCTATGATATCACAGTCCTTGTTTTCCTCTTAACACCTCTCTAGCATTCTTTTACATTTTTTTTCCTTCTTCTTCTGTTTACTCTTAAGTGCTGGTTTTCAAGATTCTGGCCTGGCCACCTCTCTTTTTACTGTACTTTCTCCCTCTCCTCAATCCACTCCCAAGTCTTCATTTACCATCTATTGGCTTATTCTCCCCGATCTATACTTCAGTCTAAACTCTATCTGTCACCTAAAATAATCAAAAGGGTCAGGATCTAATTTCAAAACAGTTTATTCCAGTCCAAAGTGTGAAGATGGCACACCTGGAAACATCAACTCCAAAAGAAGAAAGTCAGCTTTGTGAAGTCAGGAAGTTTAGGGTTTATTTATATAGACAGAGGAACTTTGAGCAGGATTACAACTCTTTTTAGACAAGGTTGGCACATAGTTATATCAAACTGACTGGTTATAAAAGTGTTTCTTTTGGGGAGAGTACATATAGTTGTTTTCTTGTTTTCTTTTTCTTTTTTTTTACAGAAGTGTAATAGTCATGGGTTTTCTGTCATCTGATCTAAGCAAGGCAGAATAACAAAGAAAAAGTTAATCTGTAACAAAGGTCATTAATTAAGAAGGCAGGAGGTTTTTGTCCCTGACGTCATCTAATTTTCTCTAGTCATTGTACGGGACAAGAAAAATGAGAAAAGGAGTTAATCTATAATCTGAGAAACATGTTATAGCCATATGTGACTCAGATCAGTCTCATCTCTGTCAAGGTTTAAATGTTTTGAGGGGTTCCAATAGCTTTTCTTTTTGAGACAGAGTCTCACGTTGTCACCCAGGCTGGAGTGCAGTAGCATGACCTCCTAGGCTCAAGTGATCCTCCCACCTCAGCTCTCCCAGTAGCTGGGACTATGAGCGTATACCACCACACTTGGCTAATTTTTTGTATTTTTTTTGTAGAGACAGGTTTTCACCATGTTGCCTGGGCTGGTCTTGAACTCTTGAGCTTGAGTGATCCCCCAGCCTTGGCCTCCCAAAGTACTAGGATTACAGGAGTGGGCCACTGTGCTCGGCCGCCAACAGCTTGTTTTTGTTTTGTTTTGTTTTGTTTTGTTTTGTTTTGTTTTGTTTTGAGACAAAGTCTTGCTCTCTTGCCCAGGCTGGAGTGCAGTGGCATAATCTCAGCTCACTGCAACCTCTGCCTCCCGGGTTCAAGTGATTCACCTGCCTCAGCCTCCTGAGTAGCCGGCACTAAGGGTGTGCACCACCACGCCTGACTAATCTTTGTACTTTTAGTGGAGATGGGGTTTCACCATGTTGGCCGGGCTGGTCTTGAAATCCTGACCTCAGGTGATCCACCTGCCTCGGCTTCCCAAAGTGCTGGGATTACAGGTGTGAGCGACCGCACGCAGCCCAACAGCTTTTAAATTGTACTTATGTTCACATATCTATGTCCTCAACTCTAAGTCTGAATATGCAATAGCACATCATTGTTTGAACATCCGATAGACACCTTGAGTCAGACAGGCTTTAATTACAGAAAGTCCACTCAGAAAGGGGAAAAGCTAAAGAAACACTCTAGTCTGAGCCCCCAGGAGTGACTACCAAGGGACTCTATTGCTTCTCCCACCATCTAGGGGGCGCCTTCCAAAACTGGAATGTCACCACTTGGGCATGAGAACCACCCTGGCCGTGCTATTGTCCACACTAAGAAATCGGATGCTCACTCCTTGCTGTTCTTCTCACTGAGCTTGGTTTTTAATTCAAGTCTCATTCTAGCATATACGGTCGCTGGAACCTAAATCACATTCAAACTCTAGCTGTAGGAGAGTCTTGGATATTTAGTTTTTCATTTTCCACCACCTATAGTACAGGAAAAGCTCAAGAAAAATGTGTGGATAAATGTTGATCTAGCTAAATCCCTAATAGCCCAACATGTCTGGGACAGAATTGTCATCTTCCTGCACAGTGCACCCCTGCTCTCAGCTAAACTGGTGCCATGATCTACTAAGTCACACAGTTGAAATATGTGTGAATCATCCTCATTTTCCTCAATTTCTCTCTTTGCCTAACTTGAGTCCCAGCACACACACCACACCCTTTATCACACACCACACCCTTTATCACTAAAATCCCACTGAGCCTACCTCCTTAATATCTTTCAAATCCATCCATCTTCTATTCTTTCCACACAGCTTCAGCTCTGTTCAGTCATTACTCTAACAGAGTCCTAAGTGACCCCCTAGTTCCCATCCGTGCTTCCCCATCTTTATGATACAAAGCAGCCAGAGTAATCTCTTTAGCACTAATCTGATTAAGTCATTCCCTGGTTTAAAAACTATAAAGACTCTTCATTATCCTTAGGATATGGATGAAACTCCTTAGCATGACATACACAGCTATTCATAATATTTTTATGTTGTGTCATCAGTGCTCCAACCCACCCACCCCAGAACTTTTGCCTTTCTTTTTTCTTTTCTTTTTTTGAGACAGGGTCTCACTCTGTTACCCAAGCTGGAGTTCAGTGGCATGATCTCAGCTTACTGGAACCTCCACCTCCTGGGCTCAGGTGATACTCCCACCTCAGCTTCCCAAGTAACTGTAACTATAGGCATGCACCACCATGCCTGGCTAATTTTATTTATTTATTTATTTATTTATTTATTTACCTATTTATTTATTTATTTATTTTTGTAGAGACAGGGTCTTGCCATGTTTCCCAGGCTGGTCTCAAACTCTTGGACTCAACAATCAGCTCATCTTAGCCTCCCAAAGTGCTGGGATTACAGGTGTAAACCACCATGCTCACACGCCCAGGCTTCTCCCTTGTTTTTTAGCCATACTGAATTACTTGCAGTTCTTCAAAAGCTCAGAAGTCTTTCTTATTTTCTGCTTTTAATTAAATATATATTTTAAAATTTAAAACAGAGACAGGGTCCCGCTATGTCACCCAGGCTGGTCTCCACCTCTTGGACTCAAGTGGTCCTCGAATCTTGGCCTCCCAAAGTGCTAGGATTACAAGCATGAGCCACCACGCCCAGCCGGTCTTTTTTTCTTTCCTTTTTTTTTGAGATGGAATTTCACTCTCGTTGTCCAGGCTGGAGTGCAATGGTGAGATATTGGCTCACCACATCCTCCGCCTCCCGAGTTCAAGCGATTCACCTGCCTTAGCCTCCCAAGTAGCTAGGATTACAGGCATGCACCACCACACTCTGCTAATTTTGTATTTTTAATAGAGATGGGGTTTCTCTATGTTGGTCAGACTGGTCTCGAACTCCCGACTTCAGGCGATCTGCCTGTCTCGGCCTCCCAAAGTGCTGGGATTACAGGCATGAGCCACTGCACCCGGCGGTCTTTCTTATTTCTAAGACATTGGCAAATAATTTCAGTCTTTGAAAGAATACTCTGCAGATGAGATCCTGCCAGAGGCCCTAGCTTCTGGAATGCAGGGCTGTGTGCAGGAGAGATTGTTCAAGTTCTGTCTTGCATTTCCCTCATTGTGGTCACTGAGAAATAGCATGGATTCCAGCTGGTGCAGGGGACGCAAAGGAAAATTAAGCTCATTTTTCAGGATGGTCTGACATCAGATTTTTACCTATTTAGCAGATTCTTCATTCTTTATGTCACTGAAGCTGATTCAGTAGCCAGAAAATAGCTTACATAAAGAGGCTTGGTCAGGTTAGGAATTCCAGTAATCTTCAAGGGGTTGTAGTAGTTGAAAAAGCTCATATGAATGAACAATACTTTCCAGCCACACAGAAGTTCACTGTGCTTGACCCTGGGATGGCCAGCCAGATGGAAGCATCCTGCCTCACAGGATGCTTTGAAGAGCAAACCAAAGAGCTCTAGAAAAATCCTTTCTCAGGAAGAAAGGGGCTCTGTTTTCTGAGTCATTTATTCTTTGTTTCTGTTTTTGTTTGGAGACAGTCTCACTTTGTCATCCAGGCTGGAGTGCAGTGGTGGCATGATCTTGGCTCATTGCAACCTCCACCTCCCGGTTCAAGTGATTCTCCTGCCTTAGCCTCCTGAGTAGCTGGGATTACAGGCACCCGCCACCACCACGCCTGACTAATTTTTGTATTTTTAGTAGAGACGAGGTTTCACCATTTTGGCCAGGTTGGTCTTGAACTCCTGACCTCAAGTAATCCGCCTGCCTGGGGCTCCTAAACTGCTGGGATTACAGGCATGAGCCACTGCACCCGACCCATTCCTTTTTTGAAATGTGCAGCAGATTCCAGGATTCGGAAAAGTTAAAGCCTTCCTTTTGCTTCAGAAGTTTCCAAGTATCCAGGAACTGAGTAATAATTCCATCCAAGAACTCGAGCAGCTTATTGGACAAGTGGTAGCAGAGCAAATTCATGCCTTCTTCACACAGTCCAAGTGATGCACAGCCTCATGTCTACTATGTATTCTCCTTTAGACCATGAACAACAAGATCTTGTTTTCATATCTAAAAACCACGAAAAATATTTCTTCTCACAGCAACTAGTGAAAGATGAGGTGAGGCCCGAGCGGAGCCTGCGAGTCATCCTGCTGTCAGAGGCATGTGAACCAGAGCAACTCCATCGTGAATAGGAGCGGGATAAATGAGGTTGAAACCTACTGGTCTACATTCCCAGATGGTTAAGGCATTGTAAGTCACAGGATGAGACAGGAGGTCAGCACAAAATACAGGTCATAAAGACCTTGCTGATAAAACAGGTTGCAGTAAAGAAGCCAGCCAAAACCTACCAAAACCAAGACAGACACGAGAGTGACCTCTGGTCCTCCTCACTGCTATACTCACACCAATGCCATGACAGTTTACAAATGCCATAGCAACATCAGGAAGTTACCCTATATGGTCAAAAAAGGGGAGGCATAGATAAGCCACCCCTTACTAGCATAGCATCAAGAAATAACCATAAAATTGGGCAACCAGTCACCCTCGGGGCTGCTCTGTCTTTGGAGTAGCCATTCTTTTATTCCTTTACTTTCTTAATAAATTTGCTTTTGCTTTGCACTGTGGACTCGCCCTGAATTCTTTCTTGTGCAAGATCCAGGAACCCTCTCTGGGGGTTTGGATCGGGACCCTTTTCCTGTAACACCGCTATACTGTCCGGGTTCAGGCATTGAAGTTATTGGACTGCAGAGGGCACTGCCTCATTCCGTTAAGATGAAAAGCGTTGCTAGAGATCTTCCCAAGACAGTCAGGGACTCTCATTCCCAGCAAAATGACAATTAGGGCAGATTTTAATGTGTGAGCTTGACCTGCATCTATTATGGAACGGTCTTCTAAAAAGTTGTGTGTGCTAGATCTAAAAGACCCATCTAAAGGAAACAAACTTATGATGAAGCATTATGTATTACAAGCCCCTTGTTCCTGGGGTCAGAGCTGCTGTTCTTTAGGTCTGGTCTTTTTTTTTTTTTTTTGAGACAGGATCTCACTTTGTCACCCAGGCTGCAGTGCAATGGCACAATCTTGGGCTCAAACGATCCTCCCACCTCAGCCTCCCGAATAGCTGGGACTATAGGTTGATACCACCACACCCAGCTGATTTTTGTAGAGATGGGGTTTCACCATAGCATATGGACACCATTCTTAGGCTGGTCTCAAACTCCTGAGCTCAAGCGACCCACCCTCCTTGGCCTCCCAAAGTACTAGGATTACAGACATGAGCCACTGCGTCTGGCAGGTCTGGTCTTCATATACCAGTGCTTTGAGGGTTGCTGCCAATGTAAACAAGCAATTGTACAAAAAATAAATATATATATATTTATAGAATAAGTGTGGTATAATAAAAATTACATTTGGTCTTTGGGCCTGGTTCCTGTCGCAGAAACCTTAAAATCCTTGGAATTTCCTGAGTGATAAGAGTATCTTTTGTTATTCACAACAAGCCCCTGATCTTGCATAACATCAGTCACACCTGAACTTGTGCTACGTTAATGCATGACGTAAGGTGTGGCTCCTGTTCCGGATGAAACTGCTCAGGTAAAGACCAAGGGATAAGAGGAGTGGAACTATCAGCCCCACACGCTGACCTTCGGGAAGCAGGCGGGAGAGGGGGCTGGAAATAAAGCTCTATAAAAACTCATGAACAGTGGGTCTTGATGAGCTTCTGGGTTTATGGATTCGTGGGCTGCTTCCAACTGCTAGGAGAGTGGTGCACTCCAACTCCGGGACAGAAGACCCTGTGCTCAGGACTCTTCCAGACCTCTTTATCTGGCTGTTCATCTTCCATAATCAACTGGTAAGTAATACGTTTTCCTGAATTCTGTGAGCCATTCTAGCAAATGATGGAACGCAAGGAGGAGGTCATGGAAACCCCCAAATTTATAGCTGGTCAGTCAGAAGTACCAGGACTTTCAATTGGCATCTGGGTGGGAGCAGTCTTGTGGGACTGAGCTCTAAACTTGTGGTATCTGACATGACTGCAGGTAGATAGTGTCAGTATTGAGTTGGATTGTAGGACACCCAGCTGGTGTTGGAAAATCGGTCAGTGTGGGGAAAAAAAACTCGCACATCTGGTGTCAAAAGTGTTCTGTGTGAGGTTGTAGAGAAACAAGTGTATTTCTTAGAATACGTAAATTAAAAAACACATAAAAGGAATCAGAATTCTTGCAAGTGGAGGGAAGAGTCTGTAGTTCCTAAAACGAGACACAAGAGGGCAACAAATAACCTCCAGAGCCTTGCCGTCGAGTTGCTTTTCTTTCTAAGGGGTTTACACTTTAGTTGATTGCTAATATAGTTCATGTAGCAAGAATATTGAACTATGCCTGACAGGATGAAAGGCTCCTGATGACTAAGACCTGTACTTCATTTATAGTCAGTTTCCTTCTCAATGCCAGGCACTGCGTTGAGTACTGATATTTTAAAAAGATGAATCAGTCAAGGAGTCAAGAATTTCGTGGGAAAGAGCAACAAGTGATTCTTATTTTTTTATTTCCCCAAAATATGAAGAAACAAATGGTCAAACCCATTTCCATGAGTAATACTAACTGCTTCAGATGGTGGAGAAAGGCCGGGCACGGTGGCTCACGCCTGTAATCCCAACATTTTGGGAGGCCGAGGTGGACGGATCACCTGAGGTCAGGAGTTGGACACTAGCCTGACCAACATGAGGTGAAACCCCTTCTCTACTAAAAATACAAAATTAGCTGGGCGTTGTGGAGCATGCCTGCTGGAGAATCGCTTGAACCTGGGAGGTAGAGGTTGGGGTGAGCTGAGATCTCACCATTGCACTCCAGCCTGGGCAATAAGAGGGAGACTCCTTCTCAAAAACAAATAAACAAACCAAAGATGGTGGAGAAAGACAGGGCGTGGTATCTGTAATCCTAGCACTTTGGGAGGCCGAGTCAGCCTGGGCAACATGGCAAAACATGCCACATCTTAAACCCGTTTTTCTTTTTACATAGACTTGATTTTCTAAAGAAGTTTTAGGTTCACAGCAAAGTTGAAAGGCAGGTTAGAGTTCCCATGTATTCCTCGCCTTAACACGCATTTCCTCCTCTAGCACCAACATCACTGACCCAGGGTGGTACATTTGTTAAAATTGATAAACCTACATCATCACTCAGAGTCCACCACCACACCCAGCTAATTTGGTATTTTCAGTAGAAACGAGGTTTCTCCATGTTGGTCAGGCTGATGTTGAACTCCCGACCTCAGGTGATCCGCCTGCCTCAGCCTCCTAAAGTGCTGGGATTATAGGCGTGAGCCACCGCGCCTGGCCTGCAACTACTGATCTTTTTAACATCTCCGTAGTTTTGTTTTTTTCCAGAATGTTGTATAGTTAGAATCATACAGTATATGGACTTTTCAGATTGACTTCTTTCATTTAGTAATATGCTCTTAAGGTTCCTCCATGTCTTTTGGAGGCCTGATTATTTCTTTTTATTGCTGATTGATATCCCATTGTCTGAATATACCACAGTTTATTTTTTTTTTTTTTTTTTTTTTTTTTTTT
>NW_016811596.1:3252151-3267066 GCF_001698545.2 Rhinopithecus bieti | reverse complement strand
TTTTTTTTGAAACGGAGTCTAGCTCTGTCTCCCAGGCTGGACTGCAGTGGCCGGATCTCAGCTCACTGCAAGCTCCGCCTCCTGGGTTTCCGCCATTCTCCTGGCTCAGCCTCCTGAGTAGCTGGGACTACAGGCGCCCACCACCTCGCCCGGCTAGTTTTTTTGTATTTTTTAGTAGAGACGGGGGTTTCACCGTGTTAGCCAGGATGGTCTCGATCTCCTGACTTCGTGATCCGCCCGTCTCGGCCTCCCAAAGTGCTGGGATTACAGGCTTGAGCCACTGCGCCCGGCCTGGTTTATTTATTCTTTCATCTACTGAAGGACGTCTTGATTGCCCACAAGTTTTGGCAATTATGAATAAAGCTGCTATAAACATTCATGTGCAGGTTTTTGTGTGGCAATAAGTTTCATCTCCTATGAATGAATACCAAGGAGTATGATTGCTGGATCATATGGTAAGAGCATGTTTAGTTTTGTAAGAAACCACCAATCTGTCTTCCAAAGTGGCTGTCCCATTTTATGTTCTACCAGCAATGAATGAGAGTTTCTGTTGCTTCACAGCCTCCCCAGCATTTGATGGTGTCTGTGTTCTGAATTTTGGCCAATCTCACAGGGGCATAGTGCTGTCTTATGTTTTAATTTTTATGCCCCCAATAACATATAATAATGTGTTTATAACATATAAAACATAATGTGCAGCACCTTTCCATATGCCCATTTGCCATCTGTATATCTTTGACGTGGTTTCTGTTCAGATATTTTGCCCATTTTAAAAATTTAGGTTAAATTTTTTTTTTGTTTTGTTTTTTTGTTTTTTTTTTTGAGACGGAGTCTCGCTCTGTCGCCCAGGCTGGAGTGCAGTGGCCGGATCTCTGCTCACTGCAAGCTCCGCCTCCCAGGTTCAGGCCATTCTCCTGCCTCAGCCTCGAGTAGCTGGGACTACAGGCACCTGCCACCTCGCCCGGCTAGTTTTTTGTATTTTTTTAGTCGAGACGGGGTTTCACCGTGTTAGCCAGGATGGTCTGTATCTCCTGACCTCGTGATCCGCCCGTCTCGGCCTCCCAAAGTGCTGGGATTACAGGCTTGAGTCACCGCGCCCGGCCAAATTTTTTTTTAAGAGTTGTATTATTTTGAATAATATGCCTTTTCCAGAAGTATCTTTTGCAAATATTTGTTCCCAGTCTGGGTTGTCTTCTCATTCTCTTGACATTCTCTTTAGCAAAGTGGATGTTTGTAATTTTGTTTTTTTGTTTGTTTGAGACAGAGTCTAGCTCCTGCCTCCCAGGCTAGAGTGCTCACTGCTACCTCCGCCTCCAAGGTTCAAGCAATTCTCCTGCCTCAGCCTCCAGAGTAGCTGAACTTAAAGGCGCCTGCCACTACACCTGGCTAATTTTTGTATTTTTAGTAGAGGCGAAGTTTCACCATGTTGGCCAGGTTGATCTCAAACTCCTGACCTCAAGTGATTCACCCCCCTTGGCCTCCCAAAGTGCTGTGATTACAGGCGTGAGCCACTGTGCTCCACCGATGTTTGTAGTTTTGATAAAGTCAAATTATCAATGGGAGTTCTCAATTATTTCCAAGTTATTTCAAAGGATTATGCCTTTGGTGTTGTATCTGAAAAGTTACTGCCACACTGAAGGTCATCTAAATTTTCTCCTTTTTTTTTTTTTTTGAGACAGAGTCTCACTCTGTTGTCCAGGCTGGAGTGCAGTGGTGTGATCTCAGCTCACTGCAAGCTCTGCCTCCCAGGTTCACACCATTCTCCTGCCTCAGCCTCCCAAGTAGCTGGGACTACAGGTGCCCGCTGCCATGCCTGGGGTTTCACCGTGTTAGCCAGGATGGTCTTGATCTCCTGACCTCATGATCCGCCCGCCTCGGCCTCCCAAAGTGCTAGGATTACAGGCGTGAGCCACTGTACCCGGCCTCCTTTTTTTTTTTATTTTAGATGGACTCTTGCTCTGCCACCCAGGCTGGAGTGCAGTGGCACCATCTCTGCTCACTGCAACCTCTGCCTCCCGGTTCAAGCCATTCTCCTGCCTCAGTCTCCCAAGTAACTGGGACTACAGGCACATGCCACCCCACCCAGCTAATTTTTGTATTTTTAGTATGTTGGCCAGCCTGGTGTCGTACTCCTGAGCTCCAGTGATCCACCCGCCTCAGCCTCCCAAAATGTTGGGATTACAGGCGTGAGCCACCACGCCCGGCCTAAATTTATTCCTATGTTATCTTATAGGAGTGGTATCTTTTGCATTTTGCATATAGGTCTGTGATCCATTTTGAGTAAATTTTTGTGAAGTATGTAAGGTCTGTGTCTATTGTCTAGATTCTTTTTTTTTTCCATGTAAATGTCCAGTTGTTCCAGCACTTTTTTTTTTTTTGAAACAGAGTCTCACCCTGTCGCCCAGGCTAGAGGGCAGTGGCTCACTGCAACCTCCCAGGTTCAAGTCTCCCGGGTTCAAGTGATTCTCTCGCCTCGGTCTCCCAAGTAGCTGGGACTACAGGTGCAAGCCACCATGCCCAGCTAATTTTTTTGCATGTTTTGTAGAGACGGGGTTTCACCACATTGTCTAGGCTAGTCTTGAACTCCTGAGCTCAGGCAATCTGCTTGCCTCGGCCTCCCAAAGTGGTGGGATTACAGGCGTGAGCAACCACACCCCAGCCTGTGTTTTTTATTTCAAATTACACTTGCTCATCACTGATATATAGGAAAGCAATTAATTTTTGTATGTAAACCTTTTATCCTGCAATTGTGCTAGAATTGCTTATTAGTTTCAGGAGTTTCTTTTTGTAAATTCTCTTAGACTTTTATATAGGCAATCATGTCATCTGCAAACAAGGACAGTTTTATTTTTTCCTTCTCAATCTATACACATTTTATTTCCTTTTCATGTCTTATTGCATTAGCTAGAACTTTCAGTATTCAAATGTGGTAAGAGAAGACATGCTTGCCTTGTCCTTTGTCTTAGTGGGAAAGCTTCAAGTTTCTCACCAACAGGATGTTAGCTGTAGTTTCTTTGTAGATGTTCTTCATGCAGTTGAGGAAGTTCCTCTTTATTTTCAGTCTTCGGAGAGTTTTTATTTTTATCCCATACTTCATTTAAAAATGCCGAGAGGTTTTTTTTGTTGTTGGTTTTGTTTGATCATGAATGGCTGTTGGATTTTGTCAAATGCTCTTTCAGCATCTATTGGTATGATCATGTGATATTTCTTCTTTAGTCTGTTGATGCAATGGATTGCATTAATCGATTTTTCAGATATTGAGCCTGCCTTGGTTATGGTATATAATTCTTTTTATTAAATTGTTATATTTAGTTTGCTAATATTTTGAGGATTTTTACATCTATGACAGATATTTTAATATCCATAGGATTTGTAGTGATGCTTGCTCTTTCATTTATTTTCTTTTCTTTTTTTTTCAAGATGGAATCTTGCTCTGTTGCCCAGGCTGGAGTGCAGTGGCGAAATCTCGGCCTCAGCTTCCCAAGTAGCTGGGACTACAGGTGTGCACCACCATGCCTGGCTAATTTTTTTATTATTTATTTATCTTTTTTCTTTTTTGAGATGGAGTCTCACTCTGTCTCCCATGCTGGAGTGCAGTGGGGCAATCTCAGCTCTCTGCAAGCTCCGCCTCCCAGGTTCAAGTGATTCTCCTGCCTCAGTCTCCCGAGTAGCGGGTACTACAGGCGCCCACCACCACGCCCGGCTAATTTTTGTATTTTTAGTAGAGACAGGGTTTCACCATATTAGCCAGGCTGGTCTGAAACTCTTGATGTTGTGATCCGCCCACCTCGGTCTTCCAAAGTGCTGGGATTACAGGCGTGAGCCACCACGCCCGGACTAATTTTTGTGTTTTTAGTAGAGACAGGGTTTCACCATGTTGGCTAGGCTGGTCTCCAACTCCTGACCTCGGCTGATCCGCTGATCCACCCACCTTGCCCTCCCATAGTGCTGGGATTACATTACAGGTGTGAGCCAACGAGCTCGGCCGTCTTTCTTCTTTCTTTCTTACTTTCTTTTTTAGAGGCGGAGTCGCACTCTGTCACCCAGGGTGGAGTGCAGTAGCCCGATCTCGGCTCTCTGCAACCTCTACCTCCCAGGCTCAAGCGATTCTCCCACCTCCGCCTCCCCACCACAGGCGCGTGACACCTTGACCAGCTATTTTCTTTTTTCTTTTCCTTTTTTTTTTTTTTTTTTTTGAGACAGGGTTTTCTTTTGTTTTGTTTTGGAGCGCAGCCTCCCTCTGTCTCCCAGGCTGGAGTGCAGTGGCGCCATCTCTGCTCACTGCAAGTTCCGCCTCCCGGGTTCACGCCCTTCTCCTGCCTCAGCCTCCCAAGTAGCTGGGACTACAGCGCCCGCCACCACGCCCGGCTAATTTTTTATATTTTTAGTAGAGACTGAGTTTCACCATGTTAGCCAAGATGGTCTCGATCTTCTGACCTCGTGATCCGCCCGCCGCGGCCTCCCGAAGTGCTGGGATTACAGGCGTGAGCCACCGTGCCCGGCCAGAGCTAGAGACAGGGTTTTCACCCTATTGCCAAGGCTGGTCTCCAACTCCTGAGTTTAGGGGCTCCACCAGCCTCTTCCTTCCAAAGTGCTGGGATTACAGGCATGAGCCACCATGCCCGGCCATGCTCTTTCATTTCTGATATTAATTTGTCTCATTTCTCTTTTTAGTTGATTTTTATTTTTTAATTAATTAGCCTGGCTTATTGATTTTACTGAACTTTTCAAAGAACTAGCTTTTGGTTCTTATTGGTTTTCTCAGTTCCTGTTTACAGTTTCGTTATATCTACGCTTTTTTTTCTGTGTATATTAAATTTATTTGTTCTTCCTTTGTAGCTTCCTAAGGCAGATACTTAAATTCAATTATTTATTTTTATATATATATATTTTTTCAAGATGGGGTCTTGCTCTGTTGTGCCAGGAGTGCAGTGGCGTGATTACAGCTCACTGCAGCCTCAACTTCCCCAGGCTCAAGTGATCCTTCCATCTTAGCCTTGAGTAGCTGGGACTATAGGTACAAGCCACCACACCCAGCTAATTTTTGTATGTTTTGTAGATACAAGGTTTTATTATGCTGCCCTGGCTGATCTTGAACTCCTGGGCTGATCTGCCCACCTTGGTCTCACAAAGAGATGTTTCTTTTTTTTCTTTTTTTTTCTTTTTTGGAGACAAAGTCTCTCTCTGTCGCCCAGGCTGGAGTGCAGTGGTGTGATCTTGGTTCACTACAACCTCTCCCTCCCAGTTTTCAAGGGATTCTCCTGCCTTAGCCTCCCAGGTAGTTGGGATTACAGGCATGGGCCACCGCACCAGGGATAATTTTTGTATTTTTATTAGACATGGGGTTTCACTATGTTGGCCAGATTGGTCTTGAATTCCTGGTCTCAAATGATCTGCCCGCCTCGGCCTCCCAAAGTGTTGGGATTAGAGGTGTGAGCCACCATGCCTGGCTTCTTTTTTTCTAATATACGCATTCATTGCTATGTATTCCCATCTAAGTACACTTTTACTGCATTCCACAGATTTTATGTTGTATTTTTATTTTCATTTTCTATTGACTTGTATTAATTTATTATTATTATTATTATTATTATTATTATTATTTTGAGACGGAGTCTCGCTGTCACCCAGGCTGGAGTGCAATGGCATGATCTCGGCTCACCGAAACGTCAACCTCTGCCTCCAAGTTCAAGCGATTCTCCTGCTTCAGCCTCCCAGTAGCTGGGATTACAGGCATGCGCCACCATGCCTAGATAATTTTGTATTTTTATAATAGAGACAGGGTTTCTCCATGTTGGTCAGGCTGGTCTCGAACTTCCAACCTCAGGTGATCTGCCCACCTCAACCTCCCAAAGTGCTGGGATTACAGGCGTGAGCCACTGCACCTGGCCAACTAATTTAAAAAAAATTTTTTTTTGAGACAGAGTTTCACTCTTGTTGCCCAGGCTGGAGTGCAATGGCAACGTCTTGGCTCACTGCAACCTCCGCTTCCTGGGTTCAAGCAATTCTTCTTCCTTAGCCTCCCAAGAAGCTGGGATTACAGGCACCCGCCACCACGCCTGGTTATTTTTTGTCTTCTTGTCGAGATGGGGTTTCACCATGTTGGCCAGGCTGATCTCCAACTCCTGACCTCAGGTGGTCCGCACACCTTAGCCTCCCAAAGTGCTGGGATTATAGGTGTGAGTCACCACACCCAGCCTCCACTGACTTTTAAAAAGTTAATGCTATATAGACAGCTGCATATATACAGATGCAGTGTTCAATCCTATGCAGATTTGGAGAGGGCCCCACAGAGGAATTATGGAGAAATCAGTGTTTATGAACTTTAGTGCATCAGAATCATCAATGTATAACAAAATCAAGAATCTTCTGCTCTTTCTCTAAGGATTTCAATTTGGTGTGTCTGTGGTGGGGCAAGAATATGTACTTGGCCACCACCTTCAAGTGATTCTGATTCAGATGCGCTCACTAAATGCAGGCTTTCTTACTTTATACCAGTATTTCTCAAATTTGAGTATGTACCTGAATCCCCCTGAGGGCATGATTGCCAGATCAATACAGGATGATCCGTTTACTGTGAATTTCAGATAAACAAAATATAATATTTTTAGTATGTGTCTCAAATACTGTAATATTTGGACAAATAATCTAAGTAAAATTCAAATGTGCTCCCTCTCTAAGCATCACGAGTACTTTCAAATTAGGAGTTTACATTTCCCTTGTGGCAGATATTTGTGATGATTATTTTGTCTTTTTGGGACATTTCAAAATATACAACCTCATCAAAGGATTTTCCTCTTCATTACTGTTTCTCCTGTTAACTTTTCTTAATATCTCCATCCCCTTCTGTGGTCACTCCAGAAACAAAAAGCTCCAGAGAAACGTTACAACTTATTTTTCGTATTTTTTCCTCGTTTGTTTCTCCTTTTATTTTCACACTTCTTCCTCCATTTCCTCTCTCCAACTCTGCTCTCTGTCTTTCCTTTGTAAGTCTCTGCTTTTGCCCAAGTTGTCCTGGACAAAATGAAATTTCTACCAGGGCTCCCCTCCTTTCTTCCTGTCTGTTTTCTTCTCTTTTTCCTTCCTTTCTGCTTTCTCCCTCAGCCATCCATGTCAAAATTAAAATCTATAGAAACAAATTAGGGAGTTAGAGTACTAGGGACCAGCCTACATTATTGTGTTCCATAAGGAGATTCTGTTCTGACAGTCCTCTTTCTAGAACAAGTTCCAAGTCAGGAAAGAAAAAAAAAAAAGCAGGGGACTGGGGAGAGCTTCAAGAAACAATTGCTTTGCCTGAGGATCTGTTAGGAGAGTGATGGATGGCACTGCAGTTAGGACTTGGAGAACTGCAGGAAAAGGAGGGGAGTCATTGCCAGGCAGCATGAGGGGAGGAGGTGTCTAGAAGAAACAGCCATTCAGGAAGAGCTTATGAAAGGGGTGGAGAATGCACTGCCTGTGTATGCTGCAAGACCTTTCTGCAGACATTGTGTCTTTGTGAGCTGACTGCAGAGGCCATGTGCATGTGAAATGTATGAGAATGTATGTGTTGCTTATTTCAGATCATGGATGAACCTGTGTGAATTGCTGACTGCAAGAAACAGGAGTGGATTGTTGAAAAGATCTTGCAGCCAGAGTGCTTGTTTGTGGTTGTGTGGTATGTGTGGCTGACTTTTTGCCAAATGCACTGTTCTGATTCCAGCTCTGAAAGTTTAGTGGAAGTCTGGCAGATTAAGCCAAGACACAACAAAGTCAGAATTTAGAAGAAAATATGGGGGCAACATGAGAGGGAAACAGAAGCTGTTACAATAAGAGACAAGAAAAGGGAGATTTAGGGAAAGGGGAATGAGAAAACAAAAGATAAATATAGAAATTATTTTCTTAGGAAAATTTTAAAGAAGAGCAGAAAGAAAAACAACACATTCTTTCAGATGTAGGCACTGTATACTTTTAGTTCTTCTGGTACTCCAGTTCTTAGTCTCCCTAATTTCTTTCTGGATGGTTTATCTTGAAATAATGTATATTACAGGTATATTTTGGTTATACCAGAGGATATTTAAACCTTAACAATTATCCAGAAACGAGCATTACCGTTTTTAGATGATTAAAAAAATTGTTCTAAAGGAGGGCTGTTGAGCATAATGAAAGGAAATTCAGTTTTGATCCAGGGATTAATTGAACAGGATTAGAGAATTTGTGTGTGTGTTTAAAATAATGTGTGAAGTGCACGACATATTTTTTTTTTTTTTTTTTTTTTTTTTCCTGAGGCGGAGTCTTGCTCTGTTGCCCAGGCTGAAGTGCAGTGGCAGGATCTCAGCTCACTGCAGCCTCGGCCTCCTGGGTTCAAGAGATTCTCCTGTCTCAGCCTCCCAAGTATCTGGGATTACAGGCACCCACCACCACGCCTGACTAATTTTTTCTATTTTTAGTAGAGACAGGGTTTTGCCACGTTGGCCAGGCTAGTCTGGAACTCCTGACCTCAGCTGATCCGCCTGCCTCGGCCTCCGAAAGTGCTGGGATTACAGGCATGAGCCACTGTGCCTGGCCGTGCATGACATATTTCAAAATAAGGATAATAAAATACACCTTATCTCCACAGTCTAAAGATGGTTATTGTTATTACTTTATTAGCAAAATTTAACAGGGGCTACCTATACATGGAATAAGATATTTAACTTAGTCATGAGATTTTCTTCTAGATTTGGTAAACACAAGGACAGCGTAACTTTTAGATTGAATGTGGGCTGAAAAGAGACGTCCTAGTTGGGAGCATCCTAGTTTTGCTTTGTTGCCAAAACATTATAACTACATATTTTGATTTCAAATTGCAACCATTATAATGTCTCTTTCCCAGCATTTTGCTTAATTAATATTTTAAACCGAAATAATTAATATAAATTATATTTCCAACACTACTTTTGCTCCATTCATTAGTCTTTCTTCTGTTTCATTCAGCCATATTTTCCTCCTGTACTTATTCTACTCTTTTTTCCNTTTTTTTTCCTGAGGCGGAGTCTTGCTCTGTTGCCCAGGCTGAAGTGCAGTGGCAGGATCTCAGCTCACTGCAGCCTCGGCCTCCTGGGTTCAAGAGATTCTCCTGTCTCAGCCTCCCAAGTATCTGGGATTACAGGCACCCACCACCACGCCTGACTAATTTTTTCTATTTTAGTAGAGACAGGGTTTTGCCACGTTGGCCAGGCTAGTCTGGAACTCCTGACCTCAGCTGATCCGCCTGCCTCGGCCTCCGAAAGTGCTGGGATTACAGGCATGAGCCACTGTGCCTGGCCGTGCATGACATATTTCAAAATAAGGATAATAAAATACACCTTATCTCCACAGTCTAAAGATGGTTATTGTTATTACTTTATTAGCAAAATTTAACAGGGGCTACCTATACATGGAATAAGATATTTAACTTAGTCATGAGATTTTCTTCTAGATTTGGTAAACACAAGGACAGCGTAACTTTTAGATTGAATGTGGGCTGAAAAGAGACGTCCTAGTTGGGAGCATCCTAGTTTTGCTTTGTTGCCAAAACATTATAACTACATATTTTGATTTCAAATTGCAACCATTATAATGTCTCTTTCCCAGCATTTTGCTTAATTAATATTTTAAACCGAAATAATTAATATAAATTATATTTCCAACACTACTTTTGCTCCATTCATTAGTCTTTCTTCTGTTTCATTCAGCCATATTTTCCTCCTGTACTTATTCTACTCTTTTTTCCATCTGCCTCTCTCCTTTGTTATTTCTTCCCCTCTGTCATGTTTCCCTGGATTTGATTAAAGTCTCCTTCACTTTTTCCTCATCCTTCTCTCTTTTCTTGAAATCACTCCTTTTCAGGTTTGTCTTTCTCCCCATTCCTTTCTCTGGTGTCTTCGTCTCCAGCAGAGGGGGTCTGATGGTGATGCAGAGGTGGGGAATGAGGCCTGGGAGAACGCAGGCTGGGTATTGGGAGGAGAAAAATGGGGCTTCAGCTGTTTCTGCAATCAGCCTACAAAAGGCTGACTACAAAAAACCTGCCTCTGTAAATCTCCCCTCTTCCGCCCCCTCAAAGGGTCTACTTCCCCACCTTAAAGTCCACCTCCCCCATCCCCATTTCTCTAGTGACATCACTCCTTACCAGCTGTGACTGTCAGGGACTCTGACCTACTTTTGGCCACTCTATTAGGCAATAAGCCATGTTTTCTCCACTAAACTCAGGATTTTCTGCTAAACCCTCTTTGTCCCAGCATGCCAGTGGGTCCCTTTTTAAACCTCAAAACATTTTACAGTTACCTACAATACAGTCATTTTTTCATGCCTAAAGTTCGAGAAAAGCGTAATTGATAAAAGCTTCTATGACTGTAGAAAATCCATTTATGACTTAAATGGAGTTATACTTTATCAAAATAGAATCCATACATATTTGAAGAATCATGTATGTGTTGGTAACAATTTTTTGTTGAATCTTTAGAAGTGATGCTCAGTTAATGGATTCTTAGTTCCTTTGTGGCAAATTATAATGTATGTACCATTATTTTTCACACGTTAGGAAATGCTACTTAAGCATGAACCCAAACAGCAGGCATTAATATCTAAGTAAAACTTTACTAAGAAGTTGAGGGAAACTGCAGACAATCTTTTTTATAGTCTTCCGAGGGATTACAAAAAGTGTTTGACAAAGCAGTTAAGAGCATGTACTTTGCTACCTGGATTCAAATATTGGCTCTGCTATTTTGCTAGCTGAGTGACTTTGGACAAGTTACTTAACCTCACTGTGTCTCCGTTTGCTCATCTGTAAAAAGAAGATAATACTCCAGGCCAGGTGCAGTGGCTCATGCCTGTAATCCCAGCACTTTGGAGGACCAAGGCAGGTGGATCATGAGGTCAACAGATCGAGACCATCCTGGCCAACGTGGTGAAAATCCCTCTCTACTAAAAATACAAAAATGAGCTGGGTGTGGTGGTGCATGCCTGTAATCCCAGCTACTTGGGAGGCTGAGGCAGGAGAATCACTTGAACCCGGGAGGCAGAGGTTGCAGCGAGCCGAGATTGTACCATTCCACTCCAGCCAGGCGACAGAGCGAAACTCCGTCTCAAAAAACAAAACAAAACAAAACATAAAAGAAGATAATCCAAACCCAGTAGGGTTAGAACTTTCCATGTTCTAAGATATGATGGGTTTATTATGAGACTGGGGACAGTGATGTAACAATGTGTTTCAAGTATTTCTATGGTGTGATCCTCATGCCTAAGTCTACATTTTTTTGAGACTGAGTCTTGCTCTGTCCCCCAGGCTGGAGTGCATTACCTACAAATTCAGTCATGTTTCCCTGCACCAAGAGAGGGTTTTTTTTTTCTTTAATATTTGATGCTTCCTCTATTCTTTAGATGAGAACACTTCTAATGTGCTTTTCCATAGTTTCTTATCTCATTTTTTCTTCTTCCATTCTTCCCAGTTTGTTATACTTCTAAGATCCTCCCAAAGACAGGGAAATCAGGACTGGGAAATTGCTGCCAATGATTTAATTTCATTGCCTCATTTTCTCTTCAGTCAGAGAGGACTAACAATATTTGCTCAACCTTAGAATGTTGCCTGAGGCTACAATGAGTTTATAAATGTTGAGGGCTTTAAATAAAGAGCATTTTACAAATGGTTATTTTGGTCTCTAAGACACTGTGCTCAAACTTTCATATGTCTAAGGATCATTTAGTATGCTTATTCCAAATGCAGATAAACGGCTGATTTTAGACGCTTTGAGTTGCTCAAGAAATGCAGGTGCACAGGCTGATTCAGGTCAGAGGCAGAGGTCAAGGAATCTGCATTTTAAATAAGCATTCCAGGTAATGTCTGTGTGGTAGAGGGAAAAAAAAAAATCTTAACCACATACAATTAAAGAAGTAGGGGGAAACCCACATCATGTTTCTGGCCAAGACTGTCTTTTCTTTCCACCCATTCTTTCTCTTCTATGATTCAGTCAATGTATGGTCTTTCCTCCCTTTGTGTCTGGCATCTGCATTTTCTTAGCGTAGTTAGAGAGACAGCTCAGTTTAATGTGCTGAGATGGAGCGGGGAAAAGGAGGAGGGATGTGGGTGGAGAAAGCCTAGATCAGTGTTTAGCTATTCTACTGCAGACTGTTGTCAGGCTGGTTCTAGCCGGCTGGCTCCAGGAGAGGAAGCAGTGGGGAGAGCTAGATTTACTGCAGCTGCCGCTACTGTTCCTTATTTGCTAGTGAAGGTTCTGACATTAGACACCAACCACCTTTTCTCCAGTCACATGAATTTTGCAGCAATAATGTTAGATAATTCACAAAGAACACTATTTTAGGTCCTGATGATAACCATCTCAAAGATGAAATTCTTGTTTACAATTCTCTTTACTACTTCGAGGCCTTTAGTTTTGATCAGATCCCCGCTAGTTGCCTTGTCTTCAAACCCGGGGGAAATGATTTGCAACAGATCATGTGTACAGGGCACTTAAAGGTTTTTGCTTGACCTGCAATAGATAAACCATTTATTGTTATTTCATTTGTAAATTATGTTTTTCTGACTGATGTAGATGTACACCTATGTACTCAAGTAGAATCAGAGACATGCGGTTGACTGGACCTGGTAACTCTGTTAGGGGAGATTTTGTTTTCATTAAACCCTCACTTTCATAGGCCTTCCCCCCCGGTACCTTCATATTATCCCACCAAAACTAAAAGGCTTTGTATTGCAATTTTTTTTCTTTCTTTCTTTTGAGATGGAGTCTCGTTCTGTCGCCCAGGCTGGAGTACAGTGGCACTATCTCAGCTCACTGCAACCTCCGCCTCCCAGGTTCAAGTGATTCTCCTGCCTCAGCCTCCTGAGTAGGTGGGATTTCAGGTGCCCACCACCACGCCCAGCTAATTTTTGTATTTTTAATAATAGATGAGGTTTCACCATGTTAGACCAGGCTGGTCTTGAACTCCTGACCTTAGGTGATCCGCCCACCTCAGCCTCCCAAAATGCTGGGATTACATGCGTGAGCCACCACACCAGGCCTGTACTGAAAATTTAGTTATCATATTCTAATCAGCTAATCCAACCGACTAGCTGAAATGGCTAGATAATGTGTGTATTTCAGCACAACCAAATAGTTAATTCTAACATCTCTGTTGTATAAACTTGGTCTTTACCCTGGCTGTGTATTAAAATCCCCTGGAGGGCTCTGAAAAAATATTGGTGCCTGGACGCCAATGCTGATTTAATCAGTTTTTGGAAGCTCTCCTGTTGATTCTATTTTAAAAAAAAAAAAAAAAATAGAGATGGGGCCAGGTGAGGTGGCTCATGCCTACAATCCCAGCACTTTGGGAGATTCAGGTGGGCGGATCACTTGAGGTCAGGAGTTCAAGGTCAGCCTGGCCAACATGGTGAAACCCCAAGTTTCTACTAAAAATACAAAAATTAGCTGGGCACCTGTAATCCCAGCTAATCAGGAGGCTTAGGCAGGAGAATCACTTGAACGTGGGAGGTGGAGGGTGCAGTGAGCCGAGATCTTGCCACTGTACTCCAGCCAGGGTGACAGAGCGAGACTCTGTCTCAGAAAAGCAAAACAAAACAAAACAAAAAACAATAAACATAGAGACAGCCTCTCCCCGTGTTGCCCAGGCTGGTCTTGGACTCCTGTACTCAAGCAATCCTCTTGTCTCAGCCTCCCAAAGTGTTGGAATTACAGGTGTGAGCCATCACACCCGGCCTCCTGTTGATTTTTTTTTTTTTTTTGAGACAGAGTACTCATCTGTTGCCCAGGCTGCAGTGCAGTGGCCCAATGTTGGCTCGCTGCAACTTCTACCCCCAGGTTCAAGCGATTCTCCCACTTCAGCCTCCCCAGTAGCTGGGATTACAGGCACCTGCCACCACGCCCGGCTCATTTTTGTATTTTTAGTAGAGAGAGAGTTTCACCATGTGGGCCAGGCTGGTCTCAAACTCCTGACCTCAGGTGATCCACCTGCCTCGGCCTCCCAAAGTGCTGGAATTACAGACATGAGTCACCCTGTCTGGTCCCTTCTGTTGATTCTCATGCGTCTAGGAATAAGAGCAAAAATCTGGAAGTGTTTTGGTGCAGACAAAGGATGAACCCTAATTTCATCTCAAAGACATTACTCATCCATAGAGTTGTTCTCACACTCATAGGGATATGCAGTAAATATGTATAACTATTTATATGATTATCACACATATCTGAACATTGTATAATTTCTCTTTGCTATTTGTTTGGTATCAATTAGTCTTGAATAATAATAGCTAACATTCATTGAGACTTACTATGTTATGCATTATGTTTGAGTTACCTCATTAATCCTTCTATCTTAATAAAGTGGTGCTAATATGATCTTCATTTTATTGATGAGAAAATTGAGGTTTATGGAAGTTAAGCAACGATCTCATGCTGCTAGTAAACACAGCTAGGATTTCAAATCAGATTGATCTGACTCCAGACATGCTAGGTTACTTTTTTTTTTTTTTTGAGACGGAGTCTTGCTCTGTCGCCGGAG
The DNA here is from genome assembly GCF_001698545.2 of Rhinopithecus bieti. Classification (NCBI taxonomy): domain Eukaryota; kingdom Metazoa; phylum Chordata; class Mammalia; order Primates; family Cercopithecidae; genus Rhinopithecus; species Rhinopithecus bieti. The sequence goes on along the minus strand of NW_016811596.1, from coordinate 3,252,561 downwards.
CTGGAGTGCAGTGGCCGGATCTCAGCTCACTGCAAGCTCCGCCTCCCGGGCTTACGCCATTCTCCTGCCTCAGCCTCCGGAGTAGCTGGGACTACAGGCGCCCGCCACCTCGCCCGGCTAGTTTTTTGTATTTTTTAGTAGAGACGGGTTTCACCGTGTTAGCCAGGATGGTCTCCATCTCCTGACCTCGTGATCCGCCCGTCTTGGCCTCCCAAAGTGCTGGGATTACAGGCTTGAGCCACCGCGCCCGGCCTTAGGTTACTTATGTCTTCCCAGGGGATTCAACTGACCGCCCCCCCGCCCGCCCCAGAACTTCCTAAAAAATATTAATTCACTAGTTAAAAATGAGTTGTGCATGATTATGCCAAGAACAACTACTTAAAGTATTTTGGAGCAGGTGTTGCTACCCA
>NW_016811596.1:3210392-3251625 GCF_001698545.2 Rhinopithecus bieti | reverse complement strand
TAGTTAAAAATGAGTTGTGCATGATTATGCCAAGAACAACTACTTAAAGTATTTTGGAGCAGGTGTTGCTACCCAAAGGAGATGTGAGTCCATAGCTGCCTAAACATATCAACCATGAATGCTCAAAGATTATGACTGAATATATGTACAGCCTTTCTGAACCTTGGGTTTCCAATATGGAAATGGTATAAATAATTTTTGCCCCCTTATTACTTCATACAGAAAGTATGATGTATGAATTTGATCATTACTCACATAAACATTATCTTAACAATATCACGATAATGGTAATCTGTTTAAGCCTTATCATTGGCTTTGTTTTTTTAAATACCCTCCTGAGCTTTGTTTTACTCCCTATTAGCTTAAGTCAAAAGCAACGTTGTTATATACATGAGAATATCTTAGAATGTGTATGGCACACAGTAGCAATACATTGAATAACAACTTTTTTTTTTTTTTTTTTTTTTTTTTTGAGACAGAATTTTGCTCTTGTTGCCCAGGCTGGAGTGCAATGGCATGATCTCGGCCTGAAATCTCCACCTCCCAGGTTCAAGCGATTCTCCTGCCTCAGCCTCCTGAGTAGCTGGGATTACAGGCATGCGCCATCATGCCTGGCTAATTTTGTATTTTTAGTAGAGATAAGGTTTCTCTATGTTGGTCAGGCTGGTCTTAAACTCCCGACCTCAGGTGATCCACCTGCCTCAGCCTCCCAAAGTGCTGGGATTACAGGCGTGAGCCACCGCACGGGGCTCTGAAAAACAACTTTTAAGGGCAAGCGGCACGTGAGTTAAAATCATACTTCCCTTGCACAGTTTCACCAGTACAACCCACTTTTTCTGGAGATGCACAGTTACCACCAATTGGATTTCTTTCTTAAGAGTGGGACTGAAGGAATAGCTTAAATATTATTATTGATCCTCTGTACAATTTTTTCCCTGTGTCAATTTCACTATGTTTATTTTGCCAGATTTTCAGTGTTAGTCTCTCTGTGCTCAAGCTTCCCTTGATTACAAAATGCTTCTCTTGGTCTTTGAGTTGAATATATTTTATGTCCCAGGGGGCTGAATATCAGAGTGGAAGTAAATAGCAACGTTTTAGTTCTGTAGACCTTATCCCCTTTGTTCTCAAGATAGTGTATCTATCTTATAGGGAGTTTGTTCCTCTAAATTTTGTAAAACTGGACGCCTATCCTAGGTTACTCACTGATGTAACATTACAATAACACTAAACACTTTGAGCAGCACTTGATCTGCGTCAGGTGTTAAATATTATACACTTATTAACTCATTTACTCCTATGACAACTCTATGAAGTAGGTAACTATTTTTATCCTCACTTACAGCTCATCAGATAAAGATACAGAGAGGTTAAGTTACTGCAGAGGATCACATAGGTAGCGGAATCATAAATCCAATCTGGGCCGTCTGGATCCAGAAGTTACCATCCTGGGTTATGCTACATCTCTTAAAGGACTCTCGAGACGCTGAAAGAAATTTGTCAAATTTTTTAAAGCAGAAAATGAAATTGGCGATTGAGGGAGTAGTGAAAACTTGTTGGCTGAGGTCACTGAGACAGGGCTGAGACCAGCAAGACGGCAAACTGGTGAGCACACTACTGTACCTCACACCTGGTGTCTCTGGTGACTGACATTATTTGGAAGTGAATCTTCCATGTAAACCTGGAGGTCGTCTGTCGCCCTTGGTTTTTTTTTTTTTTTAAGAGAAAGGAATAGCGTAGTTGAACATTCATATTCTTAGCCTCCTTTGGGCTATAATTTTATTTTTTATAGTTTTAGAATTTACAAAATGCTCTTAAAATATCTCATTTCATTCTCACAACGACTCCGGACTGTATTTTTATCTTTTCACAACAAAGGCTCTGAGGAAGCGTAGCAACTAACTTGTCCAAGGTTTACGCTGGTTTCTAGGGGGCAGAGCTGGCACTATCCACCGCGCCTGTATCTCCAAACCCGCTTCAGCCAGGAAATTTATCATGTGGTTTTAAATTTGCCTCTCAATATACAGAGATATTGTCTTTACTCCGGTCACGGATAAAGACCTTCTAGGTATGAATGATCTTTGTTTCCATATCTTTGCCTACTGGAGGGAGGAACCACGGTAAGCGGGGACTCCGGGCGGCGGCCGGCGGCCGGCGGAAGGGCTGGGCGGCAGGCGTGGGGATGCGGGCAGGACCCTGCGCCCGAGGGGCTCGGGGGCTCGCGTCGTGGCTCCAGGCGCAGATATATGGGCCCTGAGCAGGGAATGTGAGGGCGGGGAGGGCGTACAACGGAAGGGACTAATCTCGCGGTTTCGAGTTGGGAACAAACCTCGCCCCCACCCCCCATCCGTTTCCCTTTCTCAGTGAAGACGGTTTGGGGGCGGGTGGGGAGGCGCGTCCTCGGAGCGCCCTCGCGCTCCCTTTTCGCTCCCCGCACGCGATCCATCGCCTCTCTTCCCCCGAGGCCAGCGATGGCTCCGGTGCGGGCGAGGAGCTGGGAGGGCGGGTCTCCACGCAGGTGTCAGATCCGCTCGGCAGTACTCGGCGCCCCGACGGCTTCTAGGCCGCCGCCCCCCGCCTGTCGCGGGCCGCCGCGCAGGAGGGCCGGGGGCCGGTGCGCGCGGCCGTTTCCTCTGCCAAGCGGGCGGGCGGGCGGCGCTCGGTCTCGGGGAGCGGGGCGGTCTCCGCCGGCGTCGCGCGCGCTGTGTGTAAGCGGGGTCGCGCGCGCGCGCGCGGCAGGCGAGTGAGGGAACGAGGAGCGGCCGGGTGTGAGTGTGTGGGAGTGAGAGTGTGTGGGAGTGGGGGTGAGGGAGAGGCTGACGGGCCGCGAGGCTGTGAGAAACTGGGCGAGTGTGCGAGGACGCCCGGCCTGGCTGCGGGAGCCGCGGTCGGCGGAGGAGAAAGGAGGCGGCTCCCGGTATCCCGACCCCCTCCCCCTCCTCTCCTTCCCCTCACTTCCAGCCGCCCGGCGGCCCGCGCTTCCTCGAAGGCCCCAGCCCGGCTCCGTCGGCCGAGAGCGAGGGAGGAGCCCCCTGAGCCAGGTGAGCGGTACAACCGCTGCTGCCCCCGGGTGTAGAGCAGTGAGGCGAAGGCGCGCCCTCCCGAGTGGGCGAGTTCAGCGGAATGGATCCCTCCACTGGCGGGGGCTGGGCCGGGGAGGGGACGGGGCTAGTGGAGGCCGGTGGTCGCCGCTCCGCGTAGTCGGTGGGGAGCGAGGCGGGGCCCGGCCTTCGCGGGTATGCCGGGAGGCGCCGGCCCGTGGCGTGTGCGTGAGACCGGGCGAGCCGTGTCTTGGGGGCGGCGACCTCGGGCGTGTAAGGAGTATGGTTTCCCCGCCGGCGAGGGGGTGTGGTAACCCCGGGAACGCCGGCTGGAGTCGGACCCGCGGGCTGCTGATGTGTCCTCGGGATTGCGGCGACGACCCCCCCCCCCAACACACCCGCCCCTCATTCCCACAAATTCTGTGGAGCGACCGCGGGAGGAGGATCATGTGTTGCGGTCCCGCAGCTCCTGTTTTCGATTCCACGTTTTCCTCCTTACGTGTAAATTTTAGAGAGTGTGACAGTCATTCCACGTTTTCCTTTGACAGCCCTCTGAATGAGAAGGGGATGACCAAATAATTGCTTATCTAGTTTTGATTCTTTACAAATTTGAGGATGATGTACATATTACGCTCCTCACCCCTCAGCCCCCACCAAAAAAAAAAAAAAGCCCAAACCAGGGTGGAATAATTTCAATCTGCCCTTGATATATCCTTATTTCTGATCACACATTTGTAATTCCACTATTTTATTCCATTTGTGTTTGCGAATAGCGATGGGGTGGTAATTCTGTGAGTGGGGTTATTACACTAACCGTGCTCAATGCAACTGCTATGTGAATTCTTTCAGTATGCTGTCATTTTCCCATTAGTTATATATATTGTTACCACATCTTTGTGGAGTTAGGCTCAACTCTAAATCGGTATAGAAAGTATATGGGCAGCCTACAATGAAGATTTTTCTTTTTTTGTGGACTTGATATGTTCATTATATTTATGGGTGTTCTTTAACCATTTAAATTAAAATGTTTTAAAATCTCATTTTTGTTACTTTCACAATATTGGGTAGCTTAAAGGTCATTTCTTCTATTTTAAAAAATGATTTCTTAAAACCAATTTTCAGAATACTTTTAAGATATTCATTTGGAATAAAACACTCTGAAATTCCAGTCGTGGAGATTTAACACGTATTTCCTAAATTTTAGTATGTAAACCTCTAATTTTAAAAATAATCATAGTTAAATTTCTTTTCCAATGGTTACTGTTTTATTTGGTTACTGTGTCAAAGGGGAGGAGACCTATTTTGTCTTGAGATAATTCTATTTTATTCCTTTCTATCTTAGTTATTGCTGTTAATTTCCTTCTTTCATGTCATTGATTTAGTTGTTAGTTTGGCAACATGGCTGTTGATGTTTTTTATCTTTCTCTGTCTCCCTTTTTTCTCTCTTGTCTTCTCTTACCCCTACCAGGTGCTGGAGTCCGCTTGTCAGGGAGGGGGGCAGTCTGTGATTCTGAGAACAGAGCCAAGAAGGGGAACAGCAAATTCAGTCACATACAATCCTCCACTCAGTCAAGAGCCGCTTTTCTCTTCCTGCCTTGCCCCCCGCAGGGGGTAAGGAACCGAGCATTTAACCTTTAGCCCATTGGCTACCAGCTGAAATGCTACTTATCTCTAGTGGATAGCTTTCTTATTTTGCCCATGTTTCCTTAGCGTCCCTATTTAATATACTTTTGTCAGTAGTAGCATCTAGGAGTAGCAGGGAGAGTAACAAGAAGTTAGCCCCTTCTTTTTTCCCTTCTAATTCAGGCCCCTTTTCCTCTCCAGAGGGAAATTACCAGTAAACTCTTCTAAATCTTCCACCCCTTCTCAGTCATACTGTGAAGAAGCACACTAAAGTGGACATTATTTGACCAGTGAACACGAACCCAGCTTCAGGCATTGGTTTTTTATGGCACATGGAGAAACATCTCTTTTAAAGTATCTCCCAATTACCCTTTTCACAATTTGTATCCACCTAGGATTTGCTGTTGGGGTAAGTCACTAGATGTATTTCTCAAAGCTCCCCTCTCTATGAGCTGAAAGACTGACCAACCATGGACACTGGTAGGGGCTGGGGAAAGGGGACAGAGCAGAGCCAGTTGTTCCACGCTTTGGGAAGCAGGAGTAGCTTTTATCATCTTCCTCTGGGGAGCAGGCCTAGAGACATAAACTGAGTGAAAATGGGTGGAGGAAGAACTTCTATACCCACGAACCACATGTGAAGAGAGAGAACCAAACATAAAGTAAGGAGGGTGAGTTTTACTGTATGTTGCTTGCTGACAGCTGTTTTGGGGGCACTTTAGTGATACACATTCATAGAAAGACTTTGTTTTATGGCAGATTAGTTTACAAAGTATTCTGCAAGTGGGATTAAGTCACAAGCATATGAGAAAAGAGCCTCTAGAAATTGTAATTATGTGGCATGGCGCAGTAGCTCACACCTGTAATCCCAGCACTTTGGGAGGCTGAGGCAGTTGAATCACTTGAGGTCAGGAGTTCGAAACCAGCCTGGCCAACATGGTGAAACCCCCGTCTCTGTGAAAAATATAAAAATTAGGTGGGCATGGTGACGCATGCCTGTAGTCACAGCTACTTGGGAGGCTGAGGCACAAGAATCGCTTGAACCTGGGAGGTGGAGTTTGTGGTGAGGCAAAATTTTACCACTGCACTCCAGCCTGGGCAATAGAGCAAGACTCTATCTCAAAAAAAAAAGGAAAAAGAAAACTGTAATATATTATTAGAATCTGAGGGAAGAGGAGAGAGTGATAGTGAAAAAAGTATTATTTTTAAATGTTAGCTGTGCTGATATGTGTGGTTGTTTCAAGAGAGGTTGAGTAGGGAGATTACGTACAGATGTTGGAAATTGTCTCTTAATTGTCTCTTGGAATTTTCTGCTTGTCATATTAGGGATTGTTAAGAAATAAGATAGTACCTCCAAAAGTATCTATATATAATACATTTTAGATTTATATGCCATACGTATCCGTGTGCATGTTAGATTTGCAGAAAAGCACTGGCTTCATGGTAACTAATGCCAGGGTTTTGTTTTGTTTTTTTTTGTTTTTTTTTTTTGAGACGGGGTCTCGCTCGGTTGCCCGGGCAGGAGTGCGGTGGCCGGATCTCAGCTCCCTGCAAGCTCCGCCTCCCGGGTTCACGCCATTCTCCTGCCTCAGCCTCCCGAGTAGCTGGGACTACAGACGCCCACCACCTCGCCCGGCTAGTTTTTTGCATTTTTTAGTAGAGACGGGGTTTCACCTTGTTAGCCAGGATGATCTCAATCTCCTGACCTCGTGATCCGCCCGTCTCGGCCTCCCAAAGTGCTGGGATTACAGGCTTGAGCCACCGCGCCTGGTCTGCCATGGTATTATTTTTAATGTTTTCTTTTCCAGTGTGTTTTTTTCCCCTCTCAAAATTGGCTTGGAGGACAAAAGCCACAGAGCTAGCCAGCTCTGCTCCTCTAGAGGCTGGTCTGCATGGAACCCATCTGTTTATATCTTTTTTCTTCTTTCTGAAATTATGTTTTTGTTTTTTTCTTCTAACTTTGTTAACAAAGCTAATTATTTCTGGATCAGTTATATGATCAAAATGGGAAGTAAGCACACGCTTGATCTCCTTTTTTTTTTTTTAAGAGAACCCGAAAACAATTAGGAATTTTGGATAGCTACATTTAGATCTTATGGGGGCCGGGTGCAGTGGCTCACACCTGTAATCCCAGCACTTTGGGAGGCCGAGGCAGGTGAATCACTTGAGGTCAGGGGTTTGAGACCAGCCTGGCCAAAATGGCAAAACCCCATCTCTACTAAAAATACAAAAATTAGCCAGATGTGGTGGTGCGTGCCTGTAATCTCAGCTACTCGGGGGGCTGAGGCAGGAGAGTTGCATGAACCCTGGAGGCAGAGGTTGCAGTGAGCTGAGATGGCGCCACTGCACTCAAGTCTGGGTGAAAGAGCAAGACCCCACCTCAAAAAAAAAAAAAAAAAAAAGATCTTATGGGGACTCTCATTTGCCTGGTATTTAATATTAAAATAGCTATGATTTTTTGATACTCTTTTACAGCTTGATAAAGCAGATTATTAAAATATGTTCTATTCCATAACTTCTCAGTGTTACATATCAGATTATGCATTTCCCACTGGGGATAACATCAGGGAATAAAATGGTTATGGGTTCTTTCTTCATGGAGTTTACAGACTAATTTTGGTAATCTCTGTATTTTTTATCTGTCAGTTATCCGAGCCGTGTCTGAAGGAGTCTACTGGATTCTTAGGATATGTGTACTAATTTGTGAATTGATGAGCTGGCAAAACAAAAATCTGCTTAAACATTTACTTGCCTGATTAATTTTAATACCTTTTATTTCAAAAGTGTATATCAAGTTGTGACAAAGAAGGTTCAAACCTGTTCGTTTCTTAAATGTTTTTATTCTGTATTCAACTTCTTACATTTCCTTTTTTTCCTTTTGATACTAGCTTTTGGCTTCATGTTCCTATAAATTTAGAAATAAGATCTCTAAAATGGAATATAGAATTGCTGTATAAGATCAGACCATTTCTTACTGTGCTCTCCAATTTTGAGGAGTATTTGAATTTTTCCTACTTTATCAGAAAACTGTATTTGGAAAAAGTCAGGCAGGTTTGCCCAAATAGCAACCTTGGAATTCTTCCCTGAGGCTTTGGAGTTCTCAGTTGTTAGTTTATTCCTTTGACATGTGATTTAGTTAGCCATATCTATAAAGCCTTGGGCTTGAGAGTAAATGAATAGCTTTCTAACTCCTTTTTCAAAGTAATATCTGGGAAGAAAATTTAGACAGAAGGCCAGACATTTATCATGTTAAATATGAAACTTTGGGACTTTGAACTGTACTGTGCATTAAACCTAGGAACTGTTTTCTGTACCATGTTCCAGAAATAACTTGATATAAGTTTCTTCTGTTAAGTGAAATCATTAGAAATGTTTGGAGGCTGGGCATGATGGCTCATGCCTGTAATCCCAACACTTTGTGGGTGGATCACCTAAGGCCAGGAGTTCGAGACCAGCCTAGCCAACATAGTGAAAACCCATGTCTACTAAAAATACAAAAATTAGCCGGGCGTAGTGGCACATGCCTGTAATCCCAGCTACTTGGGAGGCTGAGGCAGGAGAATTGTTTGAACCCAGGAGGCGGAGGTTGCAGTGAGCCAAGATCGCGCCACTGTGCTCCAGCCTGGGCAACAGAGCGAGACTCCCTCTCAAAAAAAAAAAAAGAGAGAGAGAAATGTCTGGATTCCAGATAAACTTTTTTTTTTTTTTTTTTTTTTTAAAGGCAGGGTTTTGCTTTGTCACTGAAGTAGAGTAGTGTGTGATCATAGCTCACTGCAGCCTTGAACTTCTAGACTCAAGCGAGCACCCTGCCTCAGCCTCCTTAGTGGCTGAGACCATAGGCCTGTGCCAACGTGCCCGGCTAATTTTTTTTTTTTTTTTTTTTCACTTTTTGTAGAGATGAGACCCCACTATGTTGCCCAGGCTAGTGTTGAACTCCTGTCCTCCTACCTCAGCTTCCTAAAGTGTTTATTTTTTGTAGAGATGAGGTCCCACTGTGTTGCCCAGGCTGGTCTCAAACTCCTGGCCTCAAGCAATGCTTTTGCTTCAGACTCCCAGAGTACTAGGATTACAGGCGTGAATCACTGTGCCTGGCCCCTACCACTTTCTAATTGTGACTTTAAACAAGTTATCTAACCTCTCTGCTAAAACAGCGTCACTGCCAAATGAAGACCATAACACACTGCAGAGGGATGGTTGTGAGGATTAAATGATAAAAATAAACCATCTCATATTGTGTTTGGTACATATAATTACTCAGTGTGTGAATTTATTTTCTTTATCCAAATTAGCTTTGATGGTTCTGATTTCTTTGTAGAAAAAGCATAGAGAAATAGAAAATCTTAATTCCAGTCTTGGGTCTATTATTGTGATATCTTGGGCTGGTCTTTCTTTAAATTGGGATAATAGAAACCTGTGTTCCTCACATTATTATATACAGATTAAGTGACAAAATATATGTAGAAAGTATTTTATAGGTCAGATGTGGTGGCTCACACCTGTAATCCCAACACTATGAGAGGCTGAGGCAGGTGGATCATTTGAGGTCAGGAGTTTGAGACCAGCCTGAGCAACATGATGAAACCCTGTCTCTACCAAAAAATACAAAAATTAGCTGGGTGTAACGGTGCGTGCCTGTAGTCCCAGCTACTCAGGAGGCTGAGGTGGGAGAATCACTTGAACCCAGGAGGCGGAGGTTTCAGTCAGCCGAGATCACATCATTGCTCTCCAGCCTAGGTGTTAGAGTAAGACCCCGTCTCAAAAAAAAAAAAAAAAAAAAAAAAAAAATTTGGTAAGGAAAATGGGTTTTATAAACTCACATCACCTAAACATGCATATTTGTTGAACATGCTTTCAATCATGACTTAACCTGTAAAAGAGAAATTGTCTTTATAACAAATAAAACTGTTTAAACATAGACTTTAAGAATTCATCTTATAGCACTGGCAGACCCTAGTTTTTAAAAATAAACCTTAATTATATACTATGATAATGACTTGGGTACAAATGTTAGCACATCTGTTAAATTTTCCCTGAGTCCTAAAAGTCATTCTTCCAGAGGATATGTTACTTAATGAATGCATTAACTCCTGAGCCATGGCCCATGCCTATAATCCCAGCTATTTGGGAGACTGAGGCAGGAGAATTTTGCTTGAGGCCAGGAGTTTGAGACCAGCCTGGGCAACAGTGAGAACCTGCCTCTAAAAGAGGAAAAAATTAATGGGACATGGTGGTACATACCTGTAGTGTCAGCTACTTAGGAGGCTGAGGTGGGAGGATTATTTGAGCCCAAGATTGGAGGCTGCAATTGTGTTACTGCAGGCTTGGTGCAGAGCAAGACCTTATCTCTAAAACACACACACACACACACACACACACACACACACACAAACACACAAACCATTTGAACTCAGAGTTTACTAAATAGGTAAGTGTTTGGGGTATATATTCCAAGCAACAGGAAACATGAAAGAGTATAATGTGTTTAGAAAATTGGAAGTGACAGAGGGCACAAGATTTATTTGGAGGCTTTTATAGTAGTCCAAGTGTCTTAAGTTGAATATACTGGAGATAAGAGTAAAATGGGCCAGGCATGGTGGCTCATACCTGTAATCCTAGCACTTTGGGAGGCCAAGGCAGGAGGATCACTTGCGGTCAGGAGTTCGAGACCAGCCTTGCCAACATGGCAAAACCCAGTCTCTATTAAAAATACAAAAATTAGCTGGGTGTGGTGGCACACGCCTGTAGTCCCAGCTAATCAGGAGGCTGAGGCAGGAGGATTGCTTGAATCTGGGAGGCGGAGGTTGCAGTGAGCCAGGATCACGTCACTGTCCTCCAGCCTAGGTGACAGACTGCATCTCAAAAAAAGTAAAGCGCAGGTGATTTTAATATTTATTTATTTATTTGAGACGGAGTCTCCCTCTGTCGCCCGGGCTGGAGTGCAGTGGCCGGATCTCAGCTCACTGCAAGCTCCGCCTCCCGGGTTTACGCCATTCTCCTGCCTCAGCCTCCCGAGTAGCTGGGACTACAGGCGCCCGCCACCTCGCCCGGCTAGATTTTATATTTTTTAGTAGAGACGGGGTTTCACCGTGTTAGCCAGGATGGTCTCGATCTCCTGACCTCGTGATCCGCCTGTTTCAGCCTCCCAAAGTGCTGGGATTACAGGCTTGAGCCACCGTGCCCGGCCGATTTTAATATTTAGAAGATAGAATTAACTTTGTGTAAACAGTGAAAGAAGGATGGAAATAAAAATTGATGCCCAGTTTTCTAAATTGAGTGCCTTAATAAGAATAGGTATATCAGTCAGGGTTCTCCAGAGAAATAGACTCAATCAGATATAGATATAGATATATATATATATCTATATCTATATCTATATATATGTATATATATGTATTTTTAAAAATTGTAAATGTATTTTAAGCGGTTGGTTCATATGATTGCGGAGTTGCTAAATTCACAATCTCTAGAGTAAGCAGCAGTCTATAAACTCGGACAGGGCTTGATGTTGCAGTCTTGGGTCTGAAATTTTTGGGCAGACCAGCAAACTGGCAACTCGGGTAGCATTTCTGTGAGTCTTTCTATAAGTCCTGAGTCTTGAGGAAGAGTTCCTCCTCAGTTTTTGCTTTTTAGCAAGACCTTCAACTGATTGGATGTACCCCTCCACATTATGAAGGGTAATTTCCTTTACTTAAGGTCAGCTGATTAGATGCTAATCAATATGCAAAATACCTTCAGCAATGTGTAGACTATTTTTTGCCCAAATAGCTTGGAACCATTGCCTCACCAGGTTGACAAAATTTAATGATCACAATGGGGAATATAGGTGCTGAAACATTTCTGTGAATAAAAATACATTCTCTGTTTTGTTTTTTGTTTTTGAGATGGAGTTTTGCCCTTGTCACCCACGCTGGAGAGCAGTGGTGCAATCTCAGCTCACTGCAACCTTGCCTTCTGGGTTCAAGTGACTCCCCTTCCTCAGCCTCCCAAGTAGGTGGGATTACAGGAGCCCACCACCATGTCTAGCTAATTTTTGTATTTTTAGTAGAGACGGCATTTCACCAGGTTGGCCAGGCTGGTCTCGAACTCCTGACCTCAGGTGATCTACCCACCTCGGCCTCCCAAAGTGCTGAGATTACAAGCGTGAGCCACCGTGCCTGGCTTTTTTTTTTTGGACTGAGTTTCACTCCTGTCGCCCAGGCTGGAGTGCAATGGCACAATCTTGGTTCACTGCAGCGTCACCCTCCTGAGTAGCTGGGACTACAGGTGTGCACCACTACGTCCAGCTAATTTTTTTGTATTTTTAATAGAGACAGGGTTTCACCATTTTGGCCAGGCTGGTCTCAAACTCCTGACCTCAGGTGATCTTGCCCACCTCAGCCTTCCAAAGTGCTGGTATTACAGGCGTGAACCACCGTGCCCGTCTTTAACATGCTCAACTGAGGCAACAGTGGGTGGCGTTTAGTTAGGGATGCCCAGAAGGCCCATTGAAATGGATTCTGAAATTTAGTCGAGAAACAAATAACTAGTGGGTCAGTGGTTCCAAAATAACAAAGTTGAAACCTGGCTTTGGATGACATTTCTAGAAAGTGGAAAGCAGAGTTTAAGAATGAAAGTCGGAGGATCATGTACAGAAGGAGAGATGTCAGGAGGAAAGTCATAGAAAAAGAGACTTGACAGCGTACCTAAAATTTAATGAGAGAGCATGGAAAAAACACCATTCAGTGTGCTTTTTCCTGTTCTTTCAGCAACACCAATCAACACAGACAGAAGATCCATTGATGGAGATTTCTCCTCACCAACAATCATTTCTGCTACGGACCCCAGCTAGGTGTCCTTTAATTCATTTCTGACACTCTCCCACAGGTTGAGTGCGCCCACAGGTTAACTGCTCAGTCCCCAAAATTACCCCCTACCATGCCCCCCACCAGTATAGGCCTCTGGACTTCAGCCAGAAGGCTGACTGGCTTTAAGTTGGAGTTCCCACCAACCCTGTCTTTGGGTTTAATTTGCTAGAGCAGTTTACATAACTAAGGGAAACGTGTTTACATGTATATTATAAAGCATACAGATGAAAAGGTGCATAGGGCAAGGTATGGAAGAGGGCGTGGAGCTTCTATGCCCTTCCTAAGTGTGTCACCCTCCAGAATCTGCTATGTGTTCAGTTATCTGGAAGCATTTTGAGCCCAATCCTTTTGGATTTTTTTTGGAGACTTCATTACGTAGGCATGATGCATTAAACCACTGGCCACTGGTGATCAACTTGACTGTCAGCCCATCTCCTCTCTCCAGAGGTTAGGGGATGAGACTGAAGGTTCCAACCCTCTAATCATGACTCGGTCTTTCTGGTGACCAGCCCCCATACTAAAGCTGCCTAGGGGCTGCCAGCCATCAATCAATTATTAGCATACAGAAAGACATCATTTTGGAGATTCTTATGATTTTAGGAGTTGTATGCCAGGAAACAGGGTTGAAGACCAAATACATGCTTTGTAATACCACGTTTTTGAGAGACACAAATTTGTTATTTTTTTCCACAAACCTGATTCAGCTCCTGTGATTCCTATCCAAGAGTGGATAGTGTTGAAAACAAGTTTTGAGTAGTATAATTTTTTATCCTATGTACAGTCTTTCCTGAAGCACGTCTGTATTAACTGACAAACGGAATAAATGCTATTAAAGTTCTATTGTGTGTTACAAAAGACTTCTATACAGATTGTATTGTGTGTTACAAAAGACTTCTATAGAGATGCTATTGTGTGTTACAATAGAGTTCTAGTACAGATTCTATTTTATATTAAGTGTATGTATTTTTTCCGTTTAGCTTTATTTTTCTTCAGTATTGGAATTTTGAGCTCATATGTTAAATAGATTTTCTTAGTAGTAAGAGGTACCTTATATCTTCAGATGGTAGGTTGTGATTTTTTTGCTTTTTCTGTGCAAAAGAAATACCTTGGGAAAGGGCTCAAGAAAGATGAGAGGGAGAGAAATTACTTTGATTTTAACTTTTTTCTCTTATTCTATGATGTAATACAAATCTGTTATGCTTCATTTGTCTCGTGTTGACACAACCTGTTGAATAGGTTGACCATCCTTTTAGAAACTCTCAATATTTGTAAGTATTTTGAGATTTTGGCTCGATAACATTGATTTTCCTTTGTTCATTAAGGAAATTTGATCTAAGTTTTAGATCCCAGAATGTTTGACCTGAAAAAACTTTTAAAGTAGAAAATATTCCTTGGATTTGTCTAATATGGAACTAAAGTTGGGAGAAACTAAGTGGTCTTTCTAAACTATTACCTTAGAAAAAATTTAGGAAATCTTAAGCAGTGAAACAAATGTCTGTTTATTTCCTATTTCAGAAGATGAATGAAGCATTTTAAGATTCCCATTTGATTAGTTTTGCCTGAGTATTCCAAGATGCAGTGCTGATTTTTATTGGCATGCTGATCCAGAAGTTTGCGTGGGAAAACTGTATCAAAAACAAATTCTCGTGGTAGAATTTCTCTTTATTTCAAAAAAGGTACTTTTTTCAGTAGTATTTATTTGGCGTCCGATATTTATACATTGTTTTTCTTGATATACTGGAGGAAATAAAGAGAGGATGGGATTGGTTGTCCTGAGCTTACATTCTAAGAGGGGAAATACTGTATGGTACTCATCTATATGTGGACATTTGTAAGCGCTGCATTTATGTTTTGCTACTGGAGAATATTTTCTTACAGTTACCTTATTGAGTAAACAAGTTTACTCCTTTAAACTACTAGGAAAAAAGTAACCATTTTATTTTATAGAGGACTCTAGTGTCATTTAAAATAGTGAATATTATCTGAATTTTAAGATTCTGGATCATTAGCAGGACTGTCATTGGTGCACTTTTGAGCTCCTGTGCTATTTAGATTTACTGGAATCTTGTTGACTTCTGTCAGCATTTCTGTTTTTTTCTGTTTTTCTTTTTTCTTTTCATCAGCAAATGGGAAAAATAGAAAAGTAGATGTTTTAAAATTCTATTAAGAAGAAGAAACAGCTGTGCCCAAGGCTAGGTGCGAACCATTGAGGGGCAGAAGCAGGCAGGCACGCCTGGAGCCTCTACCTTTGGGATTGAAGTCTTCACCCAACATTTCTGGCATCTCAGATGTGAATCCAGTTGGAGCAACCCTAAGAAGGCAAGCAGCTATTGCTGCAGCAGCCCTTGGGGAGGCCCCATCGCTTGGGCACGGAGGAAGGCTAGCCGCATGTCCTCCTGTGGGAATGGGAGTGTACCACTGGACAGGTTTCACTTTCCCTGGTTTCACTTTCTGTGGTTTCAGTTACGCCCTGACACAGTACAATAGGATATTTTGAGAGTGGGGGAGACACCGCGTTCATGTAACTTTTATCGTAGTATATTGTTATAATTGTTCTATTTTATTATTGTTAATCTCTTACTGTACCTAATATACAAATTACAGATATGTATGTTAAGGAAAAAACATATATATGGTGCAGTACTAGCTGCAATTTCAGGCATCCACTGGGGGTCTTGGAATTATCCCCTGTGGATTTGGAGGGACTACTGTACAGGTAATCAGAGGTTTAATGTAGAAAGTATGTTTTTTGTTTTGAGATGGAGCTCTGTTTCTCAGGCTGGAGTACAGTGGCATGGTCTGGACTCACTGCAGCTTCAAGGAATTCTCCTGCCTCAGCCACCTGAGTAGCTGGGATTACAAGCACGCACCACCACACCTGGCAATTTTTTTTTTTTTTTGTATTTTTAGTAGAGATAGAGTCTTAATCATATCAGCCAGGCTGGTCTTGAACTCCTGACCTCAAGTGATCTGCCCACCTCAGCCTCCTAAAATGAGCTACTGCTCCCCACCAGTTTCTTTCTTTCTTATTTTTTGAGATGGAGTTTTGGTGTTGCCCAGCACCATCTCTGCTCACTACAACCTCTGCCTCCTGGGTTCAAGCAATTATCCTGCCTCAGCCTCCAGAGTAGCTGGGATTATAGGCATGCGCTGCCATACCTGACTAATTTTTGTATTTTTAGTAGAGACAGGGTTTTGCCATATTGGCCAGGCTGGTCTCAAACTCCTGACTACAAATGATCCGCCCACCTCAGCCTCTCAAAGTTCTGGGGTTACAGGCAGGAGCCATCATACCTGGCCTAGAAAAACATGTTGACTGGAAGCTTTGTGGCTCTTCAGAGGGGAATATTATTATTTTCTGATTTCAGAATCATTGTAGCCCATGTAATTTCTGACTACTGATGTATCAGCAGCAGAACATTTCTGCTTCCGAATTGCTAGTGACTGTAACCTTCCATTCCTCACTGCTATTGGGGCAGCAACTGCCACACTCAGGTGAAAACCACCGTACAATGAAATTAATCATCATTTGGCAGGGCATGGTGGCTCACAGACGTAACCCCAGCACTTTGGGAGGCCAAAGTGGGAGGATTGGTTGAAGCCAGGAGTTTGAGATCAGTCCGGGTAACGTAGTGAAACCACATCTTTACCAAAAAAAATAAAATAAAAAATTAGAGACTGGGCCTGTTGGCTCACACCTATAATTCCATCACTTTGGGCAACACGGCAAAACCCCTATCTACTGAAAAGAGAAAAGTACAAAAATTAGCTGGGCATGGTGGTGGGCATCTGTAATCCCAGCTACTCTGGAGGCTGAGGCAGGAGAATTGCTTGAACCCGGGAGACAGAAGTTCCAGTGAGCCAAGATTGCACCACTGCGCTCCAGCCTGGGTGGCAGAGCGAGACTCCATCTCGAGGAAAAAAAAAAAGAGTTAGCCTGAAATGATTTCCTCCTGTCGTCTCAGCTGCTTGGGAGGCAGAGGAGACAGGTGGATCACTTAAGTCCAGGAGTTTGAGGTTGCAGTGAGCCGTGAGCTGTGATTGCACCACTGCACTCCAGCCTGGGTGACTGAAACCCTGTCTCAGAAAAAAAAAAAAAATCTGCAAACGGGTGAGTTTCAAGAGCCAAGTGTCAGGCCAGGGCACGGACATAGCTTCACGGTGTTGGAAGTCAGTGACAGAGTCTTTCAATAACTACTGATTACAAAGATTTTAAGGGCACTTTTTACAATTCTTTCGTCAAGGGAAGCTGGGGATATTCTATCTACATCAGGTATTCTGGTGTGACTTTTTCTTTTGTGGAGCTTTGCTTTCTGAGTGAGACCTTCCCAAGTGGCCTGGAAGGCCGTGTGTGGCTATAACCGCTTTTTTTAATGAGCGTAGTATCTGGGTACAGCGTCTGGTCAGGGACACACTGTGGCCTTTCCTGTGATTGTCCACATGGAAGAGACTGAAATGCAACCCATAAAAAAAGTTGTCCCATCAGGTTGAATTGACAGTGCAGGTTTGCACTGTACCTTTGCCATATGTGGTTAAAATGGAAATCTCTTTTCAAGAAAAGTTTCATAGGAGAAAAATTTATCAGAAACATTCTGTTTAAGGAGGAGAGAGGATAAGGTTTACTGCCTGTAATAATATGCATGGAATATCCTGCTGTAGGGAAGCCATAATGTTCATATATTTTTCATTTTAATGAGCCTGGTCCTTATCTTCTTCTGTGTGTGTGTGTGTGTGTGTGTGTGTGTGAGTGAGAGAGAGAGAGAGAGAGAGAGAGAGAGAGAGAGAGACGGAATTTCGCTCTTGTTGCCCAGGCTGGAGTGCAATGGCGTGATCTCGGCTCACTGCAACCTCCACCTCCTGGGTTCAAGCAATTCTTCTGCCTCAGCCTCCCCAGTAGCTGGGATTATAGGTGCCCACCACCAAGCCCAACTAATTTTTGTATTTTTTTTTAAGTAGAGGTGGGGTTTCATCATGTTGACCAGGCTGGTCTCGAACTTCTGACCTCACTCAGGTGATCCGCCCAGCACTTTGGGAGGCTGAGGCGGGCAGATCACCTGAGGTCAGGAGTTCAAGACCAGCCTGGCCAACATAGTGAAACCCCATCTCTACTAAAAAAAAAAATAAGAAATGAGCTGAGTGTGGTGGCACGTGCTACCTGGGAGGCTGAGACAGGAAAATCACTTGAACCCGGGAAGCAGGGGTTCCAGCAAGTCAAGATCACACCATTGCCCTCCAGCCTGGGTGACAAAAGTGAAACTCCATCTCAAAGTAAATAAATAAATAAAAATAAAAAGTTATTAAATATTCAGAACTGCTAACCCTAGAGCATCCGATGTTAAGTTAGCATGGTTCCTTCCTAGCATGTGTGTAAGCTGAGTTACTACCATAATCCAGTTTAGATACCCTGCTTGTTTAACAGAGACGTAGGCCTTGGAGGCCGTGGATTGTGGGGTAGTAAGTTAGTTAAGAGAGAGGTAGGTGGTCAAGTGTGGCAGACATGGCATTTCAAGGTACTTGGGAATGTGTGCTGTTGGTTCTGGTGGTGCCCCTGCCCAGCAATGCTCTGCTTTCAAACTGTGTGCACTGTGGACCAGGCCCTTCTTGCTGGTACCTGGAGGGTGGGCCATGTCCAGCTACCACTATTCAGGAAGCTGCTGGTCTATACAGCCTTTCCTTCCTGCAGTCTTTGCCCGGGACCTTTCCTTTTGTGTTAGGTGTGCCGTATTATCTGGAATACTTGAATGATACTTGACATTTTGTTTTTTTGTAAACATTAAAAAAAATCTTTTTGTTGCTTGTTTTGAAACTTGTAACTTTTTTGCTTCTCAGGAAGATGATTTTTAATGTTGCATTGTTCATGATACAAACTGGAAGCAACACTATCTGGAAAAAAAGTCCTTTTTTGCATTTTGGTAAACAAGCTGCGTTTATTTTTAAAAATTCTATTTATAGAATAAAAACATTGAGTAAGAGCATGCTGTCCTCTGGCTGAAATAAATGAAATGTAGTGAATGGACCTGGACATTTATTTGGCCCTTTTTGCTCATTCTCCAATTATTTATTTTGACTAAAGCTACTGTGTAAATGACTTCATCGTTGAAGCTTACCTAGTAAGATAAGTGCTACTACCTGTTTTTTTTTCTACATACCTATAACAAAACCAAGGAAGAAAATTGAATATAAAGTTAACCACAGATACAAAAATATACTTAAGTGGGGTTTCTAGTGATGGGAAAGATGGAGATGTACTGATGATTGGAATTTCATTTCATATCAAGAACAGAATGTTGAGGGAAGAGATGAAAAGTCAGTGTTCAGATTAAAGTATATTTCTAGACAATGTGTAATATTGGGAAGGGTATTTAAAGTTTCTGCTAAGTGACCAGCTACAGTTATTAAGTTGCAGTGCCAGTTTCCCCAAGGAAAAATGGAGAAATCATATTTCTGAAGAGGTGGTCAGTTTCCATATTACTAGTGTATAATTTTAGTTTGAATGAAAGGGAAACAGAAATAATATCTCTACACTTGTTTTTTCCTGTTTATATAATTAGTATATAATCTCAGCATTTATTTGTATGAAATCCAGAAATCAAAGAGATTTCTTGATTTACCTTTTATGTATATTTTCTCTTCCATCTAGATAGACATTACATCCAAGAGGAAATAATCCAGGCAAGGAAACACAAGCTAATCAAGATGTGTAGTTCTGTGGCTGCCAAGTTGTGGTTTTTGACAGATCGTCGCATCAGGGAAGACTATCCTCAAAAAGAGATTTTACGAGCGCTGAAGGCCAAATGTTGTGAGGAGGAACTGGACTTTAGGGCTGTGGTGATGGATGAGGTGGTGCTGACAGTTGAGCAAGGAAACCTGGGTAAGTCTGTACTAAGTGATCTTTTGGATTTTTACCTAGAATATGATGAATCTGCATGTTTTAGGAATAATTAGGACAGAGGAATTTGTAGCCTTGTCATTACTAAGTGTCTTCTAATTATAAGGTCTAATATATTTTATGGAAGTAATATAAACACTAGTATTTATTAACTTTATTAGGAAACAGTTGCGAGGGAAATTAAAGATGACCTTCAAAACAGATAAACAATAAAACAAAGTAGGCACATGCCTGTAGTTCCAGAGGCTAAGGTGGGAGGATCATTTGAACCCACAAGTTCAAGTCCAGCCTAGGCAACATTGTAAGACACAGTCTCTGAAAAATAAAAGTAAAGATGATTCTCAGGTTCCTTTCACTTTTACTGTCTTCTAGTTTAAAATACCTGGTTTATAAGGTGCTCCTAAGGAAATTTGTATCTTTGGAGGTTCTTTCATTAATACTTGATTAATAAATTAAACCCGTGTGATTCCTTTTTATAAAACACTTTATACATGTAATATAAACTAATACAGTTTTTCTTACAGGTGAGTGTCTTAATGATTTAACTCAATTGGTGATAAATATTTCTAGTATTTTTAGTATTTCGTATTTGTTTTAGCACTGTAGGGGAAGATACCCTGGAAAAGTGTAGAAATTCTTTAGTACTGATTTTCAGGAAACTCTTAAATTTTTGCTTTTGAAAGTTTTATGGCTTACTGTAGCTAAATTGGTAGTTTCTGTCAGGGAGCGTTATATGGTGTCATATTATATGACTGACTTTCAGAAAATACTTCATAATTTAACGATAGTATAAATACATTTTAGATCACTTTCTTCCTTTGTGACTAGAATTACACTGAAGCCCCATGATTTAATTTCCTAATCAGTGAAATGGAGAAAGACAGTTATTGTGAGAATTAAGGCAATGCAAAGTACAATAAAACCTTTATCTGCCATGGTAGGATAATTTCATTCATAGGCTAACAGATCTAGAAGCTTGTCTAAATTAAAAATGTTACCATAGGTTGAGTATCACACTAAGTATAATCTGTTAGCAAACATCACTTTTATTTTCAATCCTCTTGTAACATTTATTTATTTCATCCACAGTACTTTTGATCAGTTATTGTTGCCAAAAATGTTTATTTGTTGTTTCACTCAAATGGGTAAGTACTCTTGTTCTTTTTTTTTTTTTTTTGAGACAGGGTCTTACTTTGTCACCCAGGCTGGAGTGCAATGGCACGATCTCAGCTCACTGCAACCTCTGCCTCCCAGGTTCAAGCAAATTCTCCTGCCTCAGCCTCCTGAGTAGCTGAGATTGCAGATGTGCACCACCACGCCTGACTAATTTTTGTATTTTTAGTAGAGACCAGTTTCACCGTGTTGGCCAGGCTGGTCTCGAGCTCTGAACTCAAGTGATCCACCTGCCTCGGCCACCAAAAGTGCTGAGATTACAGGCATGTGGCACCATGCCCGCCTACTCTTGTTCTCTTGAATGTACTGCCTTTATCAGGATGATGCTCACTATTTTATTTTCAGTGTAATTCTCTTTTCAGTATATATTGCCTGGGTCCAATACCTAGTTATTTATATCCAGGAAATCTGGGATAAGAGTCTATTTCATTATTTCATTAAGTATTATTTCAGCATTTACTATGTGCTAGATAGTGGTATGGTATATGAAATAAAATATAGTCCTTGTGTATTCTAAAGGATAAGGTCGATATTAGTCAAACAGTCACGCAAATACATGTAAAGTTATAACTTTGGTAACATATGAATGAGAAGTATGAATGTCACTTTGCACCCCTCTTACATCTGTGACCAAGATCCTTGATCAAATCAAGGTAAATCTCTAAAACTCAATATTTGTGACCTGCTTGTTTCAGTGTAAGTATATGTACAGTTATTATTGAAATTGGAGTCAGAAACTCAGACACTTTATTGTATTGGGAGCCATGTTCTTGAACTCTGCATGAGAAGAGAAATGCCAGTGTAAAACGTTAGTTCACTCAACACCCCTCCTACAAGGCTTCTGGTGGTTGGAAAACCAAAGGCTATAGGCATAGTTCCTTATGAAATCTAGTGGCTACTAAGTAATAACACAAAATGTGGGAGGTAGAAATGGGCATCTCTGTTTTTTAAAAGTGTATAGGTTGAAAAGGATCTGAGGTTGAAAACCATTGCTCTTGATATTTTTCCCAGTTACCTAGTAGTGAACATTTTCACTTTATTCTCAAGTGGCATTTCTGTGTCAGTCTATCACAGTGGAACTTGCTTTTTTCCATCAAAACTGTCTTGTTATTTCAGCTTCTCTGTCTCTGTAATATCACCTTTCTCCCGTTGACCTAGCCTTACTGTTAACATGTCTTTTTTTTTTTTTAATCCACAAGAGCCAGTATGCTACAAAATTTTGTTACTTTTTCCTTCTAAGCCATAAATGTTCTATCTTCTCACTATTCTGGGTCAGGCTATCATAGCTTCATTTTTTTTTTTTTTTAAGACTAAAAGTGAAGTTTTAATTAATAGGTAAAAGAAAGAGAAAGGAGATCAGCTCTCCCGTGAGAGAGAGGGGCACCTGAGTGGGGCTTCCCATGGCTTCAAATTTTAATGACTTTAGTTAGCCCTCTAGCTTTTTCTTTCTTTCTTTTTTTTTTTGAGTTGGGGTCTCGCTCTGTCACCCAGGCTGGAGTACAGTGTTGTGGTCTTAGCTCACTGCAGCCTCGACTTCCTAGGCTCAAGCGATCTTCCCACCTCAGTAGCTCTTTCTTTTTCTTTTTCAAAACTGTCTTTTCCTCTCTAGCATTTTACATCTTCATTAAACACAACTTTTATCATCCTAATATTCTTTTAAAAATCTTCAGAAACTTACTTTTCTCCTGTAGTGTTAAATCTAATTTAAAATTTTTTCAGACTTTTTGTTGATGCACTTCCTATATATTCAGGCATTTCTAGAAGGGTTTTTTTGTTGTTGTTTTTAACATTTTTCATGTATTATTTAACTCTCATATCTTATGAGGGAGGTGATATTACCATTATGCAGATGAGGAAACAGGCTGTTTCACAGAATTAAGTGGAGAGACTTAAACAAATTGGGATAAGGGAAATGTTCTAAAATTGTGGCTATTTTGCATAATACAGTGAAAATACTAAAAACCACATTTCTATACTTTAAATGGATGAATTTTACAATATGTGAATTATATC
The DNA here is from genome assembly GCF_001698545.2 of Rhinopithecus bieti. Taxonomy (NCBI): domain Eukaryota; kingdom Metazoa; phylum Chordata; class Mammalia; order Primates; family Cercopithecidae; genus Rhinopithecus; species Rhinopithecus bieti. The sequence goes on along the minus strand of NW_016811596.1, from coordinate 3,229,048 downwards.
TCAAGCTGTTTAAAAAATGTCACACGTCATTTACACGTTACACGTCATTTGTACGTTATCTGTGCAGTGTTTTCACAGTCAAAGAGAAGGTATAGTTATAAATGAGTAGAAGGCATAGAAGTTCTTTTGCTTTTCCTTTTTTTTTCCTCCTCATTGCCTCTCCCTTTGTGTCAGTGTATGTAAAACTGCTCTCTTGAACTTCTCTTACAAATCTGGTCTAGCTCCAATATTAGTCTTTTCTATTAACAGCGCCCTCTTCCTAGCCTAAGCTTGAAGAAATCATGGAGTCAGCTTTCTTCTTCATTCTGCCTTACTTCCACATATAATGTTATAAAAGACTTGTCTGTTTTGTTTGTAATATGTCTGACATAATGTCTGTTCTTACTACGGCTAATGAAATCAAAGTTGCCTGAACTATTATAGTAACTTCTAATACTGTAGTCAGATTAATCTTTCAGAATTACAGTGCTAGTTATATTTGCCTTTCCCAAATCCCCTTTATCGTTTTATTGCCTAATCCTGCAAGTTTTTTTGTTGTTGTTGAATATCTTCATCGGTTAAAAACTTTTGAAACATTCACCCCACTATATGCCTATTTTAAAATAATGAATAATGTACTATGCTATTGCCTGTTGTAGGACTGTCCTTGGGCTAGCAGAATTGTTATTTTCCCTGTTCATCTCTTTTACTGACAGTGTGGCCTTGGATTTTCAGCCTCTGTGCCTCAAATTAAAACCATCCCCCGGCAGCAAGTGTGCTGATTTTTCACAACTATCCCACTGTGGTCAAACTGTGCCAGCTAATCTGATTGCATTTCCACCTCTGTGGAAATGGAATCAGACCTAGGTAAAAAAAAAAAAAAAAAGGCCATAGATTTCCATTGTTCATACCGAGAGTTCTAGCAGGTTTTTGTTGTTGTTGTTTTAAATGTGTCTCAATTTGTCTGTCTTTGGTTAATTACCAGAGCTCTGAAATAGAATTGATAAAAGTATTTCCAGTTTTGTACTTGTTCTTTGGGGTGAAGGTTTGTTGACCTCTTTTTAAAAAAATAACTTCGGCCGGGCACAGTGGCTCACTCCTGTAATCCCAGTGGCTCACGCCTGTAATCCCAGCACTTTGGGAGGCCGACGCCAGCAGATCACAAGGTCAGGAGATTGAGGCCATTCCTGGCCAACATGGTGAAACCCATCTCTACCAAAAATACAAAAATTAGCTGGGCTTGGTGGCGTGCGCCTGTAGTCCCAGCTACTCCGGAAGCTGAGTCAGGAGAATCGATTGAACCCGGGAGGTGGAGGTTGCAGTGAGCTGATATAGCACCATCATGCTGCAGTCTGGCAACAAAGTGAGACTATGTCTCATATATATATATATATATAATGTGTGTGTGTGTATGTATGTGTATATATATATAATTTTTAGAGCAATTTTAGGTTTACAACAAAATTAGGCAGAAAGTACAGGGATCTCCTGTGTATCTCTGCCCACATACATGCATATCTTTGCCCCATTTTGAACATCCCTTACCAAAAGGACACGTTTGTTGAACTTGATGAACTTACATTGACACCTCATCACCCAAAGTCCATAGTTTACATTACAGCTTACTCTTGGGTGTTCTGTAGTCTGTGGCTTTGGGCAAATGCATAATTACACATATCCACCACTGTGGTGTCATACAGAATAGTTTCCCTGCACTAAAAGTCCTGTGCTCTGGCTGTTCATTCCTTTCTCTTTTTCTCTCCTGTTCGTCCTCCTCCTTCCCTTCTTCTCACCCATCTCTTGACAACCACTGACCCTCTGTCTCCACAGTTTTGCCTTTTCTAGAATATATATATATATATATCTAGAATAACATACATAGTTGGCACTGTGCAGTATGTAGTATTTTTGTATTAGGCTCTTTCACATAGTAATATGAATTTAAGGTTTTTCCACATCTTTTCCTGGCTTGAGAGCTCATTCCTTTTATTGCATAATTATATTTCATTGCTTTTATATGCTGTAGTTTATTCATTCAACTGTAGTTTATTCATTCAACTGCCAAAAGACACCTTGCTTCTAATTCTAAGCCCTGGATTATAAATTAGGCTGGGGTTTTTTTTTTTGAGATGGAGTTTTGCTCTTGTCGCCCAGGCTAGAGTGCAATGGTGCGATCTTGACTCACTGCAACCTCCGCCTTCCGGGTTCCAGCAATTCTCCTGCCTCAGCCTCCCAAGTAGCTGGGATTACAGGTGCCCACTACTACGCCTGGCTAATTTTTGTATTTTTAGTAGAGACAGGGTTTCACCATGTTGGCCAGGCTGGCCTGGAACTCCTGACCTCCCGAGATCCACCCGCCTTGGCCTCCCAAAGTGCTAGGATTACAGGCATGAGTCACCGCACCCGGCCTAAGCTGGGTTTTTGTTTTCCAATTTAATAATTATTGGGATCTACTTAGTAATGTGGGAGATTCAAAATAACTATTACAGGTACTTAGATGCTTATCAGCAAAAAGATACATAGAAAACCAAAGTAAAAATACAAACTTTCATTCATGAAGTGCCTGTTTCGTAAAGAACAATGTACAAGGTTGTGGATACAAGGATGGAAAAGACTCATTTGCCAACTCCTGAGGATCTTCTTCTGATAAAGGAGACTGACAAGGAGTCTGGCCTCAAGGTAGGGCCTGGTTGTGAGTAGAGATGGATCATGAGCTCTTCATATTTGGGTTACTTGGGAGTGAGTGTAGGTGGGCACCAAGGATGGTAAAGAATGAAGCCTTCATTCAAAGCAAGATTGCTACTGAAACTTGGTGACAAGTTTGGGATAGCTAGATGATGGAACTTTCAGTGCCAGGATAGAGTCTGGATTTGAGCCAGTAATGAAGACATTTTTCAGTTATGAGCAGAGTATAGAACATTAAGACATTGAGGACATGTATTTTGACACCACAAAATCCATATTAAAACACATTCATTAGGTGAATATGAGAAGTTATATCATCAGTAACATTCTTTTTCTTAGTTTCTTTTGATGGGTAAAAGGCCTAATTAAAAGGTACAAAATTGGATTCATGCTTTTGAGTTTAATCTTTTGACACTTAGTGGTCAACTAATAATTGAGAAACTATTATGTGCCAGATACTTTCTGGTGTATAATAGTAAATAAAGGGTCTTTGCTCACATGGAGCTCAGGAGTCTTGTAGAATTAAGGACTATAAGCTATACTAAGCAGCTGAGGATGCATTTTAATTCCCATTGAGGGTAAAGTATGATTACCACTGGGGGGTGTGTGTGTGCGTGATGGAGTTTGGCTCTTGTCGCCCAGGCTGGAGTGCAGTGGCGCGATCTCGCTCACTGCAGCCTCTATCTTGGATTCAAGCGATTCTCCTGCCTCAGCCTCCTAAGTAGCTGGGATTACAGGCGCCTGGCACCACTCCCAGTTAATTTTTGTATTTTTGGTAGAGATGGGGTTTCACCTTGTTGCCCAGGCTGGTCTGGAACTCCTGACCTCAAGTGATCCACCCCCCCTCGGCTTCCCATAGTGCTGGGATTACAGGCGTGGGCTACCGCGCCCGGCCTACCCTTGTTTTAAATAAGAGATTAAGAAGTTTGCCTGTGGCCTTGCGGCTAGACACAAACTGAGACCCCTTTGAATATTATGTTATACTGCCTCAGAGTCTACTGGGACAGATTTAATACCCTGGAACCAGGTAATTTTTAAAACGCTATTTTAAAACAAAAATGTTAACCAATGACTCTTCCAGAAATGCCAGGACATGGTTTAAAAAGGAAATTGTGAATAGGTAATGTCTGCCTTTTGAGAGTTTCATTATAATGTGTTTTGTTGAAGATCTCTTTATAGGCACACCTTGGAGATATTGCAGATTTGGTTTCAGACCACCATAATCAAGCAAATATCACAATAAAGCAAGTAACACAAACTTTTTTGGTTGATGGCTGCTGATTAGTCAGGGTGGTGGTTGCTGAAGTTGGCTGTGGCATTTTCTTGAAATAAGAAAACAATTAAATTTGCCCCATTGACGTTAAAGATTTCTCTGTAGCATGTGATGCTATTTTATAACATTTTACCCACCGAATTTCTTTGAAAATCGGAGTCCTCTTAAACCCTGCTGCTGCTTTGTCAACTCAGTTTATATAATCTAAATCTTTGTTGTCATTTCAACAACGTTCATAGCCTCTTCACAGAATATATTCCATCTCCATTGGAATGACCGTTTGGTCGTCCATAAGAAGCAACTCATCTGTTCAGCAATCTCATGAGACTGCAGCAGTTTCATGCTGTCTCAGGCTATACTCCCAATTACAGTTCTCTTGCCCTCTTCACCACATTTGCTATTATTTCCTTCACTGAAGTCTTGAACCCCTCATAGTCATCCATGAGGGTGAGAATCGGCTCTTCCACATTCCTGTCAGTGGTGATATTTTGACCCTCTGTCATGAATTATGAGTGTTCTTTTTTTTTTTTTTTTTTTTTTTTGAGATGGAGTCTCACTCAGGCACCCAGGCTGGAATGCAGTGGCACAATCTCAGCTCACTGCAACCTCTGTCTCCCGGGTTTAAGCGATAATCCTGCCTCAGTCTGCCGAGTAGCTGGGACTACAGGTGCATGCCACTATGCCTGGCTCATTTTTGTATTTTTAGTAGAGACAGGGTTTTGCCATGTTGGCCAAGCTGGTCTCAAACTCCTGACCTCAGATGATCCACCCGCCTTGGCCTCTCAAAGTGCTGGGATTACAGGTGTGAGCCACCACGCCCGGCCTATGAGTGTTCTTAATGACATCTAGAATGATGAATGTCTTTCATAAGTTTTTCAGTTTACTTGCCAGGATCCTTTAGAGAAATCACTGTGACAGCTATAGCCTTATGAAATGTACTTCTTAAATTATAAGATTTGAAAGTAGAAAGTACTCCTCTTTGTCAGCTGTCTCACTGAGTTAAAAAAAAAAAAAAATTACTCCTTGATCCATGGGCTGCAGAATCCATGTTGTGTTAACAGCTATGAAAACAATGTTAATCTTTTGGTACATCTTCATCAGAGTGCTTTCGTGACCGGGGCATCATCAGTGAGTAGTCATATTTTGAAAGGAATCTTTTTTTTCTGAGTAGTAGGTCTCAACAGTGAGCTAAAGATATTTAGTAAACCATACAGCAAACAGATGTGCTCTCATTCAGGTTTTGCTGTTCCACTTAGCATAGGCAGAGTCCGTGTAGCATAACTTTTAAGAGCCCTAGAATTTTTGGAATGCTAAATGAGCACTGGTTTCAACTTAAAGTCACCAGCTGCCTTAGCCCCTAACAAGAGAATTAGCCTGTCCCTTGAAACTTTAAAGCCAGTTATGGACTTCTCTGTAGCTGCTGTCAAAGTCCTAGAGGGCATCTTCTTCCAACAAAAGGCTGTTTTGTCTACATTGAAAATCGTGTTCAGTGCAGCCACCTTCATCAGTTATCTTAGCTAGATCTTCTGGATAACTTGCTGAAGCTTTCACATAAGCACCTGCTGCTTTACCTTGCACTTTGCACTGTTATGGAGATGGCTTCTTTTCCTAAAACCCATGAACCAACCTCTGTTAGATTCTAACTTTTCTTCAGCTCCCTCAGCCTTCACAGAATTGGAGAGAATTAGGGTCTTAATTCTAGATAAGGCTTTGGCTTAAGGGAATGTTGTGGCTGGTTGGATCTTTTATCCAGACCACTAAAAGTTTCTCCATATCACCAATAAGGTTGCTTTGCTTTCTTATCATTCATGTGTTCACTGGAGTAGCACTTTTAATTTCCTGCAAGAACTTTTCCTTTGCATATACAACTTGTCTAACTTTGGCACAAGAGGCCTAGTTTCTGGCCTGTCTCACCTTTCAAAATACCTTCTTCACTAAGCTTAATCTTTCAATTTAATCTTTCAATTTAAGTGAGAGGTGTGTGACTTTTTTGCCCTTGAACACTTAGAGCCACTGTAGGGTTATTAACTGGCCTAATTTCAATATTGTTGTCACAGGGAATAAGGAGGCCCGAGGAGAGGGAGAGAGATGGGGAAGCCAGTTGGTGGAGCAGTCAGAACATACACATTTATTCAGTGCCATCTATATGGTCGCAGTTAGTGTCTCCCATTTATAATAGTAACATCAAAGATCACTATAACATATAATTAAAATGGAAGTTTGAAGTATTGTGAAAATTATCAAAATGTGACACAAAGACACAAAGTGAGCACATGCTGTTGCAAAAATGACACTGATTGATTTGCTTGACACAGCGTTGCCACAAATCTTCATTTGTAAAAAACACAATACCTGCAAAAGGCTATAAGTTGAAGCACAATAAAATGAGGCATGCTTGTATATTTAATCTAATTGGAGTTTGCTGGGCTTCATGGATCTAGATGTTTATTTCTCTCTGGATTAGGGAACTTAAAAAAAAAATTGTTGTCCCTTTGTCTTCCTCTACTCCTTCTGGAGTATCCATAATGCGTATTACAGTTCACTTGACACTGGCCTATAATTCTCATAGGCTTTCTTTAGTCCCCCCCCCCCCTTTTTTTTTTTCAGACCGGGAATCTCTTTTAGGACTTGAAATCTGTGGAGCAAGCCTGTCGCCCCATACAGCTCTTGCCTCCTGGGCTCAAGCAGTCTTTCCACCTCAGCCTGCCAAGTAGCTGGGACTACAGGCACGCGCCACCGTGCCTGGCTAAGTTTTGTTTTGCTTTGTTTTGTTTTGTTTTTGTGGAGTTGGGGTTTTGCCATGTTTCTTTGGCTGGGCTTAAGCAATCTGCCTACCTCAGCCCCCCAGAATGCTAGGTTTGTAAAGGCGTGAGCCACTACACCTGGCCATTCTTCAATCTTTTTCATTCTTTTTTGTTTCTTTCACTGACATGGTAATTTCAGATGATCAGTTTTCAAGTTCACTTCTTAGGGAAGATTTTCAATTCAGTCATTTGTTTTCTCTAGCTGTAAAGTTCGTTTGATTTTTTAAGAAATGATTCTCTTTGTTGAACGTCTCATTTGGTTCATTTATTTTTTTCTTCCTGATCTTGTTTGTGTATCTGTATTCTCTTATAGCTCACTGAATTTCTTTAATAAGATTATTTTTAGTTCTTTGTCAGGTACTTGGTAAATCTCCATTTCTTTAGGATCATTTACTTTTGCAGTATGTTACTATTTGATGGTGTCCTTTTTTCTGATTTTTTTTCCCCTGATCCTGAGGCCAAGTGTTGGTGTTTGTATTTGTTGATGTGCACACTTACTCCAGTCCAGTGGCTTTAGCAGAGAAAGCCTTTCAGTAGTCAGCTGATGCAGAGGTTTCTGTATGGTGTGGTCTCTGAGTGGTTTGGACTGCAGCACTGGGCCTGAAGTCTAGCTTCATAAGTGCTTCACTCAGACCCTGAGCCTGAGTCAGCAGGTACGGGCCAGGTGTTGGGATAGGCTTGGTACCTGTGTCTGCAATTGCTGACCTGACACTGGGATAGGGCTGGAGGTTAGATCTGCAGGTCCTGGCCTAGAAACTAAGTCCTCAGTTACCAGCCTGGGGTATGGTGCTGTGGGGGACTGCCTGTCACTGGGTTTTACTGATACAGGGCTGGTGTTGGGATCTAAGGCACATCTGTTACTTGTTTCATTCTCCTGCTTAGGGTTAGTGGAGGGGAGATGTAGGTAATGTGACACTGTCCTTCTTACCCTCTTTAATGCATTTGTCTTATTTCTTTTTTTTTTTTTTTTTTTGAGACGGAGTCTCGTTCTGTTGCCCAGGCTGGAGTGCAGTGGCCGGATCTCAGCTCACTGCAAGCTCCGCCTCCTGGGTTTACGCCATTCTCCTGCCTCAGCCTCCCGGGTAAGCTGGGACTACAGGCGCCCGCCACCTCGCCCGGCTAGTTTCTTTGTATTTTTTAGTAGAGACGGGGTTTCACCATGTTAGCCAGGATGGTCTCGATCTCCTGACCTCGTGATCCGCCCATCTCGGCCTCCCAAAGTGCTGGGATTACAGGCTTGAGCCACTGCGCCCGGCCACATTTGTCTTATTTCTGTGCTACACCCAGGTACTATAATTTCTCAGTTGATTCTTTAGCTCTGATAAATGTATTTTTGTTCCCTGGTAGTTGTTTAAACTGTTGTTTCTGTGAGATGACAAGCACTGGACCATCTTATTTCACCAGCTTGCTAACATCCAGAAGAATATTACTTGTTTTTTTTTTTTTTGAGACGGAGTCTTGCTGTGTTGCCCAGGCTGGAGTGCAGTGGCTGGATCTCAGCTCACTGCAAGCTCCGCCTCCCGGGTTTACGCCATTCTCCTGCCTCAGCCTCCCGAGTAGCTGGGACTACAGGCGCCCGCCACCTCGCCCAGCTAGTTTTTTGTATTTTTTTTTTTAGTAGAGACGGGGTTTCACCGTGTTAGCCAGGCTGGTCTCGATCTCCTGACCTCGTGATCCGCCCGTCTCAGCCTCCCAAAGTGCTGGGATTACAGGCTTGAGCCACCGTGCCCGGCCCAGAAGAATATTACTTGTTACACAGTCGTCAGACGTCCCAGGTCCCGATGGAGGCAGGCTTCTCATTCAGGTGAAGACTTTTCTGAAAACTCCATATGCAGACTGTCTGCTAGTTAGAATTTTCTCCCCTAGGAGGGCAAAGGATGTTCTACTTTTTTTTTTTTTGAGATGGAGTCTTGCTCTGTTACCCAGGCTGGAGTGCAGTGATAACGATCTCCGCTCACTGCAACCTCCACCTCCCAGGTTCCAGCAATTCTCCTAACTCAGCCTCCTGGGTAGCTGGGATTACAGGTGCATGCCACCATGCCTGGCTAATTTTTGTGTTTTTAGTAGAGACGGGGTTTTGCCATGGTGGCCTGGCTAGTCTCACCTGAGGTCAGGATGCTCTACTTTCTTTTTTTTTTTTTTTTTTTGAGACAGAGTCTCACTCTGTCGCCGGGGCTGGAGTGCAGTGGCCGGATCTCAGCTCACTGCAAGCTCCGCCTCCCGGGTTTATGCCATTCTCCTGCCTCAGCCTCCCGAGTAGCTGGGACTACAGGCGCCCGCCACTTCGCCCGGCTAGTTTTGTATTTTAGTAGAGACGGGGTTTCACCGTGTTAGCCAGGATGGTCTCGATCTCCTGACCTCGTGATCCGCCCATCTCGGCCTCCCAAAGTGCTGGGATTACAGGCTTGAGCCACCTCGCCGGGCCTCCGGATGCTCTACTTTCAAGTCATCCTAGAGTTGCATCTGCCCAAAGTCTGCAGCTAGCTCCTTTGCATATGTTCTGAGCCTGCGGGGCACACGAGCCCTGGCAAAGGCCACAAGGGGGCAGGTGGGAGCCAAAGGGAGCCCTGCTGTAGAGTGGCTGCTGGGTAGGGCTTTAGTGCCATATAAAGCTGTAAGTTTAAACATCTGTGTGTAGGTATGTGTGAGCATAAATTTTCAACTCCTTTTGGTACACACCAAGTAGCACAGTTTTCCTGGACCATATGGTAAGAGTATGTTTACTTTTGTAAGAAACTGCCACACTGTCTTCCAAGGTGGTTGTACTGTTTGGTTCGTTTGTTTTTTGAGACAGGGTCTCACTGTGTCACCTAGGCTGGAGTGCAGTGGTGCGATCTTGGCTCACTGCAACCTCTGTCTCCCAGGTTCAAGCAATTTTCCTGTCTCAGCCTCCCAAGTAGCTGGGACTACAGGTGTGTGCCATCTTGCCCAGCTAATTTTTTTATTTTTAGTAGAGACAGGATTTCATCATGTTGGCCTGGTTGGTATTGAACTCTTGACCTCAAGTGATCTGCCCGCCTCAGCATCCCATAGTGCTGGGATAACGGGGCGTGAGCCACTGCGCCCGGCCCAGGTTGTACTGTTTTGTGTTCCCACCAGCAATGAATGAGAGTTCCTGTTGTTCCACATCCTCTCCGTTGTTTCATGTTGTCAGTGTTCTGGATTTTGGCCAGTAAGATGTAGTGGTATCTCTCACTGTTAAAATTTGCAATTCCCTGAAGACATGACATAAAGCACTTTTTTGTATACTTATTTGCCATCTGTATATCTTCTTTGGTATGGTGTCCAGGTCCTCTGCTCATTTTTAAATTGGATGATTTATTTTCTTATTGTTGAATTCTAAGAGCCCTTTGTATGTTTTACATAACAATCTTTTGTCAGTTATATTATTTGCACATATTTCCTCCCAGACTATAGCTTGTCTGAAAATGATACAGGTATTTTTCTACACTTTCTTTTGGTTAGTACTAGCATGGTATATCTTTCTCTATCCATTTGCTTTTTTATTTTAATTTTAAACTTTTAATTCTTTTTTTTTTTACCCACAGGAGTTTACTGGGCCATTTTATGCTTCTTTTCATTTTATTTACTGTTAAAATACATGTTTTTCTATATTTACAATAAATTTTCTTATAGATGACACGTAGTTGGGTCTTGTTTTTTGATCCACTCTGACAATCTCTGTATTTTAATTGGAATATTTAAACTCTTGACATTTACAGTGCTGTTGATATGGTGGAATTAACATCATGTTTGTTACTGTTTTTTCTTTGTTGCCCTTGTTTTTCTTATTTTTGTCTTCCATTCTTTTTTTGCCTTTTGTCGTTTTAATTGAGCGTTTTAATTCTATTTTCCCTCCTTTCTTAGCATTTCATTTATGTAGCTTTTTAAAGTGGTTACCCTAGGTTTGCAATATACATTTACAACTAATCTAAGTCCACTTTTAAATACCCTCCTCATGGGTAGTGCAAAATATTGCTAATTCCTCCCACCAGTTCCAGAGATCATTGCTGTTATTCATTTCCTTTAAGTGTTATATGTAACTGTATGTTTGTGCCTGCACACACACGCACACACACACAGTGATTATTACATGCAATCAAATAAAGTTGGCACTTTGGGTTTTGTTGTTGTTGTTGTTTTTTGTTTTGTTTTGTTTTGTTTTTGAGATGGAGTCTCGCTCTATCCTCCTGGCTGGAGTGCAGTGGCGCGATCATAGCTCACTGCAAGCTCCGCCTCCTGGGTTCAGGCCATTCTCCTGCCTCAGCCTCCTGAGTAGCTGGGACTACAGGCGCCCGCCACCACGCCCGGCTAATTTTTTGTATTTTAGTAGAGACAGGGTTTCACCGTGGTCTCGATCTCCTGACCTTGTGATCCACCCGCCTCGGCCTCCCAAAGTGCTGGGATTACAGGCGTGAGCCACCGCGCCCAGCCTGTTGTTGTTTTTGAGAGACAGAGTCTCGCTCTGTTGCCCAGGCTGGAGTGCAGTTACACAATCTTGGCTCACTGCAACCTCCGCCTCCCAGGTTTATGCAATTTTCCTGCCTCAGCTTCCCAAGTAGCTGGGACTACAGGCATGTGCCACCACACTCAGCTAATTTTTGTATTTTTTTAGTAGAGATAGTGTTTCACTATATGTTGATCAGGCTGATCTTGAACTCAACCTCAGGTGATCCGCCCGCCTCGGCCTCCCAGAGTGCTGGGATTACAGGTGTGAGCCACCTCACCCAGCCAAAGTTGGCAGTTTGTATCCATGGGTTTTGCATCTGTGAATTTCACATTCACAGATTCAACCAAATGCAGATCAAAAATCTAGTATTTTTGGCCAGACATATTGGCTCATGCCAGCACTTTGGCAGGCTGAGGCGGGCAGATCACTTGAGATCAGGAGTTCAAGACCAGCTGGCCAACATGGTGAAACCCTGTCTCTACTAAAAATATAAAAATTAGCCAGGCATAGTGGCGGGCGCCAGTAGTCCCAGCTACTCGGGAGACTGAGGCAGGAGAACTACTTGAACCACAGGGGTGGAGGTTGCAGTGAGCCAAAACCATGCTACTGCATTCCAATCTGGGCAACAGAGTAAGACATTGTCTCAAAAAAAAAAAAAAAAAAAAATCTAGTATTTGTGAACACATGATGAAATATATTTGTCTGTCAATACATGCATACATTCGTGGAATGCAAAACCCACAGTTAGGGCCAACTCTCGGTATCCATGGTTTCTGCATTGCCAACTAGGGGAACTTGAGCTGCTTGTGTGCATTTTGGTATCCGTGGGGGATCCTGGAACTAGTTCTTTCTCAGAATTCCCATATCCTTATATTATCCATCAGTTTTTACTTGTTGTCTACTATTTTGTGGAAGTCCTTAGCCTATGAATCAGTCTTTTAAAATTCTACCGCTCCGCTACATCTGTCTTTGGTTAGTTTAGTTTTTGACTCTGGTTTAGTGTCTTCAGACTGTGTTTTTGCCTTTTCACATAACTTGTATTTTTTGGTTGAAAGGTGGGAATTGTGTAAAAGAAACTAGTAAATAGGCCTTTAGTGGTATAGTGGTAATGTTGGGGGAGGTGAAGTATCCTATGATTAGGTCTCTGCCTTTTGGTGAGCCTCTGCTACTGGACTACAAACATAACTAGTGTATCCCAATCATTTTGTTTCCCTTTAGGTGGAACATAATGTCCAGAGGGGCTGGAGTTTTGTATTTTCTCCCCTAGGTAGGTTAGATTCTAATAAAATCCCAACAAGTTAGTAGCTTAGTCTTCTAAGCTTACCAGAAACTGGAAGTCCTACTTAGGCTTTTTTAATTTTTTGAGACGGAGTCTCACTGTGTTTCCCAGGTTAGAGTGCAGTGGCATGATGTTGGCTCATTGCAACCTCCACATCCCAGGCTCAAGCAGTTTCCCACCTCGGTCTCCCTAGTAGTGTGCCACCATGGTCCACTAATTGTGTGTGTGTGTGTGTGTGTGTGTGTGTGTGTGTGTGTGTGTGTGTTTTAAGAGATGGAGTTTGCCATTTTGCCCAGGCTGGTCTTGACCTTTTAGGCTCAAATGTTCCACTTGCCTCTGAAGCAGAATATTTTCCTGACCACTTCGCAGATGGGAACTGGAGTGCCTGGGCTCCAGCAGGGGTGAACTCCACTCACTGCTCCACCCCTCATGGGATGGGGAGCACAGGTAAGTGGGTGCAGGAGCCAGGGCAAGTGCTTTTGGGTGCCCACAAGAGCAAACTTCATACTGGCCCCACCACAGTGTGCAGGGGAGGGTACCCAGAACCTCTAAAGCCCCAAAGGAAGTGTTACAGTGCCCTTTTAGCTTTGCCATCCACAGATGACTTAAGTGTTAACAGGTCAGTGGAGGGTCAGCATGACAGCCTTTTGCACCCACACTCGTGGCACCCAGGTTCTTGTCCAGTGTCCAGGAGGAATGAGGTCACATAAATGAATCGAAGGTGGTAAATGTGGGGTATTTTGTTGCAGATGAAAGCGGCTCTCAGCAGGAAGCTGAGAGGGGATGGAGCAGGAAGGTAATCTTCCCCTGTAGTCCAGCCGTCTCCAGCTGGACTCCTCTCCAAAGCTGCGCTCTCCAGCTGTCCCTCTGAAGTCAGGCTGCTTCTCTCTGATGTCTAACCATAGTCTCCGATGTCCAGCTGCTTCTGTTTATGCTGGCTGAGCCTGGGGTTTTTATGGACACAAGATGGAGGGTGGGGAGGGGCAGGCCATGGGTGGTTTTGGAAAAGGCAGCATTAGAGCAGGAAAACAGGGATGTAAATTCCTACTTTGGGCCATGGTACCAGGCTTTTTGGCTTGAGGGTCGGGCCCTCACCAGGGACCTGCCCTCTTTTGCCCAGAATTTCCCTGCCTCCTGTCGCTATGACCTCAGCCTCCCAAAGTACTAGAATTACAGGCATAAGCCACCATGCCTGCCCATTTTATGTGTTTGCTACATTTTGTTTATCCATTTTGCATTCCCATCAAGAGTGTACAAGCGTTTCAATTTTCCACATCTTTGTCAACTTATGTTTTATAATAGCCATCCTAATGTGTAGAAGTGTTATCCCATTGTGGTTTTGATTTGTGTTTCCCTAGTGATTAGTGATTTTTAGCATCTTTTCATGGACCTATTGGCTATTTGTATATCTTTGGAGACAAATGTGTATTCAAGTCCTTGGGATAATACTGACACAAGAGTTTAAGAAATTGTCAGGCCTTTTCTGAGCATGTGTTTTGACTGTCCTTGGATGCTTTTGTTCTTTGTGTGTGTGTGTTACTGGGTCTCTCACTCTGTCACCCAGGCTGGAGTACAGTGTTGCAGGCATGCATCACCACATCTGGCTAATTAATTTTATTTTGTTTTTCGGTAGAGAGAGGTCTTGCTGTCTTGCCCAAGCTGGTTTTGAATTCCTGGGATTAGGCAGTCCTCCTGCCTCAGCCTCCCAAAGTGCTGGGATTACAGGCATGAGCCACAGTGCCCAGCCACCTTGGCTGCTTTTAGATGTCTTAATTTCCCAAATAGTCTCATTCTAGCTTGGTCTCAGGGCCTAAGATGGTCCGTTACATGTCTCCAGCTATAACAGCTTGCCCCAGGCATTTGCTGGACTGTAGCTAGCTTGCAGCTTTTCCAACCTGAGAACCTAATTAAGTGAAAGAGACTAGCCCTTAAACAGATTCGAATATTGCTAATGAGATCTACCCTATACCCGCCAATTTGAGGTAGGGAATTGGGCTGCCTAAAGTCTTCTAGATTAAGACAACTCTGCGTTGTGGGAAGAGTAGGGCAAGGGTGAATAAAATACCATCTTTTCTACCATTTTCAATGCAGCTCTTTCTTTTTTTAAATTTTCTTTGAGATGGGGTCTTGCTCTATCGCCCAGGCTGGAGTGTAGTGGCGTGATCTCGGCCCACTGCAACCTCCTCCTGCCAGGTTCCAGAGATTCTCCTGTCTCAGCCTCCTAAGTAGCTGGGATTACAGGCATGTGCTTTCATGCCTGGCTAATTTTTATATTTTTAGTAGAGACGGGGTTTCGTCACGTTGGCCAGGCTGGTCTCGAACTCCTGACCTCAGGTGATCCACGCACCTCGTCCTCCAAAGTGCTGGGATTACAGGCATGAGCCACTTCGCTGGGCCTCCTTTCACTGTTTTTCAGAGGTTCTGTAAGATTATTTTAGCCAGTTCCTTTTGTTTGTTTGTTTGTTTTTTAATGTTAGGCAAGGAGGGGATGATGAGGGCTTGGAATTTCCTATTCTACCACTTTGCTGGCATCCTTTAGTGGTTCTTTAAGCTCTGTCAGCAATTGGCAAACAATCTTTGCTGTGTGTCCGGAAATGTCTTTTTATTTGCTTTATTCTTCAATGATAGTTTAGTTGGGTTTAAAACTGTGGAGAGTCAGTTACTTTGTACTCCAGTATTTTGAAGATGTTGTTTTTATTTCGGCATCTGATATATGTAGAATAGTCCTGTCATTTTTAGTTAATCTAATATTCCTCTTGGATACCTGTGGATTTTTTTTTTTTTTTTTTTTGCTTTGCAGTATCTCAAGTGAGGATATATGTTTTTTATCCTTTTGAGGATCATGAACATACTTATTTTAAAGTCATTTTAGATTGCTTTATCATGTTTGTTTCATCAGGATAGAATTCATCTTTTGATTTCTAAGTTTATTGCCTGTTTTTCTTTTTTCATGTGCCTTAACATTTTACTTTGCAGGCTTAGAGTATGAAGTATTCTCCTTCCTCTTCCCCTGCCCAAGTTTGTTGGCCAGTAACTTTGGTTGCTTCTGCTTGGTGTCTTGAGTCTCTTGGACTTAGAACTTTTTTTTTTTTTTTTTTTGAGACGTAGTCTCGCTCTGTCACCCAGGCTGGACTGCAGTGACGGGATCTCAGCTCACTGCAAGCTCCACCTCCCGGGTTTACGCCATTCTCCTGCCTCAGCCTCCCGAGTAGCTGGGACTACAGGTGCCCGCCACCTCGCCTGGCTAGTTTTTTGTATTTTTTTAGTAGAGACAGGGTTTCACCGGGTTAGCCAGGATGGTCTTGATCTCCTGACCTTATGATCTGCCCGTCTCGGCCTCCCAAAGTGCTGTGATTACAGGCTTGAGCCACTGCACCCGGCCAGAACTAGAACTTTTATTGTGGACTGGAGTTTGAGACCCTGTTGGTATTGGAGATTTTTGTAGATTTAATGACCAGATCAACACATAAATGGGCACAGGTCTGTAAAATGTGAGGCTGTTTTCTCTTGCCACTCTAGCCTTTAGCTTTTACTTGGCAGGTGATTCCTACTTGCCCTTTATTTCTGCCATTGATCAAGAGTTAGTTGCTTGTCTCATTTGGAGTACTTTTGATCCTAAGGAATCAAATTACTGGACTTTTCTGCCCTTTGTAATATATGGAGCCCAACACACCTAGATCCATTAATTGAAGTCACATTCACACTTTCCTATTCCATTTCTGTTTATGGAGATAGTAGTCTTGTGTTTTAACATGGCTGAGTATTTAAAAAATTAAAAACTGTATATTACTGCATTGTGTATTTTTGGGGTGGTGTTACCTCTTTTTTAATAAGGAAGAAGGAAAAAATGGTTCAAAAATCTTAGCATTCAGATAATCTGACATTTTAACATTAATAACTTGTATGCATATCCTAAGAGTCAAAAAGTACTAATGGCATAATTAAAATGCAGACACTTCGTGAAGATAATGTCCATCACCTGCCTTCTTGAATATTCTTCCGGGGGAAAGCGTCATGCATATAACAGAAAACTACACACACACACACACAGTCTTTTTTAATGCAAAAGAATCCTACACATTGTTCTGAATATTATTTTTCCCTTACTTACTATTTTAGAGGGTTTTATATGTCAGCCCAGCCAAAATTCTTTATTCTTCAATTTTCAGTTGAGGTATAATTCATACAATATACTGCATAGGTCTTCTTATTGGTGGACGTTTGTGTTGTTTCCAGTTTGCAACTTTGAATAAGTCAGCTATAAACAAATCTTTTTGATGACGTTTATTGTTGTTTTCAGTATGGCTGTATACTATTCAGTTATATAGAACTGTGATTTAGAAATACCCATTGACGTTTTGTTTGAAACAAGTGGGCAGGAGGTTGCTCTTGGCAGCTAATAGGTAGAGGCTAAGGATGCTGATAAATACTCGTAACGCATAGTACAGCCCCCAACAACAAAGAATTGTTCTGTTCAGAAATGTCAGTTCTTGAATTCGTATTATACATATTTTATTTAGAAAACAAATGCTTCTTGTTAAAGCAAAAAAAAAAGACTCACTAAAATTTTAAAATGTTTGCTCAGATCATTGCCACGTCTTAACTCAGGATCTACTATTATTTAAAAGTTACAAGGTGAGATCCACATGTAGTATCTATTTACTTCATTTACGTATCTATTTGCTCAGTCATTGCCACATTTAATCAGGTCTACTATTATTTAAAGTTACAAGGTAGTCCATCATGTAGTATCTATTCTACTACCATAGCTAGTGAATAGATATGGAGGAGGAGAATGTTCTATTATTAAGTAACCTAAATATAAGGAAAAACATGAAATTGCTTTAAGTCTGAATAAGTGAGAAACTAGAATAGGTTGAGATTTTTAAATTCATGTGAAGAAAAGAGTTTAATTAAAATTGATTCGGGCTGGGCATGGTGGCTCACGCCTGTAATCCCAGCACTTTGGGAGGTCAAGCCAGGAAGATTGTGTGAGACCAGGAGTTCAAGACCAGCCTGGGCAACATAGCAAGACCTTGTCTCTACAAAAAATAAAATAAAAATAAGAAAGTAGCCAGATGTGGTGGTGCGCATCTGTAGTCCTAGCTACTCGGAGAGGCTGAGGTAGGAGGATTGATGGAGCACAAGAGTTTGAGGCTGAAGTGAGCTATGACCACTGCACTCTAGCCTGGGTGACACAGTGAGACCCTGTCTCTGAATTGATGATAGATGACTGATTTGATTGATTGATTTAGGTAGATTGTGTGACTACTACTGAGTGTCTACTATATACTGACCCTTTGAAAGGTACAGTGTAGTGTTTGAGTAGGATACTGTCCTCACCCCATCAAGTCCTTGTAGGTCTACTAGAGGACAATAAAATAGTTAGTGGTTATAATAGATGTACAAATAAGGTAGTTGGAGAACACAGAGGAATTATCTCGTAAGGCAGAGGAATGGTGAAGTTTCGTGGAAAAGTTACATTTTACCTAGGCCTTATGGTACCAAAGTAGACTTAAGTTTTAGAGAAAAATACTTGCGTTTTAGGCAAAGAAAGGAGCCTAAATCTGAGATTTGGGAGAAGGAAGGAGAACTTGGAGAAAGGATAACTTAACCTAATTATTGCTGAAGTCAGAAATATAAGGGTTTTTGAACTAGGGCAGCAGTTCAAAACTGTGCATGGGAGATAGTAATCTTGTATTTTAACATGGTTGGAAATAGAATGAGCTAGTTTACCTGAAAGGTGTTTTGAAAGTAAATATATTGGCTCTGGTGACCTATTGACGCTCAGAAAGTTTAATTTATGTTCTTATGAGCAGGAAGTTAGTGCCTGTTACCCTCACCTTAATACCTTTATTATGTATGCATAAGAATCTTTGTCTCATAGATGAAAAATAATACTTTATTAAATCGTATACTATTTAATGACATCTAAGGAAACAAGCTATATTTGGACTGAATGTGAGTTCATTTAGTGGTAGTCATGAGTGTAAAAATCGTTGATTTTGTTTTTGTTGGTGGCCATTGGGTTTAGATGTTGTCATGTTTTACTTGCACATAGTATTGTGTAGCTTCTCAAAGTTTATTTTAGTTGTTTCTTTTTATTAACTAATTCAACACAGCAACTAGGAAGGGGTTAACTTGTATTCCAAATTATTTTATAAAATATATATATTTATTTAAAAT